>NW_024870785.1:23540000-24135000 GCF_019054845.1 Dipodomys spectabilis | reverse complement strand
AGAAGCCTAATTTTCACAGCTCCTGACCTTCAGGCCTCCTTTGCATGGAGGAGTCAGGGCAAATGCAGGGAAGAACTCTTGCTTAAGAAAACCTTCTACACAATGCACCAGGCTCAACCCCTGTAAATCCTAGCTACTCAAGAGAATCCTAGCTACTCAGAGATCGTGGGTCAAAGCCAGCCCAGGGCAGGAAAGTTATCGAGACTCTTTTTGCCAATGAACTACTGAAAGCCAGAAATGGAGCTGTGGCTCAAGTGGTAGAGTGCCAGCACTGAGGGAAAAATTTAAGAGACCAGAGCCCAAAACCTGAGTTCAAGCCCCGGTACTGGCACAGTAAAAATAAAGAAAAGCTTTCAGGAGATTCCAGTCCTCTGTGGAGAAAGGCCATTATCAGCTGTGCACCTGTGGCTCATTCCTGTTATCCTAGCTACTCAAGGCTGACACCTGAGGATCAATCAAGATTCAAACCTAGCCTGGGCAGACTCTTATTTCCAATGAGTCACCAAAACCTGGGAAGCAGAGCTACTGTAGTTCAAGTGGTACAGCACCAACCTTGTACAAACAAGCTAAAGGATAGCACCTAGGCTCTGAGTTCAAGTCCCGGTAAACTCACATGCGCGCGTGCACGCGTGCATGCACACACACACACACACACACACACACACACACACACACACACACACACAAACATCCTTAGCAGGTGCCTGTGGCTCACACCAGCAATCCTAGCTACTTAAGAGGCTGAGGTCTTAGGATGACTGCTTGAAGCCAGCCCAGGCAGGAAAATTCATGAGACTCTTATCTCCACTAAACAAGTAAAACAGATGAAAGGTGAACTGTGGTTCAAGTAGTAGAATGTTACCTTTGAGCAAAGGAAGCTCAGGGACAGTGCCTAGACCCCGAGTTCCAGCTCTAAGTTTTTTTTTAAGACACCCTTTGCCACCCCACAGGCCATAAATCCAGATTTTGTTCATCCTAGATCTCACTTCCACTCCTGCCCCTTCCATAGTACTGCCACAAGTGGCTGGTGTGTGGCCAACAATGGGTTAAGAAGTGAACATACACAAGCGGGGGCATAGCCAGGTCAAGACTAATGCCCCAGAACATTGAGGTATTGGACATACAAGTCTCTCATCCTCCAGTTCCCTGGCCCTAGAATCTAAAGTCTGTGCCTCCTGTATTCTGGGTATCCAGAATTGTGTAGCAAGACCTGAGAGGTCCAGCTGGTGCTGTAAGTTAAACTTTCCTGCAATAAAGTACATTTACATTTCCTAGACACTGACAGATACTTCAAAGCCACCTTGGCCTCACCTCTCATGTAGCCCTGGATCCTCCTTGCTTGAGCGACCTTCAGTCAGATGTCAAGATCGAGTTGGCCAGAGCCACCAGCAACCACCCATTCCCCAAGCCACTGCAAGCCTGCTGAGAGGGATGTGCAGTCAGAGGCCCAGCTGAGGAAAAGGACAGGACATCGTATAACCGAGGCCCTCCTTCTGAGGCAGGGGAGACCTATGCCAGCTGGCACTGCTTTTCCAGAATCCCCTGGAGGTGGCCAAATATTGGGACAGCCAGACTTGGGCCCCAGAGAAAAGTTGGAACACAGGCCTCTGGCAATTTAGGACTCATTGTAGGCCCTGATAGGGGGCTAAAGGCAAGGTCAGTGTGGAGGAAGGTCACCATCTGAGGTCAGAAAGGGGCAGCCAGGCAGCCAGGAAGGGGACAGAGAAAGACGAGGGAAAATTACACACACACACACACACACACACACACACACACACACACACACACACACACACACACACACACAGATACACACAGACATTCCACGGCCTCAGCAGTTCCTGAGAACAGAACCATGAACTCCTTCCATTAGGATCACATCTGACCTGCGTGAAGATGACACTATCATACTCAGAATAACTGTAGACACAACATTGAGCCTCTCACATATCTGTAATATCTCATAACACAGCAAGGAATTTCCTACCATACACACTGCTATGTGGAAAAATCAGGCCACCTCTTTGTTTATTGTTGGTCATGGGGTTTGAACTCTGGGCCAGGGTGTTGTCCTTCAGCTCTTCATCTGAAGATGAGCACTCTAGTACTTGAGCCACAGCACCATGTCCTGTATTCTGGTGGTTCATTGGATATCAAGTATCACAGACTTTCTTGCACAAGCTGGCTTTGAACCGTGGTCTTTACAGCTTTATGAGTAGCTAGGATGACAGTTGTGAGCACCAGCAGCCCCAGGCTTCAACCACCTTCATAAACCCAGAGGAAACCCAATTCGTCAGGCCACAAACTTCTTGCAACCCTTGACTTCAAACTTTGACACCCAGCATCCAAATCCATCCTTCAATGGAGAGAATACAGATACAACAATCCCACCCCTGCACCCATCCCACCACTCCGTGCCTGCCACAGGCCTCGTCCTCTTGTGTTCTTAGTAAGGCACCTCCCATCCTACTGTGGCTTCAAATGGGCAAACTTGAGGAGTTCTTAGAAATGTCTGTACAGTGAGGTCAGCACCTGGTCTCTCAATCACAGCACCCACACACACACCTCCACATCTTTGCAGGCAAACATATTTTACTTTTTTTCTTTTTTTCGGTTGTGGTGTTTGAACTCAGGGCCTGGGTGCTGTCCCTGAGCTCTTCAGCTCAAGGCGAGCACTCTACTACATGAGCCACAGCACCCCTTCCGGTTTTCTGGTGGTTTGTTGGAGATAAAACTCTCAGGGTCTTTCTTGCCCAAGAAGGCTTTGAACCATGATCCTCAGATCTTAGCTCCTGAGTATCTAGGATGACAACCATGAGCTACTGGCACATAGCCAAAGATGCTTTTCCGTGCTTATCATCCTATCCCCTCAGGCAGCTGAGATCTGAGGACTGCAGTTGGATGCCACCCTTGGCAGCAACGTTCATGAGAACTTTTTATCTCCAATTAAACACCAAAAAAAGCTTGAAGTAGAGCTGTGGCTCAAATGGTAGCGTGCTAGCTTTGAGCATCAAAGACAAGACCCACACCTTAGTTTCAAGCTTTTTCTAGCATAGACCCACCCAAGAAAGGGAAGCAGGTGGGCACACCGGAGCTCAAAGCTAACACATAATATTCAAGCCTCCCAGAACAGACCCTAATCAGCTCTGATTCTCCAGATTCTTTGTTCTACATCATGGCAGTCTTAGATGGGACTGACCATGCACCAAGTTAGGACATTCAAGTATAATCTCATACTGAGGATCCAATGACCTTATCAAAGAATCAGGATCTCTCACTGTCCTGACTCAACACTGGGCAGTGAGATGAGATCTAGTTATCCAAACACATGATATGGGAACCAAAGGGTTTTTGGTCAAGGGATGGAGAATGGAGGTCTCTAGGTCCCTCTTGGCAAGGTGAAAAGGGCTGTTCTATCCCAGGAGTGTTCCTGTGTTGTATTATCAAAGAAACAACCCTGCTCAGAGCCCAGTGCCTCTGGTTTTCCCACCAGCCTCTACCCAGCCCTGCCCCACATTCAGTCTGCCCTCTCTGAATCCCAGATCTGCCATCTAGACTAAAGACTGAGCCAGCAAAGAGATCCACTTCTGCCTCTGAGAATGGCAGGCACAGGGCTCTAGCACCCTCTCTATGAAGTGTCAGGGTGACATGAGTCCCAACTCCCACCATCATTCCCAGGCTGTGACAGTGATATGCTTACCTCTGTCTCTGGTGTAGGAATGAACACCGGGGGTGTCATCTTCAGAGTGAGCCCTGGAAAGTCCCAGCCCCAAGGATGTACTGCACAGGCATCCTGCAGCGAACAACGGCCAGGTCATCAATGGTGAGCTCAAGGTGTCAAGACTTTTAATAGCAGCGTGGCTGGATCAAAGGCTCTATCACTGGTAGTCTAGGTTGTCAGGTAAGATCATGACTCCAATGTCTGATACACCTGACCTAGGATCATCCTCCATCTTTATCTTCCTGCTTATCCCTTGCCTCCCCACTCTTGACACTCCCTCACCCCAATACCTCCCTAACCCTTGGACATTTTCTTTTTATCTGACCAGAAAATAAACTCCTTGGGGTCGGGGATGATAAAAAAAAACCCTGAGCCCTAGGATCTACCCCAGGCTACTTTCCTCTGCAATCGGTGACCACACAGCTCCTGGATGTCATGAAGTTGCTAAGGGGTCAGTGGCTTGGTTCTACATACTGGCTTTAGTCTTTGAAACTGTTCCCACAGAAATTGTGAATGGTTGGCTCCCTTGATCCAGGGACTCCAAACCAAGGCTTGCATATTTTCCCTTCTTCCCTCCTTTCCTCTTTTTCTCCCTCTGTCCTTCCCTACTTTCTCTCTCTCTCTCTGTCCTTTCTTTGTGTCAGTCCTGTGCCTCTAACTCATAGCCTAGGTGCTGTCCCTGAGCCTTTTTACTCAAGGCTAGCAGTTTAGGGCTTGAGCCACACATCCCCTTCTGGAGTTTTGTTTTTGGTAGTTAATTGGAGACAAGAGTCTTACAGGCTTTCCTGCCTGGGCCAAAAGCCTCAATCCTCCGATCTCAACCTCCAAAATAGCTACGATGGCAGGTGTGAAGCACCAGCATCCAGCTCAAACCAAGGTTTCTTCATGTTCTGTGGAACTAGTCATGGAACCTTTCATTGTCTATGGCCCCCCAAAGCCTGGCGCACTCTGTAACTGTTTGTAGAAAAATAAATGAGTATCTGTCTATGACAATACTACAGAAAAGTCCCATCTGATTCAGATAAGTATCCTCTGTTGGGGAGAGCCTGATGTAGCTTTCGCAATGTACTCCCTCCTCCCTCTTCATGGCCTTCTGGTGCCACTTCACTTATCTATTTTGGCTCCGAGGATGTGAGCCACAATGTACTGGCTGGATTCTGGGGCCTCTGTGATGTCTATCTTCTCAAAGATATCTGTCCAGCGGCTGACCAGCTCTGTGGCACTCAATTCCCCATTCAGGCGTGAATGAGGTTGCCTTGAGCTGAATGTCTGGTTCAAGGGGCCTACTCTCCTCCCCATGGGGCCAGACATGATAGTCCATCACATCTGCCCCGCCCCAAGTTTCATGTTGCAGAGAAAGGATCCTTGAGGTAGCCTGGGGTCTCTGAATATCTTGGAGTCCAGTACAGGTGCTGGGAATCATCTCTCTCCCAGCTGGCAGGATGGGAATGGTCAGGTCACAATCTCTGCTCTCCATGATGTCCTCCACTGTGGTGCCCACCTTAGAGAGAGCTGGAGGAGATTCAGCAGCTGGCAGAGAAAGGCAGTCAAGGCACAACATTCAAAGCAGGAGACAATCTGGCTTGGGAACTCTGCCTGTGCTGCTTTGAATGTAATTTTTTTATTATTATTATTGTAAGAATGCCTTACAGAGGAGTTACAATTACATGGGCAAGATAACAAGTACATTTCTTATCAAACATTGTTGCCTCCTCATTGTTTCCCCTTCCCATCCTTTTCCATACTCCTCTTGTCCCCCCACCCGAACCTCTCCCCACCCCCCCACCAAAGATGTAAAGTTTGTTTTTCGACATAACAACGTGTACAGCTCATTGTTGCAATGGGTCCACATGTATCCCTAGTTAACGATTTGTTTTTTTTTCCCTTCACCTCTGCAAATTATACCAACATCAAGTACAGTGAAAGTATTGGTTATACTGTGGGGAGGCACATACAAAGCAACATAGGAATCATCTTATGAATATGATAGAAAAAATTACGTGAAAGGAAAAAAACAGAAAATACATTTGAATACTTATCTTGGGGTTCATTCCACTAGCATCAACTTATCTGACGTTTTTTGCTTGACTGAGACATATACTAGTTATTGACAATAAAGGAAACCATGGGACCTATGCTTCATTCAGCCTGGCTTAGTTCATTTAATAAAATTTTTCCAAGTCTTTCCATTTCCTAACAAATGGGGCAGTGTCATTCTTTCTGATGGAGGCATAGAATTCCAGTGTGTATATACACCACATTTTCTTGATCCATTCATCTACTGAAGAGCATCTGGGTTGGTTCCATCTTAGCTATGGTAAATAAAGCTGCAATAAACATAGTCGGGCTGGTAGCTTTAGTGTGGTCTTGTTTGTGATCATTTGGGCAAATGCCCAAAAGTGGGATTGCCGGGTGATAGGGGAGCTCTATGTGGAGTCTTTAGGAATCTCCATATGCTTCCAAAGTGGTTGAACAAGTTTACACTCCCATCAACAATGAAGTAAGGTTCCCTTCTGTCCACATCCCCTCCAGCATCTGTTGTTAGAGTTCTTAATTACAGTCATTTTAACTCAGGTGAGGTAGTATATCAATGTTTTTTTGATTTGCATTTCTTTTATGGCTAGGGAGGTTGAGAATTTCTTCATGTGTCTATTAGCCATGCTTCTCTGCTCTTCAGAGAAGTTTCTCTTTAAGTCTTTTTTTTTTTTTTTTGGTTGGTCGTGAGGCCTGAACTCTGGGTCTGGGCACTGTCCCTTGGCTCTTCAGCTCAAGGCTAGCATTCTACCACTAGAGTCACAGCTCCACTTCCGGCTTTTTCTGCTTATGTGGTGCTGAGGAATCGAACCCAGGGCCTCATGCAAGCAAGGCAAGCACTCTACCACTGAGCCACCTTCCCAGGCCCTCTCTTTAAATCTTTAGTCCACTTATTTATCCGGCAGTTGTTTCTTTGAGGATTTGTTGTTGGGAGATTTAATTTTTTAAGTTCCAGGTATATTTTAGATATGAGACGCTTGTCTGTTGTATGGCTAGTGAAGATCTTCTCCCAATCCATAGGCTTTCTATTGATCTTGCAAGCTATGTCCTTTGCCATGCAGAAGCTCTGCAATTTCATGCAATCCCATTTGTCCAATCTTTCTTTGATTTCTTGTGTTTCTGGATCTCTATTAAGAAAATTTGGCCTGTGCCAAGGAGACCTTGTGTTTCTCCTATTCCATCCTATAATGTTTTCAGAGTGTCTGCTTTGACTCCGAGGTCTTTGATCCATTTGGAGTTGATTCTGGTGCAGGGTGATATATAAGGATCTAGCTTTAGTTTTCTACAAGTAGTTAACCAATTTTGCCAGCACCATTTACTGAAGAGGCTATTTTTCTTCCCTTACATTTTTAGGTCCCTTATCAAAGATTCGATGGCTATAGGTCTGTAGGTTCATCTCTGGTTTTCAGTTCTATTCCATTGGTCCTGAGGTCTATTCTTGTGCCAGTACCAAGCTGTTTTGATTACTATGACTTTGTAGTAGAGTTTGAAATTTGGTATTAATATTCCTCCAGCACTGTTCTTTCTGTTAAGGATCATTTTTGCTATTCGGGTCTTTTATTGTTCCATATGAATTTTTGGATTGTCTCTTCAATTTCCTTGAAGAATGAAGTTGGAATATGGATAGGTATCACATTGAACTTGTAGGTAGCCTTGGGAAGTATTGCCATTTTCATGATGTTTATCTTTCCAATACAGGAGCATGGGAGTTTTTGCCACTTTCTAACATCTCTTTTGATTTCCTTTTTCAGGTTTTTAAAATTTTCATCTTAGAGTTCCTTCACTTCTTTGGTTAAGTTAATTCCTAGGTATTTTCTTTTTTGTGGGGCTATTACGATTGGAGATGCTTTCTTAATTTCAGCCACATTATTCTCATTGTTGGTATACAGAAAAGCCATTGCTTTTTGAGGGTTAATTTTTTTGGGAGGGGTCCGGTCATGGGGCCTGAACTCTGGGCCTGGGCCCTGTCCCTCAGCTCTTCAGCTCAAGGCTAGCACTCTACCACTTGAGTCACAATGCCACTTCCGGCTTTTTCCTTATGTGGTGCTGAAGAATCAAACCCAGGGCCTCAGGCATGCAAGGCAAGCGCTCTACCACTGAGCCACCTTCCCAGCCCCAAAGGTTAATTTTATACCCTGATACTTTGCCAATGTTTTGAATTAGCTTGAGTAATTTGGGAGTGGAGTCTATGGGATTCTTTAAATACAAGATCATGACATCTGCAAAGAGGAAGAGTTTTACTTCTTCTTTCCCTATTTGGATCCCTTTTCGGTTTGCATCTTGTCTTATTGCTGTAGCTAGGCATTCTAATACTAGATTGAAGAGAAGTGGAGAGAGTGGGCATTCTGGTCTCTTTCCAGAGTTAAGAGGAAATGACTTTAGTTTTTCACGATTAAGTATAATGCTGGCTGTAGGTTTGTCATATACAGCCTTTATTATATTGAGGAAGGTAACATGGATTCCTAGTTTTTCCAGAACCTTCATCATAAAGGGGCATTTGTTCTTGTCAATTGCTTTTTCTGCATCTATTCAGATAACTATGTGTTTCTTATCCTTGCTCCTGTTGATATGATGAATTATGTTAATTGATTTGAGTATATTGAACCAGCTTTGCATCCCTGAAATGAATCCTGTTTGATCATGTTGTATGATTTTTTCATGAATTGAAGTGGATTGGCAAAAATTTTGTTGAGAAGTTTTTCATCAATGTTCATCAAAGATATGGGTCTATAGTTCTCTTTCTTTGATGAGTCCCTGCCTGGTTTTAGGATGAGGGTTATTATAGCTTTATGGAATGAATTTGGTAGTGCACTTTCTCTTTCAATTTCATTGAAGAGTTGAAGGAGTATTGGTGTGAGTTCTGTTTGAAGGCCTTGTAAAATTCCGCTGTAAAACCATCTGGTCCTGGGCTTTTCTTAGATGGGAGGTCTCTTATTGCTGTTTCTATTTCAATGCTTGATATGGGCCTATTAATATGGTTTAAATCATCTTGGTTTAGTTTTGGCATGACAATATTTGCTAGGAAAAGGTCCATTCCTGCCAAGTTCTCAAACATATTAGCATAAAGTTTTGAGAAGTGTTCCCTTATAATGTTCTGAATCTTAGTTGTTTTGGTACTGTTTCCATTCGCATCTATGAGTTTATTTATAATTGGATGTGTTCTCTTCTTTCTCTGATAAGATTTGCTAAGGGTCTGTAAATTTTGTTAATTTTTTCGAAGAACCAACTCTTTGTTTTGTTGATTCTTTCTATGTTTCTTTTGGATTCTAATTCATTTATTCTGATTTAATTTTAATTAATTCTTTCTGTCTACTGGATTGGGGGTATCTTCCTGCTCTTTTTCAAGGAGGCTCAGCTGTCTCATTAAATTGTTGGTTTCAGATCTCTCCAATTTGTTGATGTACACACTCAGAGGTATAAACTTGCCTCTGAGTACTGCCTTTTCTGTGTCTCAGAGGAGCTGGTAGTTTGTGTGCTTATTTTTGTTGAATATCATGAACACTTGAATTTCATTTCTAATCTCTTCCATGACCCACTGGTGATTAAATAGTGTGTTGTTCAGCCTCCATGTGTTACAGGATTTTCTTTGGTGGCTTTTGGTTTTGAGTTCTAATTTTATTTACTTGTGATCTGAGAGAATGCATGGTATGACTTCAATGTTTCTGAAATTGGACAAGTTTGCTTTGTTACTAAAATGTGGTCTATTTTAGAAAATGTTCCATGTGCTGCTGAGAAGAACATGTATTCTGATGCTGCTGCGTGAAATATTTGTTAGATGTCTGTGAAATCTAGTTGATCTATGCAGTTGTTTAGGTCTACAGTTTCTCTGCTGAGTTTTAGCCGTGTTAATCTATCTAGTGTGGATAGTGGTGTGTTAAAGTCTCCAATAATTAATGTCTTTGGATCTATATGAGATTTGAGATAAAGTAGTTTTTCTTGGATAAATTTGGGTGCTCCTTTGTTTGGTAAATACATAATTAGAATTGTAATGTCCTCCTGAAGGAGAGATCCCTTAATGTGTATGTAGTGACCTTCTTTATCTGTTCTCACTAATTTTAATTTGAAATCTATTTTATATGGTATTAGGATTGCAACTCCCGCCTGTTTATGGGGGCCGTTTGTTTGGGAGATTTTGTTCCAGCTTTTCACATTGAAAATGTGTTTGTTTTTATGGGCAAGATGTGACTCCTAAAGGCAGCAGATAGAAGAATCTTGCTTTTTAATCTAAATAGAGAGTCTATGTCGCTTGATTGAAGAGTGAAGTCCGTTAATGTTAGAAATAGGAGTAAGAGGCATTTGGGAGTTCCTGCCATTTTATCCACCTAATTTGGGGCTGCAGCTACTGGGTTCTACCTATGGTTCTTGGATTCTTGGGTATGGTTTCCTGGCCTTTATTGTGGTCTTGTTGGTTTTCTATGTGTAGGACATCTTTAAGATCTTTTGTTGGGCTGGTTTGGTGGAGATATATTGTTTCAATTTTTTGTTGCTATGGATCATTTTTATTTTACCTTCCATAATGAAGGAGAGTTTAGGTGAGTACAGTATTCTTGGTTGTCTCTGCTGAGAAATCTGAGGTGATTCTATTTGTTTTCCCTTTATAGGCGATTGATCTTTTCTCCTTGACAGCTTTAAAGATCTTTTCCTTGGCCTAAATTGATCCTGTACAGATTATAATGTGACCGTGGTATGTCCTGTTCTGGTCTGGTCTATTTGGGCTTCTAACAGCTTCTTGTATCTGAATAGGCCTATCTTTTTGCATGTTTGGGAAGTTCTCTGCTAGGATGCTGTTACACAAATTTCCTAGACCATTAACTTCTGTCTCTAGGTTCTTCTCTACACTCAGATTAGGCCTTCTGATGGTATCTTCCAAGTGTTGAATAGATCTATCATATTTCATGGATTTGTGTTGGATGGTTGTATGTTCATTCTCTATAATATCTATGCTGTCGTCAATCCCCGAGATTTGATCTTCTGCATGGTCTATTCTACTCTCAAGACTTTCTACTTTGCTTTTTATTTCTTTTCCTTCTAATTGGTTGGCTTTGAGAGCTTAATATTCTTTGTTAGAACTTTGTTCTAGATCTTGTAAGGACTTCTTTACTTCCTTAATTTGGTATTCAGTGTTTATTCTCAAATCACTTAGTTGATTGGTTATGGATTCCTTGGACTCCCATTCCTTCTGTAGGGCTCCACTGAGCATTCCCTTTGCGGTCTCACTGATGTCTTTCAGCTCTCTGTTTATGGATTTCATAAATGCCTCCTTTGATCTTTGTCTATTCTCATCCCCATCTCTCAGTTCCTGTATTTCTCTTTGATTAGCATCCTCACGTTCACACATTTCCAGTAGTTCTCTTTGAGTGTTCTGAGCCTGTTCACGCCATTCCTGACTTTCTCTTTGTCTGTTCTAAGCCAGCTCACGCAATTCCTATCTATCTCTTTGATCTCAACCTTCTCAAGCAAATCCTTTTTTTTATCTTTGAATGTTCTCAATCTACTCACGTAATTTCTGTATCAATCTTTGAGTAGCTTCCTCACACTCAGGAGACTCCTGTATTGATCTTTAGTTTTCCTCCTCTCTCTCCCTATCATGCTCACACAGAGACATTTGCAAGTTTTCACTTTTTTTACTTACCCTGTTTTTTTTTTTTTTGGTCCAGTCGTGGGGCCTGAACTCTGGGCCTGGGCGCTGTTCCTCAGCTCTTCAGCTCAAGGCTAGGGCTCTACCACTTGAGCCACAGCGCCACTTCCGGCTTTTTTCTTTTTGCTTATGTGGTGCTAAGGAATCGAACCCAGGGCATCAGGCATGCAAGGCAAGCGCTCTACCACTGAGCCATCTTCCCAGCCCTACTTACCCTGTTTAACTGTAGTGTTTATACAGCTTTTTGGAACTCTCCTCTGGATTATTCATTATCTGTTCTGTCCCCTGATTGTCATGAGTGGGAGTTGAGAACCCCGGGCTTGCTATTTTTCTTGTGTTTTTCCGGCTTGTTCTGCCTATTTGGGATGAGAATAACACCAGTTTTGTACTAGAACACTATTTTAAAGTAAACATCAACCAAAGTCCATAGTTGCATAGTCCAAAATCTGCAGATAGAATCTGGTTCAAGAGATACAATCTATTGAACATCAAACAACTATGTCTTAATGGCCTAAGAACAGCAAAGGAGAATTTGACAACCAGAAATTATTAGGTTTAGGGAAAATGTGGGGAAAATAGGATTAGAGGGATTTGGGAATGTGAGGGAGAGTGGAATTAACCATATCCTAATCCCAAAGAGGGAAATGCATTGGACAGAATGATAGCAGAGAGAGTGAAAAAAAGAAAAAAGAGAGAAGAAAAAAGAGAGAAGAAAAAGAAAAAAGAGACAAGAAAAAAAGGAAAAACAAAAATTTTAAATTAAAAAGTTAGGGGGCAGGGAAGGTGGCTCAATGGTAGAGTGCTTGCCTTGAATGCCTGAGGCCCTGGGTTTGATTCCTCAGCACCACATAAGCAAAAAGAAAAAAGCCAGAAGTGGCGCTGGGGCTCAAGTGGTAGAGTGCTAGCCTTGAGCTGAGGGACAGCACCCAGGACCAGAGTTCAGGCCCCACGACCGGACCCCCTCCAAAAAAAAAGTTAAACCCTTAAATACTGTAAGTTTGAAGAAGTAGTATTCAGAGAAGAATGAGGATGGGATGAGAGGAGGAGAGGGATAGAAAGGAGACATGAAAAACTAGAAAAATAAAAATGTTCAAAAATATTATATAGGTATAAAGAGGTAATACTGCTATTAAGTAATTTAAGTCTAAGAGGTTTGGAATTGAGTTATTTCTGGATTAAGTATGGACACAATGGAGGATAAGATTTAATAAGTGATGACGGTTATATTTGAGGGTGAACAGAACAGAAATTAAGTCACGCAGAAAAGAATGAAAGAGAAGAAATGAAAAGAATGAGAAAAGAATGAAAGAAAGAAAGGATCAAAAGGTGAGTAGAGATTTTAAAAAGCACATACACATATACACCTAAAATAAAAATTATACAAGGAAGAAAAGAAAAAATAATTGAAAAAACATTTTTAAAATTAAAAATTTTAAAAAAAAATAAAAATAAGATGCAAAAAAAAGAAAGTGCTTTGATTTTTTTTTTTTTTTGGAGGGAATGGAAAGATTCTGTATCTCCCTTGTGTCCATAACCAGTCTCTTGGTGGAGTCTCTGGTTTGCTTGTGGTGTTTGGTTTTCCTGTGGCTTGATTGGTTTATTAAATCAGTTTTTTGGGCAAGCAAAAAATGCTCTGCTTTACCCAGGATTTTGTGATCCTCCTCCCAGGCTAGTTCTGTGAGAGAGGGATCTCTTTTGAGTATCACAAAAGAGGGAGATGGCTTTTTCCTCTAGTTTGGAGATGCTGTGTTGAGGCTAATTTCTGGATAGAGTTGAGGCTTTTCAGCAAACAGTAGCCTTTTCCTGAGGGGCTAGCTTCTGAGACAGTCACAGAGCCCAGCCTGGAGCCTTTCTTGGGGTTTATGTTTACTGAATTTCAATGTATTGTCTAGGTTGCTGTAGGGCGGGGCAACATCTGGCTCTGTTTACCAAGTGAAGAAAGCCACTCCTGGGGGCAGATTTTCCTCTGCCTGGGGTGGATGACATTTTCCTGGGAGCAGTTGTGCCTTGCAGGTCTGGACAGGTTCCTGTGACCTGCTAAATGACTGTCTTGTTTTTTCCCAAGGCCTGAGTTGGAGCTGGCAGCTCAGCTTGGCTTTTGTCAGTATCAAAGATGGAGATCTCCTGTAGTGGGGTCGGGGATGGGTGCCTTCCCTCCTCTGCTCCTTCAGGAATTAGGATGTCAGGTTTCTACACACGCCTGAGGGTTGGTCTCTGGGTAGTCCCTGGTCTGAGATCTGCAGGGTGAAGATATCTGCTCCTTGTCAGTTCTTGCTGGTGTTAAGTAGTATCTGTTTACCTGCTGTGTCTGACACCTTTGACCCGGACTCTGTGTTGAAGATATGGTGGCTACAGCCACCGCTGCTGTGGCCGCAGCTGCCAGTAAGTGCTCAGATTTGTCTCTTTGCCTGGATTTTCCCTTTCTGGCGAAACTCTTTGTACTGTGATGGCACACTTGGTGTAATTCTCTGGCTTAGGAGTGTTCATTAGAACTCTAAAACTTCTTTCTATGGGAGAGCTCGTTTAGCCTCCAGCTTCTCCTCCGCCATCTTCCTGACCTCTGAAAATCATATTTTGATGGTTGAAATCATCCATCTAATTTGACTCATAATCCCAGGCGTTAGTGAAAATTGCCAACTTAAATAAAAGAAATACCCTGGAAAACGTGGCATTTAATTTGTCTCAATCCAACTTAAAGTGTTCCCAAGTCAGTGGTCCCCTTTTCCTTCCAGACAGCCTACAGCAGTTTGCATAAACAGGCATTCAGTGAGCCCTAGCTAATTGCCACCTTCTGATATGGAGAAGGCTCCAGGAGGGGGAATGGACTTGTGTACCACTTCCCAGCTGGAAACAGGTCAGGGTGGACACAGATTGGAGTCTGCAGGACTCCAGGGAGGAGTCAGAAAACTGGTGCAATGCCCCAGGAGGGAATCCATGCCACCAGTGCGGGCCCAGAGCCCTGTGCCCGGATGCCCACAGAAGCCATAAATGCCCTAGGTAAGGTTCCCCTCTCATCCTCGGTCAGGGTGAACCATCTGCCATGTCACAACTTATGCCAGCCCCCAAAACCTCATAGATTCACAGCCCCTGTCCTACCCTCTCCCCCACCTCATTCCATAATTTTGTTTGGCAGACACATTCCCAACCCTTGAATTAGCTCTAACTATAAACACAAAAGCAGAGTGTCTGGCTGGAAGACTGTGACTGTGGTCACACTCACCTCACCAAACATTTGGCTGTGGATAGAAGGACAGGTGCCCACTCTAGTCCAGCAGTGTCCACTCTAGTCCAGCATTCACGCAGGTCACCTAGGGGAGGCACATGCAGGCCCAGCATCTAATGTGGGCTATAGGAAAGGGGGAAGAGAGAGGTGGAAATAGGAGGAAAGGAATGTCTACTGAAATCTTCCCATAAAGGAGCCAAGAAACTGTGAAGGAGGAAACAAAAATTGTGGCTGTGCTCATACTTGGTATTGAAAAAAGAACAACAACAAATACACACACAGAAATAAAATGCTTTAGCTGTTTTTAGACATGATGACTTACATATATTTTCATTGCTCTCATCTCCCTGCTATCCCAACGTACACACACACAGACACACACACACACACACACACACGCACGCACGCACGCACACACACACACACACACACACACACACACACACACACACAAATCCAGAACGGTGACAGAAGACTTATCCATTCAGCACCTGCAATTTGCCAACTGATCACTCACCTGAGCACAGTCAGGGTGTACAAGGAGAAAGATTCTCTCTCTCTCTCTCTCTCTCTCTCTCTCTCACACACACACACACACACACACACATACACACACTCACACAGACACAGAGTTGTGCCTCTCCTAATTTTGTTGGTTCCTCATCTGGGACAATGTAGAAGCTGGAGCACGCGGGTTCTCATTCCCCGTACCCTTGTCAGAAACAAGGGCTCTCACAAAAGGAGAGCACCACTCTAATGACACAACACGAAGCACCTCTGCCCTTCTCCAGGGTCAGACCCTTCCCCTTGGAAACAACCAGCCTTAACTGTGCTAGGGATGTGCCTGATGTACTGGCTTTGTGTGCTCTATGCTCCTGTCCCAGACCAGTGCTCTTATAGCAACAGAGGCCAGCCATTGAGGCTGCCTCCCCTGGTGCATGTGCCTGCTCTTTTCTTTGCTCTCTCTCTGCCCCTAATTTTCTTCCTGGCTGCCCTGCCTCTGCCTCGCAAGTGGCCAGCCCAGTGTGCTCCTTGCTGCAGCAGCTACGTGCTCCCTCAGCCACGCCCTGTCCTCCCCTTGGTCATGCCTCCTCCCCACCTCGGCCACACCTCCATCCCTGGGTTTGTGCTGTCCTGACTCTGCCCTAATGCTACCAGGCCATGACAGAAGCAGCCTCACCTCAGGTCAAGGCTTCCCCCAACCCCAGCAGCAGCTGCTTGGGGGATCAAATCTCCCCTCAGCCCAACTGCTGTGGGACTCTTCTCCTTCCACCCCACACACCAATAGGTGCACGGTGACCTCCATGTTTGTGTGTGTGTGTGTGTGTGTGTGTGTGTGTGTGTGTGTGTGTGTGTGTGTGTGCGTATGTGATTGTTCGGGATACCTACCTTTCAAGGATTCAGAGCATAGCACCATTTGGGATGATAGCACACAGCACATTTTAAAAAAGAGCACAAAGTACCCTGTGTAATGGACTCAGCAATATGCACCTTTTGAAGGACTCAGCACATAGCAACCTTTGGGATCCTCATGGTAATCTAATGACTAATAACATAAGACATGCAATTTTGACATCACTAAACATAAATATCATAGTATTATGACATCATAAGTCAGAGTGACATTATAGACATAGTGTGAATGCTTATTCTGTGATTTCATTATATTTCAAGGGAGCAATATTGGTGGATATCAGAAATCCATTGTAACCTCAAAGCCTTGTGACATGAAAATCCTTTGCGACATCACAGTGTCATTGTGATATCATTAACCTGTTGTGACATCACAACCCTGTCCTGTCCATTGTGACCTCATCACCAATGTGACATCACAAAGCCATTGTGATAAAACCTTGCTGTTGTGATATTACAATCATCTTGAGACCTCCCAAACCCATTATGACATCTTTAGCACCTTTGAAAATTCAAATGGCCCACTTGGGCAGTTTTGCAGTGTATGGTAAGTTCTGTTAGCTATGCCCAAGAGGAACCATGGTGATGTGTGCTCCATGCTCCCTGGGGAGCTTCATCCTGTCCCTTCCTGTGCTTTCCAGTATGCAGTGACCACTTTCACAGAGCAGGGATGACTTACATCTTGTTTCATTTAACATAAGAAAGGCCACTGGAAACATTTATTAAACAAAGAACATAGCATTTTAGCCATTTTAAGAGGACAGGTCAAGGTTATTAAGCGCATTCATATTACTGTAAGACAAACTCTCCAGCCATCTCTAGTGACTTTTTTCCCTACCAAACAAGAATTCCTAACCTTTCCACTTCCTCCACCCCCAACAGCTGTCATCCTGTTTTCTCTGTAAGCTACACTTTCAATTCCACCTTCTAATGCACATTCAGTGTTTGTTTTCTTGTGACTGACAGTGTACTTGAAATGACATTTTCAGTGTTTGTCTTTGGTGAACCATAAGAATTCCCTTTTAGTTTGAAACTGTATAATATTCTATGTACAATATTCCTGTATAATATTCAGGCTGTATTGGATTTATGGGTTCATCTGCTTATTGGCATTGAGTTTCCATTCTTGATTATTATAAATCATGTTATTACAGGCAAAAAAAATCAAATGGCCTTTGTGACATGACAGTCCCATTGTTATCCATATCCTCATTGTCAACTGAGATCAGATATGCCAATGTAATATCACAAAGGATTCACAATATAATCATTGATGTAACATCACATTGTCATTATGACATAAGCTCATGGTGACATTACAAATCTTTAATGACATCATACCACTATGACATCATGTTGTCATTGTGACATCATATAGACATTATGAATGCCTATTATGTGATTTCATTATATTTCAAATGTGGCAGGTGGGTTCATATCAAAAACACAGTTCGACTTCATAAGCATTGTGACATCACAATCCCTTTGTGACATAACTTTGCCATTGTTATATCTCTAAACAACTGTGAAAATTCTAACATATCCTGTCCTGATAAGTTTTGTGACATGTTGCCACTGTGTTGTTAGGCCCATTGAGAGCTCAATCTATTTTTGACCTCATATTATTTCAGGTATGACATGAAATATTGTGACATCCTGAATATTGTGACATCACACTGCTAGATGTAATGACCATTGTGTCACATTGTCACATCACAAATCTGTTCTGACTTCATCACATTTGTGCCAACAAATGCTTTGGAATCCTCATAAGCCTGTTTTAAATTTATATACTCATTGTGAATTAATGACAATTGAGGTCTGGAATGCCATTGTCACATCAGCAATCTACTGTGACATCACAAAAATATTTTGAACTTATCACTATAATGGCATCCAACTAATTGTGACATAACAACTCTCTTATGACATCAGTTGACATCATATTGCAATTGTGATATTACTGTACCATCATGCTTTCACAAACCTATTATGACCTCATCACATCTTAAAAAATTCATGGCCTTTGGGACATCAAGCTCCTTCTGTGAAATTGTATCATTATGAACTTGTAGCAATTGAAACTTGAAATAAGATGTGATATTACAAACTAGTTTTGACATCACTAACCCATTTTTATATCATTAATACTTTGACAACAAAGCCTGTCAGGAACTTTAGCACTTTTGACGAAAATCATGGCGTTTGTGTCATCACAGCTCATTTGTGTATGTCATTGTGACTTCATTCTCTTGTCCTCACTTTAAACTAATGTCAATTAAGATCTGTCATGCCATTGTAACATCAAAAACCCTTTGTGACATCATCACCAGTGTGACATCAGACTGTTGCTATGATACCATCAGCTCATTGCGACATCACCAAGCTACAGTGACATCATAGCTTTATGACATCGCATTGCCATTTTGCTGTCATAGACACATTCTGAATGCATATTCTGTGATTTCATTCTATTTCAAATGTGCATATCAGTTGATTACAGAAACACATTGTGACCTCATAACCATTAAAACATCATAAACCTTGTGTGACATCATAACAATTCTGACATCACATTGTTGTTATGAAATCTTTAGCTTATGGTGACATCACAAAATGACAATGACATTAAACATTTGCCATTATGTCATTGTGATATCATAGTCACATTATGAATACCTAATCTGTGATTTCCTTGTATTTGAAATGTGGCATGTGGGTTGATATCAGAAACAACCATTGTCACATCAAAATCCCTTTGTGACATCAATTTGGCAATGTGACATCACAATGGCAATGTGATGCTACTAAGGCATTGTGATATCACAATGGTCATGAATTCCCAATGAGTTTCTGAGATAAACCGACATGCTACATTAGAAATAGAATCAAATAACATCATAGGCAAACACAAAGTGTTATGACGTTAGAATGACAATGTCATGTTACAAAGCTATGATGCCATTATAGTTTTATATGTCAAAATGAGCTGATGGTGTCATAATGGCAACATGATGTCACAATTATGATGTCAGAAAGGATTTGTTATGTTTCAATGGTATGTCTGATGTCAGTTGTCATTAGTTCCCATGAGGATATAGATACAAAATGGTTGTGTGATGTCACAGAGGCCATCAGTGTTTTCAAAGGTAATCAGAAGTCATAATAGTTTTGGGATGGCACAATGTGATCCGTAATGTCACAATGGAAATGTAACGTCCCATTTGGTTTTTGCTCTGAGCTTATGGTCAGCACCCAAGCCCTGTGTTCAACCCCAAAACCTAGCCACCAAGGGCCCAACTAGGAGTGGTCAAAGTTTTCAAAACTTGATGAGCTTCACGAGCCCTAAATGACAGGAAGCATTGTGATATTACACATGTGCTTAGATTTAGCAAGCTTACAGAAACCTAGAAAGGCACCATTGCCAATAATGAATCATTTTATTAGGTTCAGCTTCCTTGTTGTCTGCCAGAAGGATCCTTGAATAAATTGTACCAGGTTATTTCAACACTGGAACGTAATCTAACAAAGACAGACCAAGTGCAGGCAACTTGGCCTGCCATGGGAGGTGGCAAAAATGAAGGCTTCCTGTCAAAACAGCACTGGGGAGAGAGACAGCTTGGGGTACAAAGAGGTGTTTTGCTCTTGGGCTTCAGAGCCTGCCCACAATTCTCCTCACTAATTGGCCCAGATGTAGTTGTTTGTTACACAGCTGTACAGGAGTGAGGCCTTTGTCTGCCTATTCCAAAAATGAGGCAGACTTCCTCCAGCAACCTGTGGTTTGGAGAAAACCTCAGACTACACTAGGAACAGTGAAGGGAACCCTGGAACATGCATTGTTTTGAATGCACTGTCTGTGCAATGAAATCATTCTATTCAAAGCAAATTTCCTATCTGGGTGCCTTTCATCATAATGACTCTGGACCTTAACAGATAGAAATGCATGCATACTTACATGCAGAGACATGGAGTTACTTTTTTTTAATTTGTATTTGCAGGTCCAGGGGTTGAATTATGAGCTTAGGCACTCTCCCTGAGTTCCTTTAGCTCCAGGGTAGCAATCTGCTTTTGAGCCACAGCCCTACTCATGGCGATATTTTATCCCTGTGATCCTTCAGAAATAAGAGTGCTGTGGACTTTCCTGTCATGGCAGAATTCATAATGGCATTCTCTACCTCTCAGCCTCCTGAAGAGCTAGGATTACAGGCAGAAGCAAATGACACCTGGCTTTCTTTTCTTCTTCTCATTCATTTCTTTCATTGTGACAAACTGAAATCTTCACAGTGTCATTCCAATGGTTTGCATTTCGAAGTAAAATACCCAGGACTGGAGTTGAAGTGCCAGTACTGCCACCTACAAATGAAGGGAGATCTTGAGAAAAACATTCCTATCCATGGGAATGCCTAATGGAATGTTATAAAATTAACAATTAAATTTGCAGTTAGTTCATGTTTCTCGTATAGAATGACACACAAAAAGTAGTGGATTATGTCTTCCATTCCAGCACCATGCTATGATTCTCCTAATTAAACAATACAGACTAGTTTTACATTAATGCTTTAATAAGTATTCAACCATGATACTTCATTAAATGGAGGCATAATTTAATAATAATTCATAATATATATAATTTAATATCCTCACATTGTCTCTCTCATATATATTGCAAGCTATACATCTATCTATCTATCGATTGATCTATCAATCGATCTATTTATATCTATATCTGTATCTATATCTATATCTATCAGCCACTACCAAAGCTTGTTCCCAGACCCTCAGAACTGGCTGGTAGCTCAGTTTGCTGAAGTCTTTTGTTCTACAACTCTCCCTTTCATGAATTGGGCATTGTGGGCTGTGAGTTCCAATCTCACCATGGCCCAAAATTTTATATGTGGAGTCAGAAGCCAATTTTGACCCATTTTTTCCTTCTTTGTGAAAGTCCTGGGTCTCAGTATGATGTATAATCCATATGCAAATAAATCCATGTGATAAGATGTAATAAATGAAATAAATGTTATATATGTAGTAATACTCAATAAAATAAAAAAATAAGGGTAATAAATATCATATGGAGTAAACCCATGTATGCAAATAGATCTCATATATGAATATTATTTTTTTCAGTGCTGGGGCTTGAATTTGGGCCCTATAAACTGGGCTGAATTTCTTGTCTTCAACGATGGTGAGCTTTCTCTTCCCCATAGTGCCACTGAGTAACCTAGACCCTGTGTTCAAATCTCAGGCCTGCCAGAAAAATGGTGCAAATTCCAAGCCAGGGCCTTAAATTTTTTTGGCCAGGCCTGGGGCAACTCTGCCTCAGCTTCGATCATCGTAGGCTGGGATGCAGCCTCTGGTCCCACAGCCCATCTTGAGATCCTAGGACCCGAGTTCAAATCTTAGGACTGGCAAACAATAAGTGCTGGGAAGGTGGCTCAGAAATAGAGTACTTGCCTTGCATGCATAAGGCCCTGTGTTCGATTCCTCAGCACCACATAAGCATAAAAAAGCTTGAAGTAGTGCTATTACCCAAGTGGTAGAGCAACAGCCCTGAGCTGAAGAGTTGAGAGACAGGACCCAGACCGAGAGTTCTGACCCCAAAACCGAAAAAAAGAGAGGGAGGAAAAAAAGAGAAGGATAAAACTGGGAAGTTCTAGAAGCCACTTTTACATTGTTTTTTCCTTTGCATTGGAAACATCCTGGGTCTAACTCACAGGGCCCGGAAAGTGTACATTACCTTGCACTGCTGAAGTTTGGTGGGCTATCTATCAGGGAAGCCATAGCCAAACCAGCAACCTAGGCCCAGGGTGTGAATTCCAGGACTGCCACCTATGAAGGAGATCCTAAGAAACGCATTCTGATATACATCCATATGAATAGAATGTTGTAAAGTAACAATTACATTCGTAGTTAGTGTATGATTATATTATAAAATAATACACAATAATTATAGTATATTGACTAATTTTCAATTAATACTTTGTTATGTATTCAACCATAATACTTAAATAAAGGAAGGAATGATTTATTGATAATTGGTAGTAATATAGTATGTATAATTAAATATACATACATCTCTGACTTGTTTTATACATACATACATAATATATGCACACATTGTATATATATATATACGTAACAATCTACATATCTATTTCTACACTTGTCATTCCTGAGGTTCAGTGCTAGAGTGCTCGCCTAGTATGTATGTAGCCCTGGGTTCGATTCCACACTATCACATGCACAGAAAAAGCCGGAAATAGTGCTGTCACTCAAGAAGTCAAGTACTGGCTTTGAGCATGAAAGCTTAGGGACTGTGTCTAGGCCCTTACTCAAGCCCCAGGACTGGATCCAAAAACAAGTTAGAATGTTCTGACTGCAAGTATAGAAGGCAAGGCAAGGATTTCAAATACCTCATCACAGAGCAAGCTGGGAGTATGAAGCTGACAGCTGCCAACTAACCTGACTTAGCTAGTAGTGAACAGATACAACCCAGCACCATGGAACCAGACACTGCTTCCTACCTCTAGTTGCTTGGGGGATGAGATCAGACACTGGTGGGTTGAAAACTCAGCCCTGGCAGGAAGTCTGGGAGACTCTGAGCTGTGCCTCAAAGTGGTAGAGCTCTCGCCTTGAGGAAAAGTTCTTAGGACAGGACCTCCAACCTATGAGTGCAATCCCCGAGGCTGATGACCCTCCCCACATCTAAAACATTTGATGTGAACTTGTGTTCTTTGTGAAAGAATGGTGATACTGATGAAAGCAACCTAAATCTAATGACAGTTTGTGGGATACAGCTATGTGATGAGTCCTTCCTGGGGTGCTGGTTGTTCATGGGGAGCTGGGTCGTTCATGGGGTACTGTGTGCTGAGTCCTTCTCATGGTGCAATGTGCTGAGTCCTTCACGAGTTGTATTCATTTATCTGGTCCTTATAAGAGCTACACAAGTAAGATGATTGTGCAGATGAGAAAGTTGAGGCTCGGATATGTCCCCAAGGTAGGGCCAAATTTCTGTATATACTGAGCTCTAGTGACTTGTCCCCTGCAGACAATTGTTTTGGTTTAGTTTTCTCCATCATGAACCTTGAACTCAGAACCTAGGTGCTGATTTTTTTTTCTTGGGCTCATGGCTAACTTTCTACCATGGGGAGCCAAGGTCCCCCTTGCAGCAAAGTGTCACTGGTTAGGTGTCTTTAGCTGAGGTCTATCATCCTGCCTGCTCAGGAAGCTGAGGATCTAGGTTCAAAACTATCCCACATCACAGTCCAAAGCCAGCCTGAGCTGGAAATTCTTTGACAGAAAGCCTGAAGGGGTGCTGAAGCTCCAATGGTAGAGCATTAGACTTGAGCTGAAGAGCTCAGAGACAGCACCTAGGCCCAGACTTGAACAACTCCAACTTACAAAAAAAGAAAGAAACCTGAAGTGGAGTGCTGGGAATGTTTCTTAGGGGTAGACTGCTTTGCAGGTGTGAAACCCTGGGTTTGAATCCTCAGTACCTCATCCCTAGAAAAGTAACTCATCCCTGAAGTGGCTCTGTGGCTCAAGTGGTAGAGTGCTGTCCTTGTACCAGAGAAACAGTTGCAGTGGTTAGGTCCTGAGTTCAAGCACCAGGATTGGTGTAACACACACACACACACACACACACACACACGGAGGCATCGTTGCCAATAATGAATCATTTCATTAGGTATAGCTCCCTAATTGTCTACCAGGAGCACTCTTGAATTAATGGTAGCAGTTTGTTTCAACATTGAAACATAGTCTTATAAAGACAGGATGAGTGCAGGGAACTTGGCCTGCCCCGGGATGTGGCACAAATGAAGTTTTCCTGTCAAAACAGAGCACTGCGGAGAGAGAGAGCTTGGGGTAAAAAGAGGCCTTTTTCTCCTGACCTTCAGAGCCTGCCCACACTCATTCTCAGTAATTGGCCTGGATGAATTGTTTGTTACACAGCTGTACAGGAGTGAGGCCTTTTGTCTGCCTGTTCCAACAATGAAGCAGAGTTCCTCCAGCAGCCTTGGGTATGGAGAACCCCTCAGGCTACTCTGGGAACAGTGAGGGGAGCCCCTGGGCATGCACTGTCTCCAAAGTATTGTCTGTGCTATGAAATCATTCTATTCAAAGCGAATTTGCTAGCTGGGTGCCTTTCTACATAGAAAGTCTGGATGTTCACTGATACAAATACATTCATACATTCACAGACACATGGAGTTACTGGCTCATTTTTTTTGTGTGTGTGTGGCACGTCCCGAGGCTTGAACTGTGAGCCTAGACATTTTCCCTGAGCTCCTTTTGCTCTAGGAAGCATTTTATTGTGTCTTAAACCATGATTACCCTAGGCTGGGGTGCGATGATACAGGAATCCTAGGCCCTAGTTCAACTCTCAGTACTGGCAAAAATACATCAAACCAACAAAATGGAGAAGGAAAAAAAAACAGGAATTTACAAAACAGTTTTTCCTTGGTTTCCTGGGTTTCAGTGACTTGCCTTGAAAATTGTATAGACCTTCCATGGCTGAAGGCTGGCAGGCTGGCAGCCTGAGTCCAACTCAGACACCTGGGCCCTGATTTCAATCCTGAGATTGCCACTTACACATGGCTGAAGATCCTAGGAAATTCATTCCTATATATAGGAACACTAATAGAATGTTTGAAATGTACTAATTGAATTACTAATTAGCTAGTCATTCCAGTATAAGATTGTATGCAATAAATATAGGTCATTGATTAATAAATTATTAAGTCTTCTACCGTGATTAATTAATGGAGGCATAATTTTAGACGAAATAATTGGTAGTAATAGAATATAAGAAAATAAGATATAGACATCACACTTTATATAGGGTTATACACTAGAATTTACATAAATGTCTATCTGTCTCTCTTTATTCATTTATAGATGTATATACATATGTAAATACACACACATGCACACAAAAACACACATACACAGACACACACTGCAATCTAAACATCTATCTGTTTATATATTGGCCATTCCTAGGACTTAATCTCAGGTCCTCAAATTTGCCCATCAACTTCACTTGCATGAGACTGATGTGCTAACATTTACCCATTCATGAAGTGGACCTGCTGGGCTCTGAGTTCAAGTCACAGAATTGCCAACAACTGAATCCTGGTGGGAAAGCCAATTGCCCCACTTGTTTTCCTTATTGGTGAAAGTCCTGGGTTTCACAAATGATGTAGAATACAGAGGCAAATCTATTTCTTATGTAATAGGATGCAAAAAATGTTATATGTGTAATCATACTCACTAAAATACATAAGAAATAAATAAAACACAAAAATAAAATGAATACACTAACCGCAAAATGCAGTAAGCATGTATACGAATATTATTTTTTGAGAGCTAGGACTTGAGTTCAGGACCTAGGAACAAGCCTGACTTTCTTGTCTTACAGCACGGTGATCTTCCCCATCTCCCACAGTGCTGCAGATTTATCCAGACCCTGAGTTCAAATCCCAGGCCTGGTAGAAAAAAAGGTCATGAATTCCAAGCCAAGGGGCCTCATAATATTTCAAATATTTTAATGTATGTATGTGTGTATATATGTGTGTATGTATGTGTGTATATATGTATGAATGTATTTATTTATTTATTTATATTTTGTCCAGCACAGAGCTTGAACTCAGTTCATGGCGATTCTGCCTCAGCTTTGATCACGCTAGGCTAGGGTACAACCACTAGACCCAAAACCAAATCTGGGTTCCTGGGCCCCAAAGGCAGAAGGAAAAAAAGGAAAAACAAATAATTAATGCTACACAGGAAAAAAAAAAAACAAACCTGGCATCTTGCAGATGGCTGCCGGTTTTGCATTTGTTTTCTTTGCAAGGTGACTATGCTGGGTCTGAATGACACGGTTGAAAAATGTTGGTAACATTGCATTGCTGAAGGCTGGCAGGATACCAGGGAAGCAATAGGCCAACATAGCAACATAGGTCCTGTGTTTGAAACCCAGTCCTGATCCCTACCAATGGAGGGAGATCCTAAGAGTCTCATTCCTATTCAGAGGAATACTGATGGAATGTTATGAATGGCAAGGTTGAATTAGTTGTTTCTGAATACTACTATACAATTAGACAGAGTGATTTTAGGAGGCCAATGGATTTTAATGAATAGTTTTGACACATTCAAAAAATACTATTAATTACATGGACGCAATAGTTTTGGAACAGTGGTTGATTTAATTGATAATTCATTAAGGATGAAAACAATAATATTAATTACATGGAGGCATAATAAATACCTAAGAATTGGTACGAATGTAGCCTATATAACTGAATAATGTATAGACAACTCTGGCACTCTATAAAGATATATATTTATTTGTGTACTACCATCTGCATGTCAATCTGTTCTTATTTTGTCAACCCCTGGGGCTCAATCTCAGGTGCTGGAAATGTTTGTCAGCTCAATATGCCCCAGGATGGCATACTGACACTCACCCATTCATGAATTGGGCCTTGTAGGCAGTGAGTTCAGATCTCAGCACTCACAAAAATTGAATCATGGAGTAACAATCCCATGGTAACACAGGTTTTCCTTTTCTGTGAAACTCCTGGTGTCAGCTGTGAAGTTTCATACATGGGCAAAACTATATCCTATATAATAAATGTAATAAATATTTCATTGTCATAACAGTCAATAAAATAGATGGTAAATAAATGAATAAAACAAAAAATAAAATGAACAACCACACTAAGCACAATATGGGGTCAACATACGGGTCTCTATCTCAGGGCCTGGGAATTGCTTGGCAGCTGAATTGGCTACAGGCTGCTGTGCTGACAGTCACCCAATCATGAATTGAACCTTCTAGGCCCTGAGTTTATATCCCAGTACTGCCAAAAGTGTAATCGAGGAGTGAGAAGCCAAGCGTGACACATTTTCTTTTTCTTTGAAAGTGATCAGTGACATGTAGGATGTATAATTCAGTTGCACATCTATATTCTATGTAATAGGATGTCATAAATATAAAAAATGTCCTAGGTGGAAGCATTGTCACTACAATAAATGAAAAACAGATTGAATTAGTAGTGAATCATTGTAGGATAAAATTAGACACAATAATTATAGAACGTGGATTAAGTTCAATATTTTATCAATCATTAAAAGAATAAAAATTGCATGGAAACATAAATGCCTAATAATTGGTAGTAACACATGATGCATGATTTAATAATATCTAGACATCTGTCTCATTCTATAAAATATGTAATTATATGAATGGATGTATGTACATGTGTGATAAAAATAACAGGCTATTGACTAATTATTAATTAATGCTTTATTAATTGTTAACTTGGACACATCATTAAATGGAGCCATAATTTAATATTTAAGGTTTGATAGTAATAATATCCATAAATTAATATATACAAATATCTTTTGTGTATATAATATTTATATATAGCAATCTATTTCTATTTATACCTCGTTCACTCCTGGACTCGGTGTTTGAGTGCTCACCTATAAGCACGAAGCACTGGGTTCAATTCCTGAGAGCCACATAAACAGAAAGCTCAGAAGTTCTACTGTCTTTCAATCAATTGAGTGCTAGCCTTGAGTACAAATGCTTAGGGACAGTGTCATAGCCCTTACTCAAGCCCCAGGACTGCCGCCAAAAAAAGGTAGAATGTTCTAAATGCAACTATATAAGGACAGGTCTTCAAGTACCTCATCACAGAGAAAACTAGTAGTCTGGTGCTGACAGCTGCCACCTAAACTGACTTAACCAGATGTAAACTGCTGCAACCGAGCTCCATGGGTTGCCCCCATCATCCTGGCTTACCCCCATCATCCTGGCTTACCCTGGCTTATCCACGATATCCTGGCTGCTCGGGGCTTTAAAACGTGGCAGGAAGTCTGCTAGATTCTTGGAAATATGGCTCGAAGTGTAGAGCTCTAGCCTTGAGCAAATGTTATTAGAAAAGTATCCCCATGCTTTGAGTTAGAGACCCATGGCTAACCCCCCCCAAAAAAAACCCACCCCACTAAACCATTAGATGTGAACTTGTGTGGTTTGTGAAATGTTCCTCAAAGAATGGTGATACTGATGAAAGCACCCTAATTCTAATGACAGCTTGTGGAAGAGTGCTATGTGCTGAGTCCTTCATAGGGTGCTCTGTGCTGAGTCTTGCATTGGGAGCTGGGTGCTGAGTCTTCCACAGGATGCTCTGTGCTGAGTCATGCAAAGAGTGCCATGTACTGTGTCCTTCACAGAGTGCATTCTTCCATATGGCCCTTGTAAGAGCTCTACAACTGAGATGATCATGCCGAGAATATTGAGACTAAGATATGTCCCCTTGGCAGGAACAAAATTATGTATTACTGAAGACTAGTCAGTTGTCTACTGCAGACAATTGTTTTGTTTTGTTTTTTTCTCAGTCATGAACCTCGAAATAGGGGCCTAGGTGCTGTCCCTTACCCCTTGGGCTCATGGCTAGCACTCCACCACATTGAACCAAAAACCTTCTTTTAGCAGAGGCCACAGCCTAGTGTTCTATAGCTGAGGTCTGTCCTCCTGCCTTCTCAGGAAGCTGAGATTTGAGTATCTGAGTTCCAAACTATCCCAGACATTAAAGGTCCCATGAGACTATTATCTCCAATTCACCACTAAGAAATCTGATGTGGAAGCTTGGTGCTTGTGTCTCATGCCTGTCATCCTAGCTACTCAGGAGGATGAGATCTCAGGATCAAGGTTCAAAGCTAACCTGGGCAGGAAAGGCCTTAAGACACATAGCTCCAATGCACCACAAGAAAAGCTGAAGTGGCACTTTGGCTCAAGTGGTATAACACAAGACTTGAGCCAAAGAGGTCAAGGACAGCACCCAGGCTAGACTTCAGGTCCTACAACAATAAAAGAAAGACAGAAACAATCTAACAAACCTGAAGTAGAGGGCTGGGAATGTGCTTTAGTGGTAGAGTGCTTTAAATGTATGAAACCCTTGGTTTAATTTCTCAGGACCACATCACTAAAAAAAAGTCTGAAGTGCCTCTGTGGCTCAAGTGGAAGAGGCAATCCTTGTATAAGAGAAACTACATACAGTACTCAGTTCCTGAGTTCAAACTCAAAGAATGGTGTATGTGCCTGCGCACATGTGTGCTTACACATACACACACACACACACACACACACACACAGACTAGAAAGTGATGCTGTGTTCAACCAGCCCTGTGTTCAACCCCAAATCCTAGACATCCAGGGCCCAACTAGGAGAGGTCAAACATTCCAAAACCTGATGAGATTCACTAGCCTTGTATGACAGGAAGCTTTGTGATATCACATATGTGCTTGGATTTCCGAAGCTTCTGGAAACCTAAGAGAAGCATCATAGGCCCATCATCGCCCTCAATGAAACACTTCATGAGGTTCAGTGCCCTAGTTATCTGCCTGAAGGACTCCTGAATTATATTAAGTACTGTATGTGAACAGCATAATACAGTCTCCCAAAGGCAGGATAAGTGCACAGGACTTGGCCTGCCACTGAACGTGTAACAAATGAAGGCTTCCTGTCAAACCAGAGTATTGGGGAGAGAGATAGCTAAGGCTACAAAGAGACCTTTTTCTTCTGACCTGCAGATCCTGCCCACACTCATCCTCACTATCTGACCTGGAGGAAGTTGTTTGTTACACAGCTGTACAGGACTGAGGCCTTTTGTCTGCCTATCCAGTCAATGAGAGAGACTTCTTCCAGCAGGCCTGGGATGCAGAGAAACCCTCAGGCTACTCTGGGAAAAGTGAGAGGAGCCCAGGAACATGCACTGTCATCAAACCACTCTCTGTTATGAAATCATTGTATTGAATACAAATTTCCTAGGTTGGTGCTGTTCATCATAGCTACTCTGGAGCTTCACCTATAGAAATACATACATATATACACAAAGACACGGAGGTACAGGCTCTTTTTGAGGGGTCAGGTCCTAGGGATGAACTATGAGCCTAGGTATTGTCCTTGAGCTCCTTTTGCTCAAGAGTAGTGCATTAACCTTGAATCAAAGCCCCACTTCTGGGTTTTTCTATGATGTCTTAGAAATAACAGTGTCATGGACTTTCCTAAGCTGGCTGGATTCAAACTCATATTCTCTACATCTCAGCCTGCTGAGGAGCTGGGATTACAGTAAGAAGCCACTGACACCTTCTTTCCTTATTTCTTCATTTTTTAATCTGGACAATCTGACTCATTAAAAGGGTAATTCAATGGTTTGAATTTATAAGTCAACTACCCAATGTTCTTTATAAATGCTTTCTATGAAAAGTATTTTCTCTCCTCATCTTCTCCTCTGGTCACAGGTTTGAACCAAAAGTGAGAAATGAATGCCACAGCATTTGGGAGCAAATGTCCACAGGATATGCAAGCTCTGTCATTTAACATTGAGTTGAAGTGAATTTACTGTCTCAGGATGAGAGGACCAAAAACTGGAGTGATCCTCACACTGTCTGAATTGCACCTTTTGCCTATAAAATGATCTAATAATTATGATTGTTGGGTGTCTCAAAACCTTAAATATCTAGAACACACTAGAAGTATCTTCATGTATCTCTTGAGATTTCGACTAAGGGTTTGTGTGGAGAGGCTCCTAAGTGAATCCCTGAGGAAAGCCACTTGAAGCCTCTTCAGGAAATCACCATTCAATGTCAGCCTGAGCAGGAATTCTGTGAGACTCTAATCTCCAACAAACCATCAGAGAACCAGAAGTTGAACAGTGGCACAGAGGGTAGAGCTCCAGCTTTGAGGGAGAAAGCTGAGCAGGAGACACAGCCTAGTCCAGGCAGGAAAGCCTGGTATGTGCTTATGTCCAATTAACCACCAGATGGTTGGAAGTGGAGCTGTGGGGGTGGTAAAGCCTCAGCCTTGGAAAAATAAGCTGAGGAATGCGTCGGGCCCTGAGTTTAAGCCCTGGGATGGCCACAAAATATTTCAAAAAGAGAAGGCCAAGTTTATATATCAGTGCCCTACCTACTTATGTGTGTATATTACTTCCCTGAGTACAAACAGACTGTATGCAATAATTCTGCTTTTATTTACTGGATTATTTTTCAGATATATTCCTTGTGCATACTGCATCATTCTCTTCATTTCAGACCCATGGTTTTCTCTTCCAGGATTCCCGGCCTGTGTCCTTATATGATGCACAATGAAGCTTTCAGCAACCTTTATTTACAATTTATTATGAGGCCAATTCAGGAGCCATCACAAATCAGGCAGGGGAAGAGAAAATCAGGTTTCATAGAAGTAACCAGTATTCAGAAAGTTAAACTTGGGGACATAAAATGGTAGCATACTTATGTAAAAACTACCATTAAGGAAAAGATGAGGGGCCTGGGAATATGGATTACTGAGAGAGTGCTTGCCTAGCATGCAAGAAGTCCTGGGTATGATTCCTCAGTAGTACATACACAGAACAAGCCAGAATATGTGCTGTGGCTCAAGCAATAGTGTGCTACAGACAATGCCTAGGCCTTGAGTTCAACCCAAGAACTGGCAAAGAGATAGCTAGCTAGATAGTTAGTTAGTTAGTTAGGTAGGTAGGTAGGTAGGTAGGTAGATAGATACATAGATTCATAGATACATAGATAGAAACAGATAGATAGATACATAGATATATAGAAAGAAAGAAAAATGGATAGATGAATTGGGTCTTGGACACCAGGAGGAAAGAAGGGAACAATTCCCAGTCATGAGGCCTTCTGCAGTGTGCCAGGCCACCAGCATCGCATTCACACAATCACAGAGCAGGAAGACTGTCTCTTTCCCACTTCTTAGGCAGCCAAGGGCCCCAGAGCCAAGAGGGCAGAGGTAGGTTCTAACTTAGGTGCTTGGAGAGAGAAGAGAAACAGCCCTGCCTCTAGTTGGTCTTGGGATTTGCATTAATTACTTGGAGAATGAAGGAAGAAGAATGCACTGGCAGAGGTAAAAGAAGGGCCTTCAGATCTGACTGATGGAGAATAAAAAACCCACTCCCTAAGACCAGAGAGCAGGTTTTTTCTTCTCTGCTCCTCCCCTCTCCCCCACTAAACTGGTTCTCTATTGGTAAACTAAACATAGCCTGAGTCTCCCTTCACCTGAAGAGGAAGGTTAATTAGTAATTGTTTGAAGAGGCTGACAAAAGCCTGACCCTGGTTTAACTCTAACAAATGTTTCAGGTTTCCCCCCATTGCTGGTAGTGCCTGGAATGAATTGGTTTTGCAACTAACTTCCCTGTTGAGTGTGTACATTCTGCCTCCTAATCCTACAGGCCTGCTCTCTTCAACTAGCCTGGCTTTTGCAACTGTTTTCTGTCATTCAAATACAGTGTTACACTGGAGTTCTTCCTGCTAACAGGACTAGGACTTGGATCCTGAAAACTTCATTTGAACACAGGATGGGTCAATAATGTTTCTTTCCTGCTTCTATAGCTCAAGAACTCTAGGAACATTTAGAGTACCAGTAACTTCTCATCACCAAGGAAAAACAGGGAACTCTTGAACATCTGAACTTTCAGAAGTGGAAGTCAGATTATCATAGACTTTTCTGCCCTGGCTGGTTTTACTCTGTGTCCTGAGACCTCAGCCTCCTGAGCAAGGGGGGAGGGCCTGAGTTACTAGTGCTCTGCTAGGTTCAGAACTGTAATGACATTGACAATACAAGTCAACTGCTTATCACAAAGGGATTGGAGAGCATATTAAGCCTTTCAATATTAGACCTTTCAGAACCCTGTGGACACAAGATTACAATGCTAGAGTCTGAGAGGCTGGGCATATGGATCTGCTACACTTGAACCTGGAGCTCTAACTACAATTCTGGTGTAGATCAGTGTTCATTTTCCAAAGAATGATCTCATCATTAGCAAATAGGACCTGGGTTCAAATCCGAGTCTTCACGCCAATGGCAGGAGATTACAAGAGACTCATTCCTAAGGATAGGAATACCGTTTGAAAGAGTAGTTCATGAATCCATCTAGTCTAAAATTGGATGCAATAATCCTAGAATGCTGATTGATCTTAATTAATAGTTTATTAAGCATGAAAAGAATAATATTCCTCCAATGGGTGTATAATAAATACCTAAGAGTTAGTAGGAACGTAGTAGGTGTCATTGAATCATAGATAGATGGCTCTGGCACTCTTTACCAATATATATTTATTTGTATACCACCATCTACCTATTCATGTATAGCTGTTGTGGCCAAACCTGGGTGTCAATCTCAGTGCCTGCGGACCACCATACAGCTTCATTGGCTAGAGGCTGCCATTCTCAAACTCACCCATTCATGAAATGGGCCTGATAGGCACTGAGTTCAGATCCTCTCATTGCCAGGCATGATGGAGAACATATCTAAAATCTAGATGCTATGTGATAGGATGTAAACAATGAAATAAATTGTATAGGTGTCATCAGAGTCAATAAAATAAATGGTAAATAAATGAATGAAACAAGAAATAAAATGAATAGCCACAACAAACACAATGTCGACTGAACATCTGGACAGAAGTATAAATCCTATCTTTAAAATGTATATAAGGAGTATCTTTTCCAGGCCTGAGGCTTGAATTCAGCCCCCCCTATGAGGAGGGAATGGCGGAGATCCTGAGATACTCGTTTCTGGACCTAGGAAGAGTCATGGAATGCAATCGATCTCATCTTTGAGTGAGTAGTTCGTGCATGATGTGAGTAGGAAATGATAGGCAAGACTCATGGGGTATTTATTATTTGTAAAGAGCAGTTGAGGAAGTGTGACAATAATCATCACTGTCATGAAATGGAGTCATCAGGAAAGATCCAAGAATCGGTAGTCACACAGATTGGATTCCATCACAGGTCACCATCTCTCCTACTCTTTACAAATATGTACTTACTTGCATGATACCTTCAGCTTTTGAATGGATGACTATTATGCTTCTCACTCCCCCACCCCCCAGGGAGGCTCAATCTTAGGTCCTGGGAACAGCCCAGCTCCTTTATGGCTCACAGGCTGTTGTGTTCATGTGGACCCATTCACCAATTGGGCCTGCTGGGCCCTGAGTTCAGATCCCAGCCCTGACAAAAGATTCATCTTCATATCAGAAGCCAATCATTCCACCTGTTTTCCTTTCCTGTGCAAGTCCTGGGTCTCAGGTATAATGGAGAATTTGTGGTCCACCCTGTGGCCATGGGAATAAGTTGTTATCCATGTAAGCCCAGTTATACCTGTCGCCATATCCTCAAGAAAATACACAATACATCCATGAATAGCATACAAAATAAAGAAAATAACTACACTTAACGCACGATGCAGTCCTCACACAGATGTGAATATATACTCCATGTTTCAATGATGCATTGAGGAATATTTTGACTTCCTTGGGGCTCGATCTCTATTCCTGGGAGCGGCCCAGCTCCTTAGTGGCTCACAGGTTGGTGTGATCACGTGGACCCATTGGCCAGTTGGGCCTCCTAGGACCTGAGTTTGAATGCCAGCACTGCTAACAATTCACCCTGATGTGAGAAGCCAGTCGTTGCATCTGTTTTCCTGTGCTGTGCAAGTTCTGGGCCTCACCTAGGAGGAAGACTGTATAGACAACTCTATATTCATTGCATTAGGTTGTCATCCAATTCACTAGAGTTATATCTACCATCCTTTACTCAAGGAAAAACACAATACATCAATGAATAAGACACAAAATAAAGAGAATGACTACACCGAACGCAAGATGCCGCTCACCCATGTTTGGAAATATAGATCCCCTGTTTAATTATGAATGTATGACTATATTGGCCCCCACCAGATCTCGATCTCAGGTCCCAGGAATGGCCTAGCTCCTTAGTGGCTCACAGGCTGGTGTGCTCACCATGACCCATTCACCAATCGGGATTGCTAGGCATTGAGTTCAAATTCCAGCACTGACTAAAGATTCATTCTGATGTGAGAAGCCTATGGTTGCACATGTTTTCCTGTCCTGTGAATGTCCTGGGTCTCAGGGAGGATGGAGAATGCTCTATAGGCAACTCTATAGCCATGGGAATAGGTTGTCATCCATATCAGCACAGTTATATCTGTCACCATACTTAATAAAATACACAATACATCCATGAATAAGACACAAAATAAAAAGAATAACTACACTGAATGCAAGATGCATACCACACCTGTAGGTCAAGAGAGATCCTATGCTTATATAAGGTGGGCTTGCTATTTTTCCGGTGCTGGGGCTTCAAATCAGGCCCTGGACCAGGCCTGACATTCTAGTCTTCATGGATAGTGAGCTTTCACTTCCCCCAAAGTGCAACAGAGCTACCCAGACCTGAGTTCAAATCTCAACGCTGACAAAAGATTCATCCTGATATCAGAAGCCAGTTGTTGCACACGTTTTCCTCTCCTGTGAAAGTCATGGGTCTCAACTATGATGGAGAATGCATAGGCAAACCTCTAACCATGGGAACAGGTTGTCATTCATGTCAGCACAGTTTTACGTGTCACCATATTTTGTAACATACCAAATACCTCCATGAATTAAAGACAAAAAAAGGAGAAGTGCACCAAACACAAGATGCTGACCACCCAAATATGTCAATATAGATCCTATGTTTAAATTATGGATTTATGACTATATTGGACCACCCCCTGAGGATCAATGTAAGATCTTGGGAATGACCTAGCTCTTTAGTTGCTCACAGGTTGGTGTGTTCACTTTGACTTATTGGACAATTGGTCCTGCTGGCCCTGAGTTCAGATCCCATTACTACCAACAAGTGGATCGTGGAGTAAAAAGCTGAGTGTGAAACTTGGTTTCCTATTCTCTGAGAATCCTGGGTGTCAGGCATGATGGAGAACATTTCTACAAATCTAGATGCTCTGTGATAGGATGTCATCAATGTAATAAAGGTAATAGTAAAACATAGTAAAATCAAGGGTTAATAAATGAACAAAACAAAAAATACAAGGAACAACCACACAAAACATGTATGGACTGAACATCTATGGGTAAGTATAAATACTATCTTTACAATGTGTATAAATAATATGTTTCTAGGGCTGGGTCTTGAATTCAGGACTAGTGAACAGGCCTGATTTTATGTTCAAGTACAGTTATCTTCCCCTTCATCCACACTACTGCAGATTTACCCAGATCCTGAGTTCAAATCCAAAGCCTGGAAGAATAAACAGCACGAAGTGCAAGCCAGGGAACTAATTTACTTTTTTTAATTTTTCTCAGCACCGCGTTTGAACTCAGGTCTTGGCAACTCTGCCTCAGCTTCTATCACCGTATGCTAGGATGCAGCCACTGGACCCACTGCTCTTCCTGAGATCCTAGTCACCTAGGTCTTGCAGAAAGAATGCTCAAGAAAAATGCCTTTTTACATTTTCTTCCTTTGCACGGTGACCCTCCTGAGTCTGAATTACACTGTTGCAAAAGGTACTTCACCTTGCATTGCTGAAGGCTGGCAGACTATCAGGGAAGCCATAGGCCTACGTGGCAACATAGGCCCTGATTTCGAATCCCCGTCCTGACACCAACCAATGGCAAGAGATACTAAGAAACTGGTTCCTATCCATAAGAATAACAATGGAATGTTATCAATGTCATGGTTGAATGAGTTGATTGTGAATCATGCTCCTATAAAATTAGGCAGCATCATTTCAGGAGGTTCATTGATTTCATTTATTATTTATAAAGAATTAAAAGAATATTATTACTTACAGGAATGCAATAATTTCAGGACACTGATTGATTTCATTCATAGTATATGGATGAAAACAATAACATTAATTATATAGAGGCATAATAAATACCCAGAAATTGGTAGGAATGTAGTCTATATAACTGACTAATGTATAGACATCTCTGGCACTCTAAAAATTATATATTTATTAGCGTGCTGCCATCTTCATGTCAATCTGTTCTTATTTTGTTAACCACTGGGACTCAATATCAGGTCCTGGGAATTGCCTGTCTGCTCAATTTGCCCCAGGATGGCATGTTGACACTCACCCATTCATTAATTTGGCCTTGTAGGCCATGAGTTCAGATGACAGCACTCCCAAACAATGAATCATGGAGTAAGAAACTGATGGTGACACATCTTTTCCTTTTCTGTAAATGTCCTGGGTGTCAGGTATGAAGTGGAATACATATGCAGACCTATATCCTATGTAATCAATGTAATCAATGTTCTATGTGCCATAATAGCCAATAAAATAAATGGTCAATACATGAATAAAACTAAAAAATAAAATAACTACACTGAATGCAATATGGAGTCAACATATGTATATAAATAGAAATCATATATGTGAATTGTACATGAATATGACGTTTTCTATAGGTGGGGATTGATTTCAGGTCTAAGGAACAGACTTGAATTTCTTGACTTCAAGGGGGCAAGCTTCCCCTTCCCGCACAGTGGAACAGAGTTACCAAGACAATGAGTTCCAATCACAGTCCTGGCAGAAAAAATGGCACCTTTATACTATGTGATGTCCAATTCTTAGGTATTTCATTATGCCTCCATTTTATTACTGTGATTGTTTAAATGCTTCATAAAGTATTAATTAAAATCAATCAGTGTCCTATATTTGTGTATAATTTTATCCTAGAATCATTCAAAAAATGCTCATTCAATCTTGACATACATCACATTCCATTGGTAATCATATGGATGGGAACAAGTTTTTTAGGATCTCCTGCCATTTGGAGATGGTGGCAGGACCAGGACTTGAACTGTGGGCTCCAACTCCTACTTCAACCCAAGGATAGGGAACTCACGGGTCTGTCCAAGAACAACAGCAAGACCAATTAGGCAGGCACCAGTAGCTCTAAGTAGTTCTTGATACTTACAAGGCTGTGATAGGAGGAAAATGGTCAAAGTCACCCTAGGCAGGAAAGTCCTTGAGACCTCTGTCCAAATTCTTTGTCAACAAAGCCAGAAGCTCTGTGGCTCCTGTGTTGAGGATAAGCCTTGAGCAAAAAAAAGCTCACAGACAGTGCCCAGATCCTGAGTTCAAGGTCAGGACTGGGAACAAATAAACATATACAACTATCTGTGCAGCCATCCAGCTAAAGCAGGTCACCCTCTTGTCCCCAACTGAATTGTGCAGAGTTCCATGGGAAAAGTGCTAGGGGATCCGCTGTCATCTTGACTCTGCCCATGCTGCTTGCATCACAGGATTCTGGCCACATCTCCATTCTTTCATGTTTCCTTCTGACCAATGGGATACAAGAATGGTGACCACACCCACATTCCATGCTGCCCAGTAGCACCAGGGTTCCCTCTGTTAGTTTACACCACTACCAGCAGTTGAGGAACTTAGAGCTGACTGCGTGCTGAGCAAAAGACTCAATGTGACTTTGGAGTATAGTAGGAAATTGATGCACTCCCTGGCCCCCCAATCCCCTTCCTACCTTCCTGAGGTGCCGGGTTTCAAGCTCTGGCAATGGTGCGCTGCCAGCCAACCTAAGGCCCTGACCTGGTCCCTGCCCTTGTTCCTCTGCTCTGGGCCCATGTGTCCATAATGCCACCACCCAGGCTGCTCGCGCTACCTGGAGCAGCCACCAACAGCTTCTCCCAGTGGCTGCCCCAACAACACCCCCACCCTGGGTCAGACACCACTCTGGGGTAACCATGAGCCCCTGCTTAATTCCTCTCCCTGGCTCTGAGGGGCCACCTTTCTGTCTTGGGCATTTCTGAGGTAGAGACTCAACATATGCTCAGGATTGGCTGGATAGTGGTCCTTGTATCCGTGACAGGTATGATCCACCAGGCCTGGTCCTCTGTAGTTGGGATGGTAGACATGTAACTCCATGCTCAGTCATCAGTTTAGATCTATTAACCCAAACTCTTAGTCCACAGCAGCCGATTCTTGACCACAGGTGAAGCTCTGTGTAGGGTCTCAACCATGGGAACTCAGTCTCCTCAGGTGAGTTGTGAGGAAACATTTATACAGAGGGATCTCTGGAGCATGGCTAGGAACAGAGGGAGCAGCATACAGATAAAGTTCTTGGCTGCTGGCAATTCTGTGAGCATATGACAGGAAGATACCTGGAAAGGGCTCAGGTGGGGCCTGTTACAAATCGTACAACAAGTGTGGGATTATGAAACAAAGAATGGCTCTCTTTCATCATTCCCCTATCCCCATAAAGGAGGGGAGCCTTCACTCTCTTGAGTTTTTCAGCTGGGGAAACCAAGGCACAGAAAAGCCAGGTGACCTTCTTGTGACCTCAACTTCACAGGACCTCGGCCTGACTTCTCTACCATGTTCCCTAGGACAATGGGTTCCATTCAGTCCACTTCTTGTGGTGGGAAGTCCACTTCTTGTCAGTCGTGGTGCTTGAACTCTAGGCCTGGTTGTTGTTCCCGAGCTCCTCAGCTCAAGGCTAGCACTCTACCACTTGAGCCCATAGTGCCACTTCCAGATTTCTGGTAGATCTTTGGAGATAAGAGTCTCACAATCGTTCCTGCCTGGGCTGTCTATGAACCATGATTCTCATATCTCAGCCTCCTGTGTAGTTAGGATTAGAGTTCTGAGCCACCAGCACCCGACTTGTGTAATTCTGACTTTCTTTCTCTCTCTTTCTCACAGGAACTGGTTGAATGGGTGCTGGAGGAAGTGACCCAGAGTCCCCATAATGCTGGAACCCAAAGTGGCCCTCTCTTTCTGGAGGTTGGCTGTGGGTCAGGAGCTGTCTCATTCAGCCTGTTGAAACAGCTCCATGAGGTAAGCCCCTCTGTGCCCTGGCTAGAATTTAAGGGTTATTCATTGTCCATCCACCCTTACTGGACTTATTGTATTGTATTGTTTCTACATCATTTTATAGCACCTGGCCAAAATTATGATACATAGTTACAGAATGAAAATACAATGTCAACTTAAGAAAGTCATTTAGGGCTCTGGGAATGTGGCTTCATGTTACAGTGATTGCCTAGAATGCATAAAACCCTGGGTTCAGTTCCTCATATCACATAAACAGAAAAAAACTGAAAGTGGTGCTATGACTCAAGTGGTAGAGTGCTAGCCTTCAGAGAGAGAAAAAAAGCTCAGGAATAATTCCCTAGCCCTGAGTTTAAGCCCCTGGGCTGGCAAAAAGAAAACAAAACACAACAAAATACATTTGGTTAGAACCCATACTTGGAATATAAAATTGCTCCTTCCATACTGACACCTGACAATAGTCCCTAAGTCATGTACTTTACTTATATTAGGATACTGTGTTGAAAAAAAATGTTTTGTTCATTAGGTCACAGCAATTAATCCCAGGAATGTGCTTAGATGTCAGGTGAAGATTAACTCTGGAAATTCAAAGACTCTAAGATTTTGTGTGGTCACTGCTAATCACAAAGAGAAGAGTAGTCTAAGTGAGATTTGAAAACTTTTTGGTCAGTCATGACACCAAAAAGGTAGAGGCTAAGTAACAGTTGTAACAGAAGAGGAGGAATAACTTCAGATGCAAGGAATAAATGATAGTAACTAAGGTATACCAGAAACTCTTCTAGAGAACCATTTTTGGTTATTGAAGTCCTAGTTATCAACTAGGCTTACTCCTCATTGCCTTTAGCATTCTAAGTCTCTTAGGCTAGTTCTTAATCTCTGTGAGATAAATGTATCTGCTTCTGTGCTGTTCTTTCATATCTGATCTCATTTGCTTTCTAAAAATCTCTCTTTCTATATTTCTCTATGAACATTTCCTGATACTAAATGCATCTATACAGATGGCTCATGAGTCATTAATGTAACAACGTGGAAAAGGAGGACATATTTATTGCAACCTCAATGTTTCTGAAAAGCTTCAATGTCATCATTTGATTCAAATTTCCATTCTTTGGCTAGTGTCATTCAGTGCACATAAATGCAAATATGAGCTGGCTCCTGGTTGTTCACACCTGTAATCCTATCTACTCAGTAAATTGAGACCAGAGTATTGTGGTTCAAAAAAGCAAGCCTGGTTAGGGAAGACCAAGAGATCATTATCTTCATTTAACCACCAGAAACCCAGAAGCGGTGTTGTAGCTAAAGTAGCAAAGTACTCAACTTGACCTGAAGAGCTGAGGGACAATGCCCAGGATCAGAGATCAAGCCCCACGACCAATAAAATAAGTGAAAATATGACTTTAAGTTTTCCCAAAAGGAACGAAAATGTCAATAATCTTCCCAAGCAGAAAAAATAATTCCAAAATTATTCAGTGAACCTACTTTTTGCTGAGTTATTGAGGTTATGGCTTCTTTGCTGGACATTTTCTTCTTTTAAAAACTGTCAAATATTAGCTTTATAATAAACTTCATTTAATATTTCTTGTTTCAAAAGAGAAGTCGATGCAGTTGATGTCACTTAGCTTTCTTAATATTTTAGTTCAAAGCCAACCCAGGCAGAAGACTCTGCCAAACTCTATCGCTAATTAGCACCAAAAAGTTTTGGTTCGAGCAGTAGAGTACTAGCTTTGAGGGCAGGTGGACAGGAAAGACAATTTTTAAGGGACAGGGTTCAGCCTCTGGCTTCAAGCCCCAGAACCAACACAAAGTAAACAAACAAGCAAAAAACTCCACATATTTCTTTGAGACCCTCCTTAAAGGAGTACTAGTCTGAGAAGAGGTTCCTTTTGCTGATCATGCTCACTGGATCCTGCTTTTTTGGAATCCTTATTGCTATGGAGAAATCAGGACCAGACTAAAGGAATTGATAACTGACTCCTGCAACAAGCGAATCATCTCAGGGTTCAAATATCCATCCATAATACACTTTAAAACCTCCATGACTTTGTTTCTTTGCAGTAGAACACTTTTAAAACAACGTTATTTCCTTTTGTTCTATGTTGGCCTTCAAATGGCATATGATTTCTTTTGGTAATATTCTAAACTAGAAGTTTACAGAAAAGTTTCATATAAGTAAAGAACACACTCGAACAAGTCAGGGACAGAGATTCCTTCAAGCCTTGGGATATTTTTCTTGTACAATAAAAAGGAAAGCACAAGTTAACTTGAATTTTGTCATTCCTCTATTTTCAATTCCTCTCCTGGGATCAGTGTCCACATCCAGTAACAGTTACTTCCAGTAACAATCAATTGTGCTGCTTGAAGTATAATGAATGTTTTCTTTCTTCACTGAAATAACACAAGGATATCTTTGGACCTGAGATAACACATGTTTCAGAGACAAGTTACTAAAGAGAAAATATGAAATTTATATTGCTTATAAATATATTATCCATGAGTACATTGAGTTCAAACTTTAAAGTTCTCAGTAAATTAAGGCAAATTTGAAATAGGAAGAAGGTTCTCAAATCATTCTTTTGTGAGTGTAGGTGCTATGCATTATTTCCCAAGTGCACATGAGTTAACAGTAAGAGAAACAATAGCAATAATAGGAGAAAGAGAAGTTTTGTGTTTAAGTATAAGGGTTCAATACACTATAGAAGACTCTACAAATAAGACAACATTGAAACAATAATTCCAAGTCCAGTATGTAGATTTACGGGAGTGATATAGAGAAAGTATTACTCCTACGTGGACCATGAAGTATGAGGCACTCCCTTTCTAAATAATGCTTGCTAATCATGCAAATTTGTTAAAAGTAGAATGGAAGAATAATTCTTCCCCAATAAAGGTCAGATATAAGAGCATGAATTTAACTAGGAAAAAAATGTCCATCTTGAGAGAGCAAGGATTATATTAGCAATGAACCGGTGGCTGACATTTATTTTTCTTTACTTATATTTTTTGTTGGTGGTGGTTTTGACATTTGAACTCGGCCTGGGCACTGTCCCTCTGCTATTTGGCTCAAGGCTAATATTCTACCACGTGAGCCATAGTGTCACTTCCAGTTTTCTGGTAGTTAATTCGAGAAAGTAGTCTCCAGGACATTCCTACCCAGTCTGGCTTTGAACCTCAATCCTTAGATCTCACTGCCACCCAGCTTAAGATCACATTTCTAACAATGTACACTCAGCATATGTAATGTGTATGTTCATCTATCTTTATATCAATTCTTGAGTTAAAAATCTGGGCTACAGCTTAGACTTTACATTCACAAAAATGTTTTTAGTTTAAAAGTTGATACTCCTAGAAAAATAAAACCTAAGAATGTAAAGGAGTCTGGGAATTTCAGTTTGCATACAGCCTGGGCAGAACAATCTTTGTGACACTACCTATAATTAAGCAGCCAAAAGCTGAATTGGAAGAATGGCTCAGATGATGGAATACCAGTCATGAACAAGATTGATGAGCAAGATTGATGAATAAGAGCTTGACACTTTTGCATACATGTATACAAATATACACATACACACAGAGGCACTTATATGTGTACACACAAATGAAACAACTCTCAGAATATGTAGAAAAGTTAGAAAACAATAGAAAATATGTCCTGAGTAAGAATAGAATCAAGTGATAATTTTTTATTTAGAAAGTTTTAAGTGAAATTCTTCAAAAAGTTTGAGAATATTACATAGGTAGGGACGAGATATAGTAAGAGAGTCAAGTAATCATAATTCAAGGGATCAGATCCACGGAGGAATGAATCAGAGACCCGTTCAGGTGCATCTGAAAATGTTCATATCCTGTGTGAAATGTTAGAAAATCTTTGAAAATAGTAGATAAACAGTCTGAGCAGTCACTTTGGTGGATAACATCACTGGAGAAGTTTAGAATTGCTAGTCTCTACCTAGATTAAATAAATCAACCAACTAGGCAGGGCAATGTGATACAAGCCTAGAATTCTAGCAGATTAGAGATTGGAATTATGTAGTGATACCTTCTCTGGACCAGGTAGTATAATTTTGTCTTAATAAAGCAAACCAGTCAAGAAAGGAATACACAGTTGGAAGTTTGGGCTAATTTTGTCATTATGGTTTGAGAAGTCAAGTTTCCTATTGAAATGCAACACATATATAATATTCAGTTGTGTTTTAAATGCTCTCTTCTTTACAGAACATTCCTAGATGCAAAATGGCTCATGATTCCCATCCAAAATTTGAAAAAGTAAATAATCATCATTCTTTTGGATTCCAAAGAAATGATGAAGGATTACAAAAGGGTATCCCTGGAGAAAAAGCAAAGTTCATCTAATGTAAGACTATGTAGATTTTGCTAAATTAGAACGTAGATTTAAAATAAATATTTTGGTTTTGTTTGTAATTTCATATTCTATATGATACTACAAAATTATTTTTAAGTAGAGTGTTTAATTGAAAAACTCACAAATGATTCTAACATTCTATTTGCCTAGAAGATTCTTTCAAAAGAGTTATAATTAAAAGTTATTTAAGAGATAATTCCATCAGTTCACATATAAAATGATAATGTGAATAATATAGACAGAGTTGCCAACAAATGGATGAAATTAATTTATAAATTAAGAAAAATAGCATTTTTTGAATCTTTGGTAAAACATGGTATGAAGAGAATAATTGTGTGACATATTCTTTCTTCTACATATATGTAACACAGGAAGCAATTTCCTTAATTACGTGCCTCTTTATACAATGCGAAAAATGCTAGCTTTGAGGTTTGTTTTTATTTTTGTTTTGTTTTATTGGTTTGTCCTAGGGCTTGAACTCTGGGCCTGGACACTGTCTCTGAGCCTGTTTTTGCTCAAGGCTTGTGCCCTACCACTTCAACCTCAGTGCCACCTGTGTCTGGCGTTTTCTGAGAAGTTTATAGGAGATAAGAATCTAAGGAACCTTCCTGCCTGGGTTGACTTTCAACTGTAATCTTCCCATCTTAGCATCCTGAATATCTATGATAGTTAAAAAATTATAAAATATAAATAATATTTACAAGTATTCTGATGTCAAGAATACCACTGGGAGTAAAATTTATGGAACCCACTTTATTGAGGTGTTCTTTCCAGAACAAGGAGGGCATCACACAGAGGTGTAGTATTATTTCACAATAGAGATAAGTTATTTGTGATGTGAATTAAGGGAATTTTGAGGTGCACCATACAAGTTGGAAACTGTTGGGCTAGGATGACTTTATGAGATAAATCTTGGGATTGATGGTCATAGAAATAATAGCTTACTTTGATAAACAATTGCTTACTCTTAAAGAATTAATTATTACAGATGTTTCATAGTTTTATCCTCTACCAGAATGTGGCTATTTTTCTGTTGACTTCTCAATCTGTATCACCCCATTGGAAACTGCATCTATTGCAGAATTAAATAACATGCAAACACGTACTGTTTTCAATCTCTCAGATATGGAATGTTCAGAATTTGAAAATGAGTAGTTATTAGTCATAGGAATTTGAAGAACACATATATCCTGTCTTCTTAACAACTTATTTACTTTTAAAAGTTATGGGTTTCACCAGAATTAATCTGTTTTCAGTTTTAGCATGAGAAAGTACTATATTTATTCTTTTTTGAAAATATAGGCAAGTATATTGTGAAAATATTGTCAAGTTGGATAACATTCAAGTTGATGATCCTCTGATTAAAAAGGGATAATTAATTCAAATTAGATGCCAGCTAGTATTGATTTTTAAAAAGTTATTACATAAAGAATAATATTTACTATACTAATCCATGATATTTATTTCATGCAGCTTATTTTTTAAATTTTTTATTAGCAAAGTGATGTACAGTGTGTTTACAGTAATTGTAAGGTACTGAATACATGTCTTTTCAAACTTGTTACCCCCTCTCTCATTTTTCTCATAAATTTCTTTCACCCCAATACTCCTCACAAGTTGTAATGTACATTTCCAACATATTATTTTGTGAGTATTGCTATTAAATTGGTTTGTCCTTGGTCAAAGAAAATAGAAGTTACATAGTACATTAAAAACAACAATTGTAAATAAAAATCTCTGTTTCCATATCTTGGAGTTCATTTTGCTCAGCATCAGCTTACATGGACATATATATGCATAACAAAGCCACTGGAAAATAATAGTTTCATGGACACTATGTCATGAAAACAACATTTTAACTGTTATTGATGGTAAAGTTGGAATTAGCGTTGGTGAATTCGCGATTCTGATAAAGGAATTTCAAAAAAGTTTTAAAATTATGACAGGTAAATTTTAATTGTTCAAAGTTTTTAACAACATAGCCTATGAAGAAAATTTAAAATTGCCTGGGAAAAAAGGCTTTCATGCAAAGAAATCCATGGAGACTTAACTGAGAGGGAGCAATGTGGGTAAAGATGGCTCATTTTTACATTAAACAAACAAACCTCAGAAACCTTGCTATCAATCCTGTACGTTTCCTTGAGAATTGTCCTTACCCAGGAAATATACTCTTACTATGTGAAACAATGTTGTAGTGTAATTTAAATTCAAACTTCTTTAAAAAATAAGATATCAAAATTTGTGCATTGACCGTTAATTATCAAACAGTAATTCTCTGAAAAAGATAATTTGGGTCCAAATATTTAGGGAGAAAGTGCCCTCCACAATGAAAGAAGGTATTGGGTATACATTTTTCTGTTTGTAATATTTTCCAAAATGCCTTTGCATGTGAAATACTGAAAAAGAGAAAAAAATCTGATTGGATACTTCAAACCAATGATTTCATATTTCTAAGTATCTCATAAAAACATAATATCCTTATTAACATGAGATAGTGAGGACTTCTCTTATTACATTCGGCAAAAAGTTTTGGGATCAGAAAAGAATTGAGCAAATTGAAAAGGTAAGAAAACGTGGTCTTAGAAGCCGTAGCTCAGTGTATTGGCCTAAGCAGTGGAAAGAAGCCAAAACTTTTTGATATAGATTGTCATAATATTTTTGCTACCTAAAGTGATTTTACAGAGCGTATTTGCCTCACTACAATGTGGAATAGATTGAACGAAGACATGGAAATAAATTCCACATCCAAATAAAAGAGTTTTAAAAGAGAAACCATGAAGATGTAGCAGTGGGGGAGGCCTTATAGTCCTTCAGCTTCACTAGACTTGAAGCCAATAATCTGTGATTAATTGGAAATCACGCAAGAGCTAAGAAGAGGACATAGAAGTAGGACATAAAAGCATTGTCCTTTGTAACAGACACTGTCATCCAAGAAATGGGTGATTTAACTCTATTCTTCTCCATACAACTTGTTGAGCAAATGCAAAATGAAGACAAAAAATAATCTATTGAAATAATTTTCCAAAGAATAACTTCACTGTTTCTGATATGGTATCTAAGGAGAATATTAAGAGAGAAGATAAAAGTGGAGTATTTTTTTTTGTTTCCTCTAAGCATATTGTTAGCAAAATACATCTTTGAGGTTAGAAGTGATTGAAGCAAAAAGTGGTGGAGTATTTATTTTTGTGGGCACTTTAGACACAAGAAGAATTTCAAGGTAAAAGAAAAAAGAATCCTAAATATTTGTGATCACAGCTTCTTGGACTGGTTTTTTGGAGACAAAGTTTTACATTAGAGTTTGTCCTCATTATCATAGATGTTGGGTTTTCGTGGCAACCAAATGCAAGGGGGAAGTTTAATGTACTCGCTTGGACAAGTAAACAGATTGATAGAAAAAAATGGCAGATAATATTTAGTGAATTACTTTGACCAATTACTTTGCCAGAAAAAAGAAGGAAAGATATAATTCAAAATCACTTGACTTAAAATTATGAAAATATAGTAATGAAGAGAAGAGATATGCGAGAAAACAGAGGATTGTTTTTTCTCCAGTGGAGTAATGGGTTCTTGATCTTGTTTCTATCATTCTATCTTCACAAGCTATCAAGTGCAGTTCAGGATTGGAGGATCCAGTTCAGACAAAGAGAACTCGAAGAAGAAAATATTTGCAGCAAATGTAGGTGATTTATAACCTTAGACAATCTATTTAAATCTGTTCAAAATTCTCCCCTACCCCGTACTGCCCTCTTTGAACAGTTTTTTTTTTGCTTTCCCAAGACTGCCTTCATTAACTGCTTAAAATTTTGAGAGGTTATATTCAAACTCCTAGAGATTGCTGTTTGGTTGTAATTTTTGTGTGATTTTTTTTGTTGTGTTTTTAAGCTGCATTTCAAAAGCTTGTGCAAGTATGTTACAATTAAATATGTCCATCTAATTGTCCAATGCTCCTGGATCAGAGTTACTCCTTCTATCATTCTGAACCAACCCCTTCTCCAAGATTTATTTCCGATTTACTACTTCCTTTATCACATGTGTTCATTGAGTATTCTAGCTGTACTTGTCCCTTGTTCCATTTTTCATTCATTCTATGTCTTTACTAATGTTCTTCTCTGATTTCATCTTCCAGATAGTCATTCTCTTAAAATGTCTGTTAATATTTTTAAAGGTTTATACACATTCCATGGAGTTTCAATCCTGCAAATACTTGAACTTATGTCAACTTCTATTTCCATAATTCATTCATCTGCAATAAAAATTCGCAAGTCTGGAGACGTGAATCTTTAGTCAACAAGAAAGTTTAAAAATGGCTTAGAATGTATTCCTAACTACCAATTTTTATAAATGCCTTTGTACAATGGTTTGTGATTATTTTATTTTACATGGGATAGTATTTTCTGCTACCTATATGTTTTGGAAAAAAAGAAAAATAATAATTACTACTATAGAGAAATATGATAGGTATAGAAGACAGATTTTATGTTTGTCACATCTCTGATGAGTACCCATATTCAAGACTTCAAGTCATAGTTTTTACTATGTTAGACAGACAGGGAAAACATAAAACAACATATGATAAGGCAACTATTTGTGACTTTTTAAAATGTACCTCATTATGTGATGAAATTTACTTTATTAGCTAATGTTTGGGTTTGAAACATGGGAGGCTGATCTATTTAACACATTTCTGCAAGGCACCTACTGAACAACACAAAGGGTGGGTGGTATTATTTCTACACTTTAATGAATGGTTGAAATTATTTGACATTAGTGCTGGGTAAATAAATCCACTCTATTGTAAATTGCTCCCTCCACTTGAAAAACTTTTAATGTCACTAAGTATCATCTACTTGTCAAATGTTATTTTGGCGAATGTGATTTTAAAAAGTTTATTTGAAAAGGAGTATACTTTCAGGAGATTAAATGTAGGTTATCATTGGATTGAGAATGACAACATTTTTATACTACAGAACCAAGTTACTGAAGTACCAGTGTTTTGAAGCACTAAGGATCTTCTCAATTAATGTTTTTTCTGAATTATATTTGACCTCGAAGTCAAATTTTTCTGGCCTTGGTAGACCAATTATGGATCTATCATTCCAGGAACTATTTTTTTGGCCTACATATGCTGGACTGAAATATTTCATTAATCGTTAGGAGAGAGGTATTAAAAGTAATCTTGTGAAATTTGTCATCTTGCTCACTCATATGGGCTGGTCATCTGTAAATTGGAAATTTGAATTACAGTACTTTCTCTCAGAATTTTTTTATCTCATCTTTATGTTGCCTTGCATTTCACAATTGCTTACTGCTAATTCCTATGTCTCAAGGAATTGAGGACCTGAAATATTATAGGAAATGAGAATTTGAAATGGGTCTTCAATTACTTTCTGATGGCATATTGCATGGGCCTAGGTGAGACGTCTTGCCCTTCTTATCTGATGATGTGGATAACTGGGACCTGGGATACTAGGAACCCTGGGTCCTGCAAAAGAATAATACTTTTTCGAAATAACATCAGCAAAATTTGGGTTCAAAAATATGATTCAAAAATAGTTTGGGACCAGAGAGTTAAACAATAAACAGAGCAGCAGTGTAAAATTCCTTATAGATTAGAGGAAAACAACATTGTTTTTTTACCATGTGAATTAAGATGACCAAGAATATTTAGAAGGTATCCCAAAAGACATTGCATTGATACTTTTATATTCTAATATATACTCTAAACCTAATTATTTATATTCCAATTGTATTTATTGGAATAAATAAATATAAATTTATTTCTCAAATTATCAACTGATTCTAGTAAGTTTCACTGTGTAAAATATAAAATCAGCACATATAAGTATAAATTATATAAGTATATGTAATATAATAAAAAGGCACATGTTTTGCATTGTTCTGTTGTTGTTAGGATATCAACGGCAACTCTGTTTTAAAGTTTTATTCCATTATCTCTACCTCAGTGTTTGGTAGGGTTAGGCCTAAAGATTTACGATTTGTAGATTTACAGACTGGAGGCAAGAGGAAACAATGTGATAAAAATATTACCAATTTAAGGCCTAAAATCGAGGAGAAATATATGGACTTCTCCTGCAGCTATGGAAATATTTGGTGATGTAAATGCTGTAGTGTAAGTTCCTGCCTGGTTGGAAGGTAGACAGACCAGGACTTTAGGTAATCATGCATATGAATGATTTTTCACCTTCTTGGCTTTAGCTACTTTTGAAATGATAGGTATAATAAACAATTATATTTTGATAAAATACCTTCTAGTCTGAACAGTGCTGTCTGAACTGTTCATCTCTCTATGATCCCTTGTAACTAAGATTAATTTTGTTGCAGTAAGACAATCTTTGCTGTCAGGGTAAGATACTCTGGTGTGTCTGTTCCTACATGGAAGAATGGGAAAGGGTCAGGGAGACATTTGTGCCAGTAAGACCTCATTTGGGACATTTTAAGCTGCACAAGTTTAGAAGTAGCTCTTGAGCAAAGCTTACTTTGAATCCCTTAGCTCCACAAATCTAACTCAGTTGGACAAATAAGTACTTGAAAAAGCCATCACCTTTGGACCTAGCTATAAAGGCTTCAAAGTATGATCAGGTTTAAAATGAAAAAGACTTAAAATAGTCATTGACCAAAAAGTTTGAAATGTGAGCAATTGATTAAACAATATACATTTTTCCCCACTCTACACAGAATTTTAGGGAAATAAGATCAATAGCATTGCTAGGAACAATAAGGTTTCCTTGTTACAAATAGGCAACGAAAGATATATGCCTATATTAAGATTGCATCATTAACTACTTAAATTTACAAGATACTATATGCTTCAGCAGCACATCTACCCAAATTGCAACAATACAGAGAATTACATGGCACTTCCACAAGGATGATATGGAAATTTGTGAAGTATTCTTCGGATTCAAGAAATGAAAAACAGTTATTAAAAAGTTGATTACAAAGATACAAGTGAAAAAATACATTTAGTTCAAAGAATTAAAAGTTTGTCTTCAGTGTATTAACTCTTCATCTTAGAAAGGCCTTTACATAGCGTAACCTTTACAAAACATTTGAAATTAGATAACATTGTCATTTTATCCCAAAGAAATAAAATACTATAAGGACCTAGGAAAAACGGAATCTTAAACTGTTTCTATATGGAATGCAATCTGAAAGGACACATTTATTAATGAACCTATATATTATAAATCAATGTAGAATTCAAAGTATTATATTTGGAGAGAATGAAATAGATTTTGGACATTATACAAACAGAATACAGACTATTTTAAAATAAACTTTTTCAGACAAGTACCAGAAATATTTTTAGTTTCTTTACTACTCATTTCAACAGATAAGTTAAACTTATTTCTGATTTTAAAAAATCACAAACTCTGCAGAAATCATTATAGACATATACAAACAAGTCTTGAATACATTTTGATATCAAAGTCAGGCAATTCACTTGGAAGAATACCATGGAATCCATGAATTTTTACAGTAAGATATTGCTGTTACTTTGTATTGTGAGAATATTTTGGAAGGACACAAAGATGGACCATCATTTTTGAAATTTAAGAAACTTAACCGAACCATTACAACATATGAGAACAATTTCAACAGCCTTCCACAACTTCAAAGATGTAGTGATACATATTATGCTTTTTGCAATATCAAATGCAGTTTCTTCCAAGTTGTTCTTCAGACCTGGTTTGATAAAATGGTTCAACAGAAGGCAATCCAGCATATTTTTTTTACCTCTATTCCCAGCAGCAAGATGCAAGGGGGTCAAGAGGCATTTAGTTTGGACATTGGTATCTGCATCATGATGAAGTAAAAAAGAAGCAATTCTGGTATTATTCCATGTATAAGCACTGTGCAGGGGTGTCCGGCCATCGACAATTATTTCATGAATATCTGCCTCGAGCCACCAACTCATGGACAATGTCTAAGTGTCCACTGTAGGCTTGCCAATGAAGTGGGGTATACTCATCCTCATTCCTAATATTCACATGAGTGGCCTTTTTGGAAAGTAGTGTCTACACTGTAGTAAGCTGAGTATTTTCGGCAGCCCAACGAAGAAATTTGCTTGGATCCTTCTCCATCTTTTTTCTTGCAAATGATACCATTCCTCACTTTTTCATCTTGTTCCTTGTCTTCATCAGAATTGCCTAACCAGTGACTTTGAGTACCACTGGGAATGAGGTGCCTATGTATTTCCCCAATAATTCACATTGGTTGAACTGGTCAGAAAAATCCAATGAATTTTCTGCTTCTGTTTTTTCACCATGATTTGTTTTCTCTTTTTCCATGTTTTCTATTCTAAATTATTCTCACTGGTGAATAGGGAATTGATAGAGAAAAGAGAAAGATTTTCCTCTATATTCAAAGTTATAGGCTGAAAATGATGACCAGTGGTGTCTTCATGTGCAGCTTATTCTAGGAATGAGAAAATAAGAAATAATGCTTTCTATGAAAATGATTGGGATAATGGCAGAGCAGAAAGTGAAATGATGCAAGCAAAAATATAAAAGCAAAATAAATTAAGATAATTATGGAGCAATCATATTATCTATGAGAACCATGAAAAAGAGAGAGGAAGAGAAAGATGTACAATGACCTAGCTAGCCACAAATTCCATCCATGCCTCTGATCAATTTATAGAGGAAACAATTTTATTTTTAAAAAAGAGATGGAAATAGAATTTATGTATTTACTTGAAATTAGTAAATACATTTTAGTAGCCTACCCAAAGATACATAGCTTTGACTAAATTACAGACAAGAATATAAATCCTTGACAATTCTAGTAACAGATCTGACAAATCAGTTAAATCACACTTTTCCTGTACAATGAACGAATGTGTCTATTCTAGAAAAGCAGCTAGAGAAAGAAGGCCGATTGTATCTGTAACAAAACTTTGTGGAAAATTGTATTGAGGATTACTTACTGGTGACCCACTTGCACTGGAAGCGTGATTCTGAACTATTGCTTGCTGATTCTGAATTATTGCTTTAATCATTATATTCTCCAGGAAGAAAAAGTGAGATTTAATTGATAGCAAAGAACTACTAATACATTTTGACTTCTCATTAAGCACCTTCAATCATCAAAATCACATGAAGACAATAGACAGGCCTACTTATTTTAGATGAAAATGTGTGTCTTTACAAAAACAAGAAATTTAAGTAGTCATACAAAGGACTTCTATTTTATTACTGCGTTATACTTTTCCCTAATGTTGGGCAACAATAAATAATGGACCTATTAGAAAGCTCTTATACCTCATATGTTCAATAGTGAGTCCTCTTATATTATATCATGGTATTTTTTGTTTAGGGCCTTAAGAAGAAATTTACTACCATGAATTTCTGACAGGACAATATCATCACTATACATCTTGTTTCTATACACTCAGTTTTAAATTACTATCTAAGTATGTGCATTAATAACTATAGAGGAAAAAGAAGCCACATGGTGGCTTTTGTTTTTAATCCTAGCTAATAAGAAAGATAAAATCTGAGGATTGTGGTTTGAAACCAGAAAAAGCAGGGGAAAAAAAGGCCATTAGATTCTGATTTGAAAGTAACCAGCAAAAGCTAGAGATGGAGCTGTGGGAAAGCAGTAAAATGCTAGCCTTGAGAAAACTAAAACAAAAAAGTAACAAATTCTGGGACAGAGCCAGGCCCTGAATTCAAGCCTTAGTATTAAAACCAAACAAATTAATTAATAAATTAATTAAAATAAATTAAGTGGTCATTTGTGGAGAGGCAAGTACAATGAAACATGCATGGTGACTAGATTGTGTACTTTTTTTAATAAGGAAAACTATCATTTGTACTAATCACTAATATTTTATTTGAACTTTTTTGTATAATAAACTCTGAATGTATATGTGTGTGTACATGTGCGCACATGTGTGTATATGTATATGTGCGCGTGTGCTGATGCAATGTTGTTTGCCAATGTGGACAGGGTGAGGTTGAAAAGAGCTGTGTTGCAATGTTTTTATTTATCAGCATTCTGTCATGTCATTTTATTGGAACCACCCTTCTGTACATATATATATGTCAAATAATGTCATCATAATCAAAATATTTACAACATTAAGTTAGATAAAAGAGATCACTTTCAATTCCTTTTATATGTTAGGTAGGAAGATACAGAAATAATTAGGTAGTAAGTTATTTCTGTAAGATGACTGTCAGTACAAAATATGTATTTGACCTCTTAAATTGGTCATACTTTTACATATACGCATTGAGTGTGTTTGGCCAACTTGACCAAACAGGTATTACTCTCTGGTTAATCCTATGAAACACAAAGTGGATAAACTCTTTCCGGATTTCTATTGAAAACAACTTTCTTCGTAAGATCATATCTATTCTCACTAAGATAATCTACCCTGTATTTATTAGGTTTGAATATCCCATCATATTGACTGAAAATCAGTATTGTGGATATGATTGTTAAATATACCTTTCAAAAACAAACAAACAAAAAGCATGTGTCACCTCCAGATTGTGGATGCATTTGAAGTTGTTTTGTACCTGCAATGAGATCTTCACTAATGTTTCTTTTATGGGAGTAACTATCACAACATTAACAAATAAGGCTTTTCGAATCTTTTGCAATATAAATAACATCCCAGAGTGAGTCTTGTAATTTCTGAAGACCCTTTGAATATTTTAGTATTATTTAAGTTCATTGACTATAGAGCAAAAATCATTTCTGAAATAAATATTGTTAAAATCTGAAAATGTAAGTGGGTATATAGGATTTGTGCATCATTTTATGAAAAACCAGTTCTTATGAAACTAAATAAAATAGAATAAAAGAATGTAAGTGAATTGGGTAAGCTATTATTATAACTTGGTTTTCTATTAACATAGTCCTTTGAATAGATGATTCAGTTAAATTATTTCATTTGTGTCACTGCACTTCTTATTTTTAGAATCTTTGTAGTTATAAGAGTGAATTTGTAATATAAATAAGGGTCTTTTAAAATGGATTAAGCTTGTCTTTTGTGTCCTACTCCTAAGAAAATGAGTTATTTTCAAGCTTTAATAGTTTATAATTTAATCTTCAGTATCATAAGGCATTAAAAATGCAATAGAATTGATGTCTTTTCTTCATAAAAGAAAGGCAAATCCATTTCCTAACAAATGGGGCGATGTCATTCTTTCTGATGGAGGCATAGAATTCCATTTTGTATATATAACACATTTTCTTGATCCATTCATCTACTGAGGGGCATCTGTTTTGGTTCCATATCTTAGCTACCGTAAATAATGCGGCAATAAACATAGTTGTGCTGGTAGCTTTATAGTGGTCTTGTTTGTGATCATTTCGGTAAATGCCCAAAAGTGGGATTGCTGGGTCATAGGGGAGCTCTAGGTGGAGTCTTTTGAGGAACCTCCATACTACTTTCCAAAGTGGTTGAACAAGTTTACACATCCACAACAACGTAGTAAATATCCCGTGTGTCTACATCCCCTCCAGCATCTGTTGTTACTAGAGTTCTTGATTATATCCACTCTAACTGGGGTGAGGTGGTATCTCAATGTTGTTTTGATTTGCATTTCTTTTATGGCTAGGGAATTTGAGCATTTCTTCATGTGTCTATTGGTCATCCTTCTTTCCTCTTCAGAGAAGTTAATAGTCTAGGAAATTTGTTTAACAGGATCCTAGCAAATAACTTACCAAACATGCAAAAAGATAGACCTATTCAGATACAAGAATCTGTTATAACTCCAAGTAGACCAGACCATAACAGGACATCCCACCATCACATTATAATCAGCACAAGATAAATTCGGACCCAGGAAAAGGTCCATAAAATTGTCAAAAAGAAAAGAACAATCACCTATAAAGGGAAACCAATGAGAATCACCTCAGATTTCTCGGCAGGGACAATGAAAGCCAGAAGAGCCTGGAATGATGTATGCCATGCCCTAAAGACAAACAACTATCTAGAAAGAATACTGTACAAGCTAAACTCTCCTTCATAACCGAAGGTCAAATAGAAACCTTCCATAGCAAAGAAAATTGAAACAATATATCTCCACCAATCCAGCCCTACAAAAGATACTTAAAGATGACCTACACCTAGAAAACCAACAAGACCACAATAAAGGCTAAGAAAGCACACCAAAATTGAGAATCCAAGAACCATAGGAAGAACCCAGTTGTCTCAGCCCACAAGAAGGTGTTATCCACCTGCCATTTTATCAAAGGCAGGAACTCCAAAATAGCTCAGAGTCCTATCTCAATATTAACAGGATTAACTCTCTAATTAAGCGACATAAACTGTCTAATTGGGTTAAAAAGCAAGATCCTTCTATCTGCTGCCTTCAGGAGTCACACATTGCTAATAAAAACAAACACATTTTGAATGTGAAAGACTGGAACAAAATCTACCAAGCAAATAGCCCCCACAAACAGGCAGGAATTACTATCCTAATAGCAGATAAAATAGACTTCATATTAAAATTACTTAGAAGAGATAAAAAGTTCACTACATACAAATTAAGGGAACTCTCCTTATGGAGGAAATTACAATTCTAAATCTGTATTTGCCAAGCAACGGAGCAGCCAAATATATCCAAGAAACACTACTTTCCCTCAAATCTCATATAGATCCAAAGACATTAATTGTTTTGGGACTTTAACACACCACTATCCCCACTGGATCGATCAACTTGGCAAAAACTCAACAGAGAAACCGCAGACCTACACAACTGCATAGATCAACTAGATTTAACAGACATCTACTGAGTATTTCACCCAACAATATCAGAATACACGTTCTTCTCAGCAGCCAATGGAACATTTTCCAAAATAGACCACATTTTAGCTCACAAAGCATACTTGTCCAAATTTAGAAACATTGAAGTAATACCTTGCATTCTCTCACACCAAAAGGGAATCAAATTAGAACTCAACACCAAAAGCCACCAAAGAAAGTCCTGTAACACATGGAGGCTGAAAAACACTGTTGAACCACCAGTGGGTCATGGAAGCGATTAGAAATGAAATTCAAGTGTTCATGACATTCATCAAAAAGGAGCACACAAACTGCCAGCTCCTCTGGGATAGAGCAAAGGCAGTACTCAGAGGCAAGTTTATAGGTCTGAGTTTCTACATCAATAAATTGGAGAGATCTGAAACCAACAATTTAATGAGACAGCTAAGCCTCCTTGAAAAAGAGCAGCAAGATAAACCTCAATCTAGTAGACGGAAAGAAATACTTAAAATTAAATCAAAATTAAATGAATTAGAATCCAAAAAATCCATAGAAAGAATCAACAATACAAAGAGATAGTTCTTTGAAAAAATTTACAAAATAGACACACCTTTAGCTAATCTTATTAGAAAAAAAGAGAACATACCAAATAAATAAACTTAGAGATGAGAATGGAAACACCGGAGAAACAATCAAGATTCATAACATTATAGGGGAATACTTCTCAAAACTTTATGCTAATAAGTTTGAGAACTTGGCAGACTTCACCTTTTCCTAGCAAATATCGACATGCCGAAACTAAACCAAGATGAGTTAAACCATCTTAACAGGCCCATATCCAGCATTGAAATAGAAACAGCAATAAGAGACCTCCCATCACAGAAAAGCCCAGGACCAGATGTTTTATAGCACAATTATACAAGGCCTTCATAGCAGATCTCACACCAATACTCCTTCAACACTTCAATTAAATTGAAAGAGAAAGTTCGCTACCGAATTAATTCTATGAAGCCTTAATTACCCTCATCCCCAAACCATGCAGGGAATCATCAAAGAAAGATAATTATAGACCCATATCATTGATGAACATTGATGCAAAACTTCTCAACAAAATTTGGCCAATCAACCACAATAATTCATCTAATAAAATCATACCCCACTATCAAACAAGATTCATTTCAGGGATGCAAAGCTGGTTCAATATACGAAAAACAATATAATTCATCACATCAACAAGAGCAAGGATAAGAATCACATGGTTATCTCAATAGATTCAGAAAAAGCATTTGACAAGATCCAACACCCCATTATGAGGAAGGTTCTGAAAAAATTAGGAATCCATGGAACATTCCTCAATACAATAAAGGCTTTATATGACAAACCTACAGCCAGCCTTGTACTCAATGCTGAAAAACTAAAGCCATTTCCTCTAAAATCAGGAATAATACAAGGATGTCCACTCTCTCCACTTCTCTTCAATCTAGTATTAGAATGCCTAGCTACAGCAATAAGACAAGAGGGAAACATAAAGGGGATGCAAATAGGGAAAGAAGAAGTAAAACTTTTCCTCTTTGCAGATGACATGATCCTGTATTTAAAGAATCCCACAGACTTCACTCCCAAATTACTGAAAGTGATTCAAAACTTTGGCAAAGTAGCAGGGTATAAAATAAACACTCAAAATCAATGGCTTTTATATATGCCAATAATAAGAAAAGTGTAGCTGAAATTAAGAAAGCAACTCCATTTGTATAGCCCCACCAAAAATAAAATACCGAGGAATTAACTTAACCAAAGAAGTGAAAGACCTCTATGATGAAAACTTTAAAAACCTGAAAAAGGAAATCAACACAGAACTTTAAAAATGGCCAAAAATCCCATGCTCCTGGATTGGAAAGATCAACATTGTGAAAATGGAAATACTTCCCAAGGCTATCTACAAATTCAATGCAATACCTATCAATATTCCAACCTCATTCTTCAAGGAAATGGAAAAGGCAATCCCAAAATTTATATGAACAATAAAAACCCTGAATAACAAAAACAATACTTAACAGAAAGAAAATGCTGGAGAAATATCAATACCAAATTTCAAACTCTACTACAAAGCCATAGTAATCAAAATATCTTGGTACCGCACAAGAACAGACCTCAGGACCAATGGAATAGAATGGAAAACCCAGAAATGAACTTAAAGACCTATAACCATGTAATCTTCGATAAGGGAGCTAAAAAAAAAAAGAATGGAAGAAAGTCAGCCTCTTCAGTAAATGGTGCTGGCAAAATTGGTTAACTACTGTAGAAAAATAACGCTAGATCCTTTTGTATCACCCTGAACCAGAATCAACTCCTAATGGATCAAAGACCTCGGATTCAAAGCAGACACTCTGAAAACATTACTGGATGGAATAGGAGAAACCCTAGGTTTCCATGGCACAGGCAAAAATTTTCTTGATATCTTTTTAAACCAATTGTAATCACAAGTTGGAGAGTCTTTAATTCTTGCTTAGGTCTTGGTGTCTATAATTTTTAACCTTTCGTTTCTAACATTAATGATAGGTCAGACTGCATTTTTTGCGTATATGAAAGGTAAAATATTTATCTGGGTTCAAATGTGATTTTTATATCAGTCTTCCTTTAATAGCATTTTAAAGTTGTAAATTTCTCTCAAAATGTTGGGTATCAAAAGCAATCAAAATACGTCTAATGGTAATCAACTTAGGTGAGCTACAATGTGGAAATGATTGGTCCATAAGCCCTGCAGTCTGTTTCCAGCAGGAATTGGGCAGGTCATTCTTTCAGTAAGACTGAGTTAACCAGAGATGGCGTCCCCAGGCAGTGCAGTGTTGAGTCATGGGTAAAATATGATTTTTTACTATTTTGAGCTAGAAATCAAGAACGTTATAGTTTAGCAGTTCCTTTCACAAGGGAGGTGTAAGTTGATTATGACCGTGGAGTTTTCATATTACAGTTACCCTATTTTCTAACAAAGTGAAATATTATTAGAGTCTACACAATAATTCTGGGTAATTTTCCTAGAATTAGTAGACTAAGTGCTGGTATTTTAGTCATAAAATAGAATGAAGTTATTTGATACAGTGGGAGATGGACCTTAGGCTAACACTTACCATGTGTGCAATGTTGTACTAGTAATTCCAACTCTAAAGACTTCAATATCATTATCTGAGAGTTCAAAATGGAAATAGTTACACTTTATGGAATTATTGTGAGGATTAAATTAGATATCATAGGTTAAGTACTTGGAAAAAAATCAATTAGCTTTTGGCACATTCTACCTGTTATTTTATCATGTAATGAATTCTAATATTTTACTGAGATTTTATATTGTGTATCTTTATGATGTGCAATGTGATGTATTGATATTCATTTTATTGGTCACTTTTCTGTCACTATGAGGAAATAACTGCAAAGAAAATTTCTGAGGAGGAAACTATTATATTGAGTCAAGGTTTAAGAGAACACAATTTAAGAACAGATGTCTCCATTGTTTTTAATTTTATTTTTTATTATCTTAAACAGTTGTACAAGGGAATTTCAACAAATCAGTTTTAAGTACAATGGATCTTTATATAACTTCCCCTCATCCTTCCAAATTTCACCCCCACTTTAATGTTTTTCTAGTTTCATTCTATTGGCATTGAATAGTATGCCTTCATTCTCTTCCTCCATCACACTCTTTATTCCTTCCTTTTGACTTCCCTTCACATCTTCCAAGTGATAGTTTCCTAGTATTGATTTTGTGGGATTAAAAGTTCAATTTTATAAGAAATTACACCTTTTAAATACCCCTCTGCAAATAGCATGCTTTGGTTAATATTGTTGTGTAAACTTGTATAAAGTTCTAGCTTCCAAATATGAGACAGAACATGGCTCCCTTGTGTGTCTGGCTCTGACTTAGTTTACTTAACATATTTTTAGATATATCCATTTATTTGCAAATAATTTAACAGTCTTCATAATGGATGGGTACAATCCAGTTATGTATATGTACCATACTTTCTCCAAGCATCCCTCCACCAAAGGGCATCTGGGCTGTGTCTATAACTTGGCTATGGTGAATAGTGTAGCAGTGAACATGCTTCTGAAAGTGATTTCATTGTAACCTTTTGGAAGAATTCATCACTATCTTTCCGGGAGCAATCCTCTAGACAGTTTTCCAGAATAAGCACATGCCTTCCTTCATCTCCATCACAACGTTTTTCAAGTCCTCAAAAACACACTACTCCTTACAGGTCTCAATAAGCTAAAACACACTGTGCCCATATTCTTTCAATATATTTTTTCATAATTGTACATATAATTTAGTGAGAACCTTCTATGCAATCCTAATGTGAGAATGCGGGACATGACAAGAGAGTAAAAGTAAGAAATATGCAATTTAAGTTATCATCATATTGAAATCTTTTTCAGCTCTAACTCATAGCCTCACATACTATTATTTTAATCTTTATTTGATTACTTCATCTATCACCTAAATTATAACAGGTGATTTAAATACAAAGGCAAAAATGGGTGCTTTGATTTTGACACTAATGTGTGAGGATGCACAATATGTGAAAATAGATGGATTGGAATTAATAGCTATTATCTATTTTGTTAATGTAGAGATGGTTTTCCCAAACTGATTCTCACAATTCACATTCCATTCAACAACAAGAAATGTGTGACAATTCCCTTTGTTTTGATCCTTATTAACTTTTTTTTCCTTTTTGTTTTATAATGAAGGATGATTTTATAAATTTCTGTAGATACGAAAATGTGATAAAATATTTCTACATGTATGCATTGATATATACATACACACATATATTACACAGGTTATAATGATCATTTATAACTGCTGTAATGGTACAATTTACTAAGTTATTAAAAACATCGACGGCTCTTGCCTGGATTCCGGAGGCTGAGATCTGACGACCATGGTTTAAAGCCATCCTGGGCAGGAAAGTCCGTGAGTCTCTTAAGTCCAAACAACCAACCGAAAATCAGAATTGGAACTGTGGCTCAAAGTAGTAGAGTGGTAGCCTTGAGAGAAAAAGTTCAGGGACATCATCCAGTTTCTTAGTTCAAGAAATAAAATCTACCCCAAAAAAATCTATTTAATTTACACCTGTTAAGTAGAGTATTTCCATTACCCAACTGAACATCCATGTTCATTTGCAGTGTAACTTTGTTTTGTCTGAAGTACCTCAAAACATTTTCACTTAAGCAGAAAGCATTGCAACGTGGGTTCATTCTATCTGTCTCATGGACTTTTCTCCACTCACACATTAAAATGTTACAATTTATTTAAAATCATAACTTTTTAATACCCATATAGATTTTGAATTGAGTGTCTTGTGCCCCTAAATGGTCCTCTTAACACTTTGTCATGTCCTCAGCCCTAAATTATCCTGATTATTTTTCATATAGAATTTGGCTTCCTACTTGTGTATGATCTTGGGCTCAGCCCACTTTATGTTATTCTTCCTGAAATTTATAATAACAGGTGAATGGCATTGTGTACAGATATTTCTGTCCAGTCTGGGCTTTAACCACTATCCTCACAACAGTTCACACTCCCATGTACTCAGGATTTTCATAAGCTTGTCATAGCTTTTTTTTTTTAATCATTGCATTTCCTGCAGGTTCGTGAGTACTGAATTAATTTGTGTTTTCTTGGGTTGTTTTGTTTAATTTGAATGTATGTGTTGAGTTTTTCCTCACTTTTCCTTTTGTTTCTTTCACTCAAGTTGTTATCTAAAATTCTGAGAAACCAATTCTTCTTTCTCAAGATAGTCAAGGTGAACATTATTTATTCCAAAGCAACTTTAGTAATATTTAAACACCTTCATATCTATGAATGGTATACAAATGCTAAATGCTGAGAAGGGCCTTTTTATTTTCACAGCAGTCCTTAGCATACACAAACAGATCATGAAATAGATGAAGATAATATAACTACAGATACTGGCCAGGAGGAGAAAAACCTAGTATTAATTGTTTGACAGAGGCTTCCCTTCTGGAGAAAGAAATATGCTGCTTGATGCAGGATTACACAAAATCATATTGCTAGGAGGACCCTAAATGATAATCTAATACTACAGAGTTGTGAGAGATGAATTGACCTCCTGAATAATATACTTTTGGGTCAACTAAAAGCAGGCTTCCAAAAAGAGAGTAGATTTTAGAGAAATGTGATGAATTTTATGGAAATAGGTCCTTAGCTGATTTTGTTAATTTGTGAAGTAATACAGGGAAATAAAGTACAGCAAGGTAAAAAAATAAAGAACTTCCTTAAGATAGTGTTCTAGCACAAAACTGGTGTTATCTTCATCTCAAATGGGCAGAGTAAGCCAGAAAAACACTAGAAAAATTGCAAATCCGGGTATCTCAATTCCCAATCTTGATAATCAGGGGTCAGAACAGATAATTAATAATCCAGAGGAGAGTTCCCAAATAGCTCTACAAACACTGCTGGCAAACATGATAAATGAGAAGTTTGACAACTTACAAAGGACTCTGTATGAGCGTGATAGGGAGAGAGAGGAAGCATCCCAAAAGTCTATACAGGAATATCATAAGCGTGAGGAAGCTACTCAAAAACTGATACAGGATTTGCATGAACAACTTGAAAATACTCAAAGAGAAAGGGAGGAATGGCGTGAGCAGGCTGAGAACACTCAAAGAGAACTGCAGGAATCCCACGAAAGGGAGGAAAGAGAGCTGCAGAAATCCCACAAACGGGAGCAAGCTAATCAAAGAGTAACACAGCAATTGAAAGACCAGGTAGAGAACACACAAAGAACACTAAAGGCATTCATGGAATCCATTAACAAAGAGCTGAAGGAAGTCAGGGAGACCACAAAGGGAATGCTGAATGGAACCCAACAGAAGGAATGGGAGTCCAAAGAAACCATAACCAATCAACTAAGTGATTTGAGAACAAACACTGATCACCAAATTAAGGAAGTAAAGAAATTCATACAAGACCTAAAACAGAGCTTCAACAAAGAACTTGAAGCCATCAAAGCTGACCAATTAGAAGGAAAAGCGATAAAAAAACAAAGTAGAGGGTCTTGACAGCAGGTTAGACCAAGCAGAAGATCGAATCTCAGGGATTGACGACAGCCTAGATATTATAGAGAAAGAACATACAACCATCCAAGACAAGTCCAAGAAGTATGATAGATCTATCCAACACCTGGAAGACACCATCAGAAGGCCTAATCTAAGGAAAATGGGTGTAGAGGAGTACCTAGAAACAGAAGTTAATGGTCTAGGAAATTTGTTTAACAGGATCCTAGCAGAGAACTTCCCAAACATACAAAAAGATAGGCCTATTCAGATACAAGAAGCTTTTAGAACCGCAAATAGACCAGACCAGAATAGGACATCCCACCGTCACATTATAATCCACACAGGATCAACTCAGACCAAGGAAAAGATCCTTAAAGCTGTCAAGGAGAAAAGGTTAATCACCTATAAACGGAAAACAATTAGAATCACCTCACATTTCTCAGCAGAGACAATCAAAGCAAGAAGAGCCTGGAATGATGTATGCCATGCCCTAAAAACAAACAACTATCAACCAAGAATACTGTACCCAGCTAAACTCTCCTTCATAACTGAAGGTCAATTAAAAACCTTCCATAGCAAAGAAAAATTGAAACAATACATCTCCACCAAACCAGCCATACAAAAGATTCTTAAAGATGTCCTACACATAGAAAAACAACAAGACCGCAACAAAGGCCAAGAAACTGCACCCAAACTGAGAATCCAAGAACCATAGGAAGAACCCAGTTTTCGCAGCCCCCAAGAAGGTGGATAACATGGCAGGAACTACCAAATACCTCTCAGTCCTATCTCTTAACGTTAACTGACTGAACTCTCCAATTAAGCGACATAGACTGTCTAGTTGGATTAAAAAACAAGACCCTTCTATCTGCTGCCTGCAGGAGTCACATCTTGCCCGTAAAAACAAACACATTTTCAATGTTAAAGGCTGGAACAAAATCTACCAAGCAAACGGCCCCCATAAACAGGCGGGAGTTGCAATCTTAATATCAGATAAAATAGACTTCAATTTAAAATTCGTGAGAAGAGATAAAGAAGGTCGCTACATACAAATTAAAGGATCTCTCCTTCAGGAGGATATTACAATTCTAAATACCTATTCGCCAAACAATGGAGCACCCAAATTTATCAAAGAAACACTACTTTCCCTCAAATCCCATATAGATCCAAAGACATTAATTGTTGGGGATTTTAACACACCACTCTCCCCACTAGATAGATCAACTCGGCAAAAACTCAACAGAGAAACCACAGATCTAAACAGCTGCATAGATCAACTAGACTTAACAGACATCTACCGAACACTTCACCCAGCAGCATCAGAATACACGTTTTTCTCAGCAGCACATGGAACGTTTTCTAAAATAGACCACATTTTAGGCCAAACAGCAAACTTGTCTAAATTCAGAAACATTGAAGTTATACCTTGCATTCTCTCTGACCACAAGGGAATAAAATTAGAACTCAACACCAAAAGCCACCAAAGAAAGTCTGGTATCACATGGAGGCTGAACAACACACTGCTGAATCAAGAGTGGGTCATGGAAGAGATTAGAAAGGAAATTCAAATGTTCATGCTATTCAACAAAAATGAACACACAAATTACCAGCTCCTCTGGGACACAGCAAAGGCAGTACTCAGAGGCAAGTTTATAGCTCTGAGCTCCTACATCAACAAATTGGAGAGATCTGAAACTAGCAATTTAATGACACATCTAAACCTCCTTGAAAAAGAGCAGCAAGATAAACCCCAATCCAGTAGACGGAAAGAAATAATCAAAATTAAATCAGAATTAAATGAATTAGAATCCAAAAAAACTATAGAAAGAATCAAAAAAACAAAGAGTTGGTTCTTCGAAAAACTTAACAAAATTGACAGACCCTTAGCAAATCTTATCAGAAAAAGAAGAGAACACACCCAAATTAATAAACTCAGAGATGAGAATGGAAACATCACCACGGAAACAACCAAGACTCAGAACATTATAAGGGAATACTTCTCAAAACTTTATGCTAATAAGTTTGAAAACTTGACAGAAATGGACCTTTTCCTAGCAAATATTGACATGCCAAAACTAAACCAAGATGAGTTAAACCCGCTTAACTGGCCCATATCAAGCATTGAAATAGAAACAGCAATGAGAGACCTCCCAGCTAAGAAAAGTCCAGGACCAGATGGTTTTACAGCAGAATTTTACAAGGCCTTCAAAGCAGAGCTCACACCAATACTCCTCCAACTCTTCAATGAAATTGAAAGAGAAAGCTCACTACCGAACACATTCTATGAAGCCATCATAACCCTCATCCCCAAACCATGCAGGGACACATCAAAGAAAGAGAACTATAGACCCATTTCTTTGATGAACATTGATGCAAAACTTCTCAACAAAATTTTGGCCAATCGACTTCAACAATTCATCCAAAAAATCATACACCACGATCAAACAGGATTCATTTCAGGGAGGCAAAGCTGGTTCAATATACGCAAATCAATTATTATTCATCACATCAACAGGAGCAAGAATAAGAACCACATGGTTATCTCAATAGATGCAGAAAAAGCATTCGACAAGATCCACCACCCCTTTATGATGAAGGTTTTGGAAAAATTAGGAATCCATGGAATATTCCTCAATAAGATAAAGGCTGTATATGACAAACCTACAGCCAGCATTATACTCAATGGTGAAAAACTGAAGCCATTTCCTCTTAACTCAGGAACAAGACAAGGATGCCCACTCTCTCCACTTCTCTTCAATCTAGTATTAGAATACCTAGCTACAGCAATAAGACAAGATGCAGACATAAAGGGGATCCAAATAGGGGAAGAAGAAATAAAACTCTCCCTCTTTCCAGATAACATGATCTTGTATTTAAAGAATCCCTTAGACTCCACTCCCAAATTACTCAAGCTGATTCAAAACTTTGGCAAAGTAGCAGGTTATAAAATTAACCCCCCAAAATCAATGGCATTTCTGTATGCCATCAATGAGAAAAGTGTGGCTGAAATTAGGAAAGCAACTCCATTTGTAATAGCCCCACAAAAAATAAAATACCTAGGAATTCACTTAACTAAAGAAGTGAAGGACCTCTATGATGAAAACTTTAAAATCTTGAAAAAGGTAATCAACACAGAACTTAAAAAATGGCAAAACCTCCCATGCTCCTGGATTGGAAAGATTAACATCGTGAAAATGGCAATACTTCCCAAGGCTATCTACAAATTCAACGCAATACCTATCCAAATTCCAACCTCATTCTTCAAGGAAATAGAAGAGGCAATCCAAAAATTCATATGGAACAATAAAAGACCCCGAATAACAAAAACGCTCCTGAATGGAAAGAACACTGCTGGAGGAATATCAATACCAAACTTCAAACTCTACTATAAAGCCATAGTAATCAAAACAGCTTGGTTTTGGCATAAGAACAGACCTCAGGACCAATGGAATAGAATTGAAAACCCAGAAATGAACTCACAGATCTATAGCCATCTAATCTTCCATAAGGGAGCTAAAACAGTAGAATGGAAGAAAGACAACCTCTTCAGTAAATGGTGCTGGCAAAATTGGTTAACTACATGTAGAAAACTTAAGCTAGATCCTTATATATCACCCTGCACCAGAATCAACTCCAAATGGATCAAAGACCTTGAACTCAAAGCAGACACTCTGAAAACATTACAGGATGGAATAGGAGAAACCCTGGGTCTCCTTGGCTCAGGTCGAAATTTTCTGAATAGAGACCCGGAAACACAACAAATGAAAGAAAGGTTGGACAAATGGGATTGCATAAAGTTGCAGAGCTTCTGCAGGGCAAATGACATAGCTAGCAAGATCAATAGAAAGCCCACGGATTGGGAGAAGATCTTTACTAGCCATACAACGGACAAGGGTCTCATATCTAAAATATACTTGGAACTCAAAAAATTAAACCACCCAACAACAAATCCTCAAAGAAACAACTGCCCAATAAATAAGTGGGTGAAAGACTTAAAGAGAAACTTCTCTGAAGAAGAAAGAAGGATGGCCAATAGACACATGAAGAAATGTTCAACATCCCTAGCCATAAAAGAAATGCAAATCAAAACAACATTGAGATATCACCTCACTCCAGTTAGAACAGCAAAAATCAAGAACTCTAACAACAACAGATGCTGGAGGGGATGTGGACAGAAAGGAACCTTACTTCATTGTTGGTGAGAATGTAAACTTGTTCAACCACTTTGGAAAGCAGTATGGAGGTTCCTCAAAAGACTACACATAGAGCTCCCCTATGACCCAGCAATCCCACTTTTGGGCATTTACCCTAATGTTTACAAACAAGACCACACTAAAGCTACCAGCACAACTATGTTTATTGCAGCATTATTTACCATAGCTAAGATATGGAACCCACCCAGATGCCCCTCAGTAGATGAATGGATCAAGAAAATGTGGTATATATACACAATGGAATTCTATGCCTCCATCAGAAAGAATGACATTGCCCCATTTGTTAGGAAATGGAAAAACTTGGAAAAAATTATATTAAGTGAAGTAAGCCAGGCCCAAAGAAACGTAGGTCCCATGGTTTCCCTTATTTGTAATATCTAGTATATGTATGAGTCAAGCGGAAAAGGTCAGATAATGTGATGTCAGGAAAATGAACCCTTAGATGTGTATTTTAATGTTTTTTTCTTTCATGCATGTGTTTCTAACACATTTATAAGATTATCTCTTTGTTGCTTTGTATGTCCCTCCCCCACAGTATAACCCCTGCTTTCTCTATATTTGATGTCAGTATAACTTGTGGAGGAGATGGGGAAAAACCAGTTATTTAAGGATACAGGTGGACCTGTTGCAACAATGAGAAGTACAAGTTGTCATGTCCAAAACGAGCTTTACAACGTTGGTGCGGGGGGGGGGGGGGGGGGGGGGGGGAAGGAGAAGGATTGGGATTAGGGGGGGAGGGGGGAGGCTGGGAAGGGATGTGAAGGGTAAACAAAGGAGGAGGCTGCAATGCTTGGTAAGAAATGTACACATTATCCTGCCCATGTAACTGTAACTCCTCTGTACAGTATGTTCACAAATAAAATTAAATTAAATTAAAAAAAAAAAAAAAAGGATTCAGGTGGACCTGTTGCAACAATGAGAAGTACAAAATGTCATGTCAAAAACGAGCTTTAAAATGTCGGTGTGGGGATGGGAGGGGGGGAAGGATTGGGTGGGGGGAGGGGGGAGGCTGGGAAGGGAGGTGAAGGGTAAACAAAGGAGGAGGCTGCAATGCTTGGTAAGAAATGTACGCATTATCCTGCCCATATAATTGTCACCCCTCTGTACAGTATGTTCTGAAATAAAATAAAATTAAATTAAAAAAAAATAAAGAACTTCACATTGAAATACTCATTTGTGTTTGTCTATGTGTGCATGCATGTGCGAGTACACACACGCACATGTGCATATGCTCATGCATGCATTCATCATTCTGGAGGCTTGATAGTGCCTGGGCACTATTCCTAAATTTCTGTGCCCAAGGATAGTGTTCTACCACTTGAGCCTCTGCTCTACTTCTGGTTTATTTGGAGATAATGGCATGTATTTTCATGATTGGACTGGCTTGGAACAGTGGTCTTCAGATCACAGTCTTCTGAGTAGCTAGATAACCTGATTCAGCCTCTGAATAGCTAGTTAAAATTCTGCCTGTCCTCTATGTTTCACTGCTCTTTTATTCTTTTCCCGAGGTAATCACAAGTCTAAGACATATATATTTCTAATGGCTTTAAAAATACTGTTACTGCTTGGTACAAGTGGCTCCCATCTGTACTCTTTAACTAGTTACGAGGCTTGAGAACAGAACCCAGGCCAAAAGATTAGTGGACTTCCTTCTCAATTTATAGCTGGGTGAATTGGATCATTTCCACTATCCTGCATTATCTTCAGGCTAAGATTGGAAGGACTGCAGAATCCAGGCCAGCCAAGGTAGGAACCTAGACAAGTTGGTGTGCAACTCTGGTGCCATTGATGATGGGAAGGCTAAAAGGACAGATCAGGTGCATGTTCTTGTGGAAAGGGAACACCTATCCTAAAATTAACCACTGATATGACGCCAGCCTAGCAAGAACAATACCCCAAGTTGAAATCCCCACAATTTCCCACAACCAAAATAACTATATACATTAACATCCAAAAACTTAGTACAATCTGTTCTTTGCTCAACTATCAGCTTTATCTGATTATCATATGATATGATAGAATAGTTTCTTCATTAAACTTAAGATATATTTAAAACGACATGGAAAATTCTTTCTCAATTATTAAATGCAAACAAATGGCAAATTGCCTCATTTCTTACCTATTTGACGACCACTATAAATTCTTCTTATGATTATTAGTAGTGGTAATATATTTTGACTTATTACTTTATTTTGTAACAGTTTTTAAACATTTTGCTTCTCTGCTGAAGTTGAAGTATTTAAATAATATTATCAAATTATATTCCTTAGGTTCTTAGGGCAGTTTTTTTTAACAAAGTTTTAATCAATGGCTTCTAAGAATTCTTAATTGGTATATTATTTGCTTTAGTTTTAATTTCAATTTAATTTTATTATAAAGGTAATGTACGGAGGGGTTATAGTTACATAAATAGGGGTATAAGTACATTTCTTATAGAAGCAACATTGTTATCTCTCCCATCGATTTTTTTACAATCAAAAAAAGAACTACTGATGCTTTTGCTGTTGCTATTGATCTATGGGTACTTTTGCTTTCTTGTTCATGAATTCTTTATTAAAAAAACTTGATATACAGAGGGTTTACAGTTACTTAAGTAAACTAAACAGTAGACTTCCCTTTATTTTCTAAATTTCAAATTTTGAACTCATTTATTTTCTTTTGTTTCTTTAGGGTAATTCTTTTTTCAAAGTTGTAGAATTTAATTTTGCATGATTTTTACACATGTAAATTATTTAGACACGTATATTTTGCTTTTAAAATATTTAACATGTGAATATTTAAAAATTATTTTCTTAATTTTTCTATAGTTGGTGAATTTAAATATATTTATTTTCTTACAGTTCTAAACCTATTTGTCCCGGTAACAAATACTTACTGTATTTTCAAGAAGCACATACTTTATTAAGAAAGGTTTCATTACCTGGTCACTTTTTGGAAATATTTGTACTGGAATTAAAAAAAAATATGTTTGATGTGGGCATAGTGATTTGTGGCTTCCATTAACTAGCCATGGCAGGAAATGTAAATAGGGTTTGTAATTCGGGAGAGACTGAGAAACTATGAGACCTTATTATAAAAATATTCAGAGTGAAATGATTATAGGTATAGCCATCCATAGCGAGATATAGAGAACCTAGTTATCACATTCTAAATATTGCGTTAAAACACAATAACAACAGTCTTTTTGTCAAAATAAAAAGATACATGTTTCAAAATGTTTATTATTTAAAACTTATTTGCAAAGGTTCTCATGTCTTCTATTTCTTAATTTTCAATTTACTTAATCTATAAGAATCTAAGTATATTATGACTATTTTATTCCTACTAAACTTTTAAATACTATGAGCAATATTATGATTTTATATATTAACATACTTGTATTATTTGGGATAATTTCCTGTTTAATATGATAATATCAATATTCTAAATGTAAGTGGTGTGTTTATACTTGTATGCATGTGTGTTTATGTGGTTTTTGTGTGTGTGTGCTTTGTTCGTACTTTATAATGCTTGGGAGATCACACCATTGCTTCACATATGCTAGGCTAATATTTTACCATTGAGCTATACTGTCTAGTTATAATCCAAATAGTGTTTTAAATTATGACTTTAAAATTTTCATTCCAATATGTTTTTTCAAAATTATATATGATAAAATGTGATCCATCTCTATCCACGTCAGCTATTTTCAATGTTATTTAGAATACTTCCACTGACTTTACACTTCCAAAATCTTTTGTTTGTTATTGACAATGGTTTTACTTTGTTTCTTTTCTATCTTCGTTCTTTTTCCTTTGAGAGTTTACCTATTCTTTCTCCTATATCTTTGGAAATTAATTATCATATTCTTATTAAAATATCTTTACATTGTAACAGGTCTAGTATTTTCTAATTTATTTTTTCCCATTTTCTCTGACTTTCAGTACAAACTATTAGGTGGATTAAAAAGAAACTTGATTCAGGACAGTTTATCTTTCTCCTTCTCATCTCTGAAATCTTTCTGTTTTTTGAAGCACAATACCAGTGACAAGCAGCTCCTATGTGGTCCATCATTCTTTCCCCTCTCACTCTCCTCTATTGTACAGCTCAAGTTTTTATCATTCAGCTTTATTGTGCTACAGCGTTATCTAAATCTTAACTCATTCCTAAATTAATTTTATTTGTTTCAAGCATTCTCTAAAACATTTTTCTATATATAATATCTAGGATATTGTGTTTTCACAAGGTGCAAAATATGAGTGACTATCAAACATCTATATATCTCTGTAGAATATTGTTCCACCAGCTCAATAAACTCATATTCAAGGAATACAGGTCTATAGGACAATCATGTAAAATGGTGTAACTTGAGCCTTCATACTAGCTTTGAATCTTATTACCAAGTTAAGTAGTGAAGACAACATAATTCTACTATAAGAACAGATATATAGAAGAATTTAACACATTTGTCAAAAATAAATTCTTAGTTTTATGGTCAATAGATTTTGAAAAGGATGACATGACCTTATGAAATACAAATATAATCTTCAATGGGTGTGTTGGCATTATTACCTCTCTAGATTTAAAGAATGATCTTAGGCTACTACCTCAATCCTTTTTGTGTTTTGTTTTGATTTTGTCAGTCATGGGGCTTGAACTCTGGGCTTAGGCGCTATCTGTGTGATCTTCAGCTCAAGGCGAGCGCCCTACCACTTGAGCCAAAGCACCACTTCCGGGTTCTAGTGATTTATTGGAGATAAGAGTCTCACCGAATTTCCTGCCCTGGCTGGCTTTAAACTGTGATCCTCAGATCTCAGCCTCCTGAGTAGCTAGGATTACAGGCATGAGCCACAGGTGCCGGGCCAACCTCAATCCTAATACAAAAACTTAAAATAAAAAAGATGATTATCAAACCAAATGTGAGATGTAAAAACCTATAAAACATAAATGTAAAAATTCATGACATTGGATCAGTAAAGTATTCTAAAAATTTGACATGAAAAGCATTAGTGGCTAAAGAAAAGGAAGAATAAACTGGATTATATCTCAAGTGATAACCTTCCATAACTCAAAGGACACTATAACAGAAGTGAAAACATGACAATCTGATAGAGGGCACATACTTGTTAATGCTACATTGTTAATGCTACAATGATTCTGAATCTTAAGTACTTTTTTGGGGGTTCCGGTCATGGGGCCTGAACTCTGGGCCTGGGCGCTGTCTCTCAGCTCTTTAACTCACGGCTAGTGCTCTACCACTTGAGCCACAGCACCACTTCTTTTTGCTTATGTGGTGCCTAGGAATCAAACCCAGGGACTCACGCATGCAAGGCAAGTGCTCTACCACTGAGCCATCTTCCCAGCCCGTCTTAAGTATTTTTATATCTTCTAATTCTATATAATTTTTTCCCGAATAGAGTATTTCTTTAAAGAACATATGTAACTTAATAGTCAATAGGAAGAGCATATGAAATAATCTCCACTCTAGTATCTAAAAAAAAAAAAAAGAAAAAGAAAACTCACTAGTATGATTATAATATAAGAACATGACACAAAATATATTAATTCATTTGTGGAGAAATTGATCATAGTGATTGATTTTTATAATACTGCGATAATTTTAGCAAGCACATTTTCAAGTCTTCAAAAGATCAAAGAGAATTGTATAGGATCCATGCATTACACTTCTATGAATGTATTAAAGAAAAGTAATAAAACTTGTTTGGATATGGAATGTAGTTCATTGACAGTGCACATGAATAGTATGTGTGAGACCCTGGAAATAATCCCCCAAAACAAATTTTAAAAGGCACACTATCGAGGATATATGCTGGGCAAATTCTTGTAACTGAATTTTTTATCTATTTTAATGTCTGTTCTAAAATTTACAGCATTTCTACTTGAAGAAATGTAAGTTTGTGAAAATTAGGCTTTGAAAACCTATGAAGATACAATTCACATCCAAATCACTAAAATGTATACAATAAAAGGAGATAATATATTGCAAGTGAATTACATGTCAGGAAAAAAAAAACTATTGTTAAAAACTCTGCAAACAAAATGCAGATTACCTATAATGATGTTTTCTGTGTTGGCTAAAAACTCTTTATAAATTACAGCATTAAAACAAAGATGTGATTTCTGTTTATTTTGAGAGTTTTTTCTGTTTCTTTTTAGTTTATACAGAGATAACTCAATAAAAAGTGTATGTGATAACTGGAATACCTAGGAATTATGCATCACTTATAAATAATTGATAACCTTTTCTGGAAGTAACATTTAGCAAATAACAGAAGACCCAAATCTAGGCATATGAATTTTATGAAAGGCATATATGACTTGCTTAATCCATTGTTTTTCTCTACTTTGCTAGGAAAAAAATATTCTCAAGATAAGAGCCAATAGCAGTGAAAAGAAACAAAATACACAATCATCTTGATTTATTTGTGAAAATAACAAATGAAATTAAACCACTCCACATAAGGAACTCCAATATTAGTATCTATGAAGATGTACCTGAATGCCAAAATCCATTGAATTTTTTAATTTTAATTTCTACCAACATATGAAAACTAGAACAAGAAAACAAATATAGTCTTAGATTGAACCAGCCTTAGAATAATTTTCTTAATTGTTTTGAAGTTACAAAAGAATTGATATTCCTTTGTTTGGAAATCGTTTAAAATGTTTATCACTTATTATAATTCAAATACAAAGCAAGAATAATTTTATAAAATCATTACAAATATCATTCTATTACTATCATAAAATAGAATAAGAAACCAGTCCCAATATATTATCTACCTATCATTATTCTTAATTCCTAATCATTACCTAAATATCTTAAACAATCTAAATAGTCATGTCTTCAACATATTCTATACTTTTTACTTAACATTTTCCAGGGGGATGTATTCATGTTTCTAAGAAATGTTCACAGCAGTTAAAAGATGCTTTTGTGAAATTAATGTGATACGTTATGTTGTTGTGGGTGTTGTTTGCAGGCCTGCGCATTGTCTCTAAGCCTTTTTATCCTCAAGGCCAGCACTCTACAACATGAGGCACAGAGCTAATACCTGTTTTTGGTGGTTAATTGGAGATAAGAATCCAACATGTACTTTTCTGTCTGGGCTAGTTTCGAACACAATTCTAAGATCTGAGCACCCAGAATAGCTCAAATTATAAGCCTGAGTTACCCGCACTTGGTATGAAGAATTTTTTTAAATTTTAATTGTTTTAAGATGTTTGTGTCACTATAACATATATCAGTCTACACATGAATTTAGATATATGTATATATTTCTGAAGACAATTCTAAAAATGTATCTTTCTACACATAACATATACATATACATATACATACATATATATATATGTATATATATATATGTATATATATATATAAGACAGAATCCCTGAAAAACTTGTATGCTACTCTTTTTCATCTTTTTTCATTTCAAAGATATACAGTCTATTTTTCTAAAACTTTCCTACAATAAAATAACTAATATTTCAATAGAAAGTAGTGTTTATTACTTTCAATGAAATTTTAGATATGCACATGATATTGTAACATTTACGATATATCACTTGAAAAAGTTCTGTTCAAACACTTGAATATTTGTGTGTAGTATCGGGGAGAGAGGAAGTTAATTCATAATTTGTTATAAGCACATAGTCAAGCTATCTGATATGGTTTAGTTTTTTTGTCTCTTTATTTGTTTAAAATTTTAATATGGATGCATGCAAAGTACAAACATTTAAATTATTTATCAAAAGACAAAAGAAAAAATCATAGACACAAAACACACTTTCAATAATTAGCACTTATGATGATAATAATAATTTTGTAGAAGATGATGATGATGATCACGGTGTAGCACGATAATGACAATGTTGTGATTGAAAAGGAAAAAACTTTAGACATCTTTGAAGCTAGATTTCCTACATTAAATACATAGTAATAGACAACATTGGATTACATACAATAAGAATAACAAGAGTAGAGTTTCAATTTCAAGAAATACAATCACATAAATAGGTAAAGACAGTAAAAACCCTAATGTTATCCCTGCAGTCTCAAATGTATACTGACTTTTCTTGGTGGTATTTTTTAAAATAAAACCGTTTATTTCCACATTTTGATGGACTAAGATATAGTTTTCAACTTAGTGTGATTATTTCAAATACTATTCTCATATAGATATTATTCAATAACCAATGATTTGCAATAATAAATTAAGAGTATGTTCTTCAATACAGCTGTGAATACATGACACAATTTACATAATACCACTTAAATATCTGTAGTTGCCTTAAAATGCCACAAGCCTTAGAGCCAGGAGGTAAAATTTATTTTTATTTCTGCATGAAACAATTTGTGACTTTACACCAACAAACTGAATTTGACTATTTCCTTATTTGCAAGCTAAGGTGGAAAATGTAAAGATTCGTCACTTTTCGCTTTTCTTGCTCTACAAGTCAACAAATATATTCTTCAATATTTCTGGTAGATTACATCCATTTACTTATGAGAAATGTAAGGCCAACAGTCAATGTAGTGAGTAAATAATGATACTGAAATTTGTGTCTGAGTTCTTCATTCTGTTTGCTTACAAGGAGAGTAATTTGTTGATGGAGAGGACCAATATGAGAAGATTATGGGGAAAACGCATACTTTGTAAATGGTCGTTTTAGGAATAGGTGACCAGTGATGAATACTTGAAACAGGCTGGTGTCAGGGGCATAAAAAGGGGTACATACAAATTATATTAGTGACAGAAACTGAGAAAATCTTGATCATTTATCTTATCTAATGTGCAGGAGTAGAAGGTTAAGAAGAAATCTGAAGTGCGTCCACAGCTCTGGCTGGCAACTGTGTTAGTTATATTCTTGATAATAAGGACTACAGGTGGAAATGATGGATTTAGAGTTAAAATTTTCTGATATTTCTAAAGTTTATGTTAAACAGACATAAAGAAAGTTCTGTTTAGACATCATCAAAATATACACGACCATGAATATGAAAAAGAATAATAAAATCGGGGACATAAATAAAGGGAAGAGGAAAAGGAAAGTTCTGACACAAGTGTGAGCAATGTAAGCACTAGTGTGGACAAGATTGGAAGAAAGAGATAAATAAGGAATCAAGAAAGTAATAAACAGATTTACAGAAGTAAAGAAAAGAAAGAATTCTCAGGAAGCTATTGAAGGAAATATACTATCTGGATTTGAAAACTAAAAGGACATAGACAAGTTCAATAAGAACAGTGTTTTGGTGAAAATCATATTGATAAAATTTTGAGATATGAATGTGAAGCCATAAAATTCTAGATCAATGAATTCAACAGATCCTGTTGATTTTAAATATTGGCAACAAATGCTTTTATCCTGACCTTAGAAGAATTACACAGATATAACTGTCATGAACTTTACTTAGAGGTATCCTGTGAATATTTTTGAAAACTTTGTTTCGCCAGGAGATTATAGATTGAACTACAGCACAGACAAGCATAATTTGTCCTACAGTTCCAATGAGTGACCAATGTATCCATATCAGTTTGGGATTTGATTGAAATATCTTTAGATATGTTTGGATATTTATCAGCCTACTCATTATAAATGTAGGAAAAGTAACACCAATCATTAGGTTGAACATACAATTTACTGATGTTACAGAAGACTGCTCGAATTGATTCTTCTTTAGAATAGAAATTGCCTCAATAGCCCTGGACACATCATATCTGCCATATACTCTAAGTCTAGTTCTTGTTAGGGATATCTCCATGCTGAAATAACCCTGTCAATCAACCTGCCAAAATTTTTTATATGTAGAAAGTGCTCTTATAAACTTCAAGCTTTTATTGAATGGAAGTGCTCAGACATTACCCTCACCACTGGGATTAAATGCCTAAAAAGATAAGACATGTTGCTTTATTGAGTTTGTTTCATTTTCTCATAGTGAAGGGTTCTGACGTAACAATACTACAATGGTGACTTTTATTAACACACCATCTAGGATCTAGTATTAATTCGGATAATTAGCTCCAAATTTTGTGGATATTTATATTTCTCCTGGGTGAACTAATGAGCTACAAGAAAATGTTCTTAAGGAGCCTTTCAATTCTAATATCACAGTCTCAAAATGCTTCAAATTCTACATCCTCTAATGTTGGCATAGTGTTATATTGTGGAAATTTTCTCCTCAGAGAGTGAGTATTATCCTGTTGCTTAAGCTAGACAAAGTACCTTCATACATAGACTGGGCCTGTGCAATCAACTAGTGGTAGTTGAACAATGTTCTTATTAGTTTATAAAAATGAAATGGAAATAGAGCAACTATGAACTCAAAAGGAATGTGCATACAGACAAAGGCACAAAACAGACTGTCCCAAGAAATGCTGAAGTATAATTTCAAATAGTATTCTCAGATGTGAGGGTGTGTTCAAAGTACAGCTTCAGAAAATGTAGTTGGATAACTTAGGGGAAAAACTGCTTTAAACTATTCTGGGATAATTGTACAAGTGAAAGCCCCTAACTCTTACTCTAATCAGCCACAGCATCACCAATTTAGGGATTATTTTCAAAGTGCAAAGTGAGAAAAAAGGCTCATCACAGTTAGTGTTCATTTTGAAGCAATGGCAATCACATAACTTTTCTTATAAGTCTTCATTTATTTTTGAGCATTAAAGTAGGAAAATGCCAAGTAAATATTTTGCACGTACCTAAATTAAGTGGGACATATTATATTGGTCTCTCGCTAACTTGAAGTTATAAATTAGGTCTTTTTATACTCTAACTTGAGACAATGATCTGCTGTCAGTTATTTTTTTCTCTTCCCCTTCTTTTGCCCTTCTAATTACATAATTATTATTTATAGACAAATACTTGAGCTTGCATTTCTAAATTCTTCAAAATGATCTGAACTATTTCATACTTCTGGCAGCCTCCTATATCTTACTCAAGGGAAATATTTTGTCACTACCATTTTTTCCTATATGATATTGGATGTCTTCCTGCTTAATTCAGTGCAATACATAAATAGACTCATCCAGATATCTCAACACTTGTACTTCCATAAAATCCTATCTTACTTAGAAATCATGATTTTAGAATGTCATGGGAAATGGCATCTGTCATTTTTTAATGAGCCTAAGTGATACTTACATGCAATCATGTTTTAAACCAATATGTCACTCAGTAGATGAACGAATTGACAAAATGTGGTTTATATATGCACGATAGAATTATATGTTTCCAATTCATGTGGAAATTGAAAGAATTGGAAAAATCCTACTAAGTAAAATTAACAAGACAAAAGAAACAGATGGCATGGTTTTCCTCATTTGTAATAAGTAGGAAATGTCTAGGATGGTCCTAGCAGTTGAGCAGAATTGCTCAATATCTATGTATATATGACCACATAAGATGATGCTGAGCAAAATGAACTCCTGGGTATGGAAACAGAGGTTTTCCTTTGTGGTTGTTTTTAATGTAGTATGTGATTTCTTTTTTCTTTTGTGTTTTCCCCTTTGGGTTATCCCCTGTTTTATTTGATTTCAGCATCTTGTGTATTGTATATACATTTATCTTAATTTGGCAAGGGAAGAGGAACAACAAAATGGCGAGAAAAATGACAAAGGGCAAACCAATGCAATAGCAAAACTCACAAGACAACATGTTGTAAATTTACATTACTACTTGTGCGGGGTATTGGGGAGAAGGAAAAGTGTGAGAAAAATGAGGGAAGGGGTAAAAGTTCATCATGGTATGTATTCACTACTTTAAAATCACTACACCTCTTCTATATATCACCTTGACAATAAAATTAAATTAAAAATGGGTTGCATAAAATATAATTTTTCTGTACTGGTATAGTAAATATTATTCTATGTGTATTACCTTTTTTAAAAAAATGAACGTTTTGGCTGCTAATTTGAATTAATTACACCTTCCTTTATCAGACGGTCATCAACTTGAATGTTATCAAACTATACAATATTTTCAGAAGATACTTGCCATTATTTTGAAGAAAAATATTATTTTAGTATTGTCTCATACTAAAACAGAAAACTGTTCAATTCTATGGAAACTTCTAACTTTTAAAACTAATTAATTGTTAAGAGGATAGAATATATGTGTTCTTCAAGATTCCTATGAGTACTAATACTCATTTACAAATTCTAAGCATGCCATACCAGAGACATTCAAAACAGTACCTGTTTGCATTTTATTTAATTCTGCAATAGATGCAGTTTCCAATGGGGCATTACATATTTAAAAGTCAACAGAAAAAATAACCACATTCTGGTAGAAGATAAAACTATGAAATATCTATAATAATTAATTCCTCAAGAGTAAACATTTGTTCATCAGTGTAAGCTATTATTTCTATGTCCATCATTCCTAAGTTATACGCCGTAAAGTCATCTTAGCCCAACAGTTTCCAACTTGTAAGGTGCACTATAAAATTTCCTAAATTCACATCATGACTAGCTTATCACTATTGTGAAGAAATACTTCACTTCTGCTAATGTGATGCCTTTCCTATCGTGGAAAGAACACAACACTAAACTTTGCTGCATCATTTTTCCCCCACTGCTATTCTTGAGATCAGAACACTTGCAAATATTATTTATAGTCATTTTTATCTATCATAGATATTTAGGAGATCTGAATATTTGAATATTAAGATCTGAAGATTATGGTTCAAAGCCCACCCAGGCAGGAAGGTTCCTTAGATTATTATCGCCATTAAACTGCTCACAAAAAGCCAAACACAAGTGGCACTGAGGTCCAAGTAGTAGAGGACTAGGCTTGAGCAAAAACAGGCTCAGGAACAGTGCCCAGGCCCAGAGTTTAAGCCCTAGGACAAACTAAATAACAAAAATAAAATAAAAACAAACCCCAAACCTAGCATTTTTCTCATTGTATACAGAGGTACATAAATAAGAAAATTTATTCCTCTGTTATATATAGGTAGAAGAAAAAGATGTCACGCAATTACTCTCTTCATACCATGTCACACCAAAGTCTCAAAAAATTGCTCTTTTTATAAATTTATAAATTAATATAATCAATTTGTTAGCAACTTTGTCTAGAATATTCACATTATCATGTTACACATGAACTGTTGGAATTATCTATTAACTAAGTTCTAATTATACCTCATTGAGAGAATATTTTAGGCAAATAGAATGCCAGAATCATTTGTGAATTTCTAAATTAAATTTTCTACTTGAAAACAATTTTGTAGTATCATATAAAATATGAAATTACAAACAAAAATATTTCTTTTAAATCTAAATTCTAATTCAGCCAGTTGTACAAAGTCCTACATTAAATGAACTTTCTTATTTCTCCAGGCTTAAGCTTTTGTAATCCTTCAACATTTCTTTGGAATCCAACAGAATGATGCTTACTTTTTCAAATTTTTGGTTGGGAATCGTGAGCTCTTTTGCATGTATGAATGTTCTGTAATGAAGACAACCTTTAAAACACAACTGAGGATAATATATGAGTTGCATTTCAATAGGAAACTTGACTTCTGAAAACATAATGACAAAATTAGCTCAAACTTCCAACTGTGTATTCCTTTCTTCTTTATTTTTTATTCCTTTCTTGGTTTGTTTTATTGAGACAAAATTATACTACATAGTCCAGGGAATATATCACTATGTAATTCCACTCTCGAATCTCCTGTCCTAGTCTAAGTGCTAGAATTTTTGGCTTGTATTACATTGTCCAACCATAGTTTGTTGGCTTCTTTAATCTAGATACAGATTAGAAATTTTGAACTTCTCCAGTGATATCATCCACCAGAGTGACTGCTCAGACTGTTTTATCTACTATTTTCAAAGATGTTCTAACATTTGACACAGGATATGAACCTATTCAGATGCACCTGAAGGGGTCTCTGATTCATTCCTCCATGGATCTGATCCCTTGAATAATGATTACTTGACTTTCTTATTATCTCTGGTCCCTACCTTTGTAATATTCTCAAGCTTTTTTGAAGAAAATTCACTTGTGGAATTTCTCATATTAAAAATTATCACTTGATTCTAGTCTTAAGACATATTTTCTATTATTTCCTAAATTTTCTACACATTCTGAGAGTTGTTTCATATGTGTATTTGAACATATAAGTGCCTCTGTGTGTATGTGCATGTTTGTATATATGTATGCAAAAACCTCAAGCTCTTATTCAGCAATTTTGCTCATAACTAGTATTCCATCACTTGAAGCATTCTTCCAATGCAGGTTTTGGCTGGTTAATTATAGATAGTGTCTTAAAAACTGTTCTGCCCAGGCTGGATGCAAACTAAACATCCCAGAATCATTTACATTCTTAAGTTTTATTTCTCCAGGAGTATCAACTTTTAAAATACAAACATTTTTGTGAGTGTAAAATCTAAGCTGAAGACCAGATTTTAAACTCAAATTCATATAAAGATAGATGAACATACACATTACATATGCCGAGTGTACACAGTTAGGAATATAATCATAAGCAGGGTTCCAGTGGCTCACGCCTATAATCCTAGGTACTCAAGAGGCTGAGATCTGCGGATTGCAGTTCAAATCCAGCATGACTAGGAAAGTTTCTGATGCACTTATCTCCAATAAAGCACCAGAAAACTGGAAGTGGCACTGTGGCCCAAGAGGTAGAGCACAATCTTTGAGCTGAAGTGTAGAGGGACAGTCCCTGTCCAGGAGTCCAGACCCCACTACCATCAAAAAAAGGAAAAAGAAAAAGAAAAAGAAAAAGAAAGAGAAACAAAAAAGAAAAAGAAATGTGATCTTAGCCACCAGTTCATTGATAGTATAATTCTTGCTCTCTCAACATGGCCTTTTTCCAGTTAAGTCCATGCTTTTATATCTGACTTGCTTGGAACCAGAATTATTCTTCCATTCTACTTTTCTCAAATGTGCATGATTAGCTACCATGATTTAGAGCTAGTAGAAGAAAGAGCATCGCCTCATCCTTCATGTTCCACTTAGGAGTAATGCTTTGTCTATATCACTCCCATAAATCTACATACTGATCTTGGCTTTATTGTTTCAAAGTTGTCTTATTTGCAGAGTCTTCTATAGTGTATTGAAACATTATACTTAAACACTGAACTTCTCTTTTTCCTATTCCTATTGTTTCTCCTTCTGTTAACTTATGTACACTTGGGAAATAAAGCACAACACACACACTCACAGTAAAATGTTTCTGAAAACTTCCTTAAACTTAAACTTGATCTTAATTTACAGAGCACTTAGGAAATTTGAACTTAATGTACACCAGGATAATGTTTTTTTTTCATGTTTTTTATTGTAAAAATGGTGTGCAGAGGGGTTAGAGTTACATAAGTAAGTTAATGAGTACATTATCTAGCGAGCATTATTACCCCTTTTGTTTTTCCCCTGCCAACCCTTTTTTCCTCACCGCCTCAACTACCTCCTCCATCCCCAAGTTGTAAAGTTTGTTTTCAACATAGTGTCTTGTTCTTCTCATTGTTACAACTGGTCATGCTGTATTCTTGTTTCAGCATTTTATTTTCCTTCCCCTCCCCACATTAGAAAAATGTATTTGCAAGATACAGGTAACCAACATCAAATTCAATGGGAACGGTCTAAACCATGGAGGAAGAAAATAGAAGAGAAACAAAAAAACCACATAGTACAAGTTAGATATATTAAAAAACAATATTAAGAAAGGAAAAACAAACTGTGTCCCTATTTTGGGGTTCATTTTACTTAACATCATCTTATATGGCCATATGCACATGGACAATATTTTATAAGACATGAAAATTCCATATTTTCTCATTACTAATTTGTCTCTGACACACGTGTTACCTCATGTCCAAAGATGTTTTTGTGCTATTTCAATGAAGCTAGAAGACATTCATTTTTGCTTGGCGCAGCACGGTAGATTGTTACTGGAAGTAAGTGGAAGGAACTGATATAGGAAGTGGAAACTGAATCCAGGGGAGAAATTGAACATAGGAAATGACAAAGTTTAAGTTAATTTGTACTATCCTTCTTTGGGGGAGGGGGTCTGGTCTTGGGGCCTGAACTCTGGGCCTGGGCGCTGTCCCTCAGCTCTTCAGATCAAGGCTAGCGCTCTACCAATTGAGCCACAGCGCCACTTCCAGCTTTTTTTCTTTTTGCTTATGTGGTGCTGGGGAATCAAACTCAGGGCTGCATGCATGCAAGGCAAGCACTCTACCATTGAGCCACCTTTCCAGCCCCTGGCTGTCCTTTTTACTATACAAGAAAATAATCGAAGGCTCGAAGGAAACTCTGTTCCTGACTTTTTCAAGTTGCTCTTTACTCATATAAAACTTTTCTGTAAAATTCTATTTGAGAATATTACAAAAGGAAACAATATGCCATTTGAAGGCCAGCATAGAACAAAAGGAAATAACTTTGTTTTACAGTGTACTACTGCAAAGAAACAAAGACATGGATGTTTTAAAATGTCATATGCATGGATATTTAACACCTGAGATGATTCTCTTGTTGCAAAAGTCAGTTATCCATTCCTGAGTTAGTCATAGCAATAAGGATTCCAAAAAACAGGATACAGTGAGTATGATCAGCAAAAGGAGCCTCTACTCAAACCAGTGCTTTAAGGATGGTCCCAAAGAAATATTGGGGTTTTTTGTTTGCTTGTTTGTTTAGTTTGTTCTACTTCTGGGGCTCGAGCTCAGAGGCTGGACCCTGTCCCTGAACAGTTGTCTTTCGTGTCCACCTTCCCCCAAAGCTATGCTTGAGCCAAAACTCAACTTCTGGCTTTTTGTTGTTTAAGTAGAAATAAGAATTTGACAAACTCTCCTGCCTGGGTTGGCTTTGAACTGAGGTAATAAGAAATCTAAGTGACATCAATTGTATGGACTTTTGTTTTGAACCAGGAAATATCAGATGAAGTGTATTATAAAGCTAATATTTGACAATTTTTAAAAGAAGAAATGTCCAGCAAAGAAGCCATAATGTCAATAATTCAGCAAAAGTAGGTGTACTGAATCACTTTGGAATTATTTTCTCTGCTTTGGAAGATAACGAGTGACTTCATAGTTCCTTTTGGGGAAAATTAAAGTCGTATTTCAGTTTTTTTTGGTCGAGGGGCTTGAATTCTGATCTTGGGTACTGTCCCTCACCTCTTCCAGTCAAGTTGAGCACTCTACCACTTTCATTACAGCACCACATCCAGGTTTTTGTGGCTAATTGAAGATAAGTGTCTAATGGATTTTCCTGACCATGCTGGCTTTGAACCACAATCCTCTGGTCTCAACCTCCTGAGTAGATAGGATAACAGGAGTGAACAACCAGGATCCAGCTCATATTTGCATTTATGTGCACTTAATGACACTAGACAAATAATCGAAATTTGAATCAAATGATGACATTACAGCTTTTCAGAAAATTTGAGGTAACAATAAATAATCCCTTCTTTACCATGTTGTTACATTAATGACTCATGAGCTATGGGACTCTTAATTTAGCATCTTCTGATGTTCACATATGTGAACTTAGTATAAATAAATGTTAATAGAGAAATAGAGAAAGATTTTTTCTTTTTTTTAGCGTGAAAATACTGTACAGAGGGGTTACAATTCCATGAGCAATATAATGGGTACATTTCTTATTAAGCATTGTAGCCTCCTCCATTGTTTCCCCTTCCCATCACTTCCCATCCTGCCCCCGTCCTCCCACCTAATCCATTTCCCTCCCTCCCCCCCTCACCAAAGTTGTAAAATTCATTTTTCGACATAACGACTTGTACATCTCATTGTTGCAATGGGTCCACCTGTATCCCTATTTAATCGATTTGTTTTTCCCTTACCCTCCACAAATTACACCAACATCATATACAGTGAAAGCAGGGGTTGTACCGTGGGGGAGGGACATACAAAACAACAAAGAAATAATCTTATAAATATGTTAGAAACTATTGCATGAAAGAAAAAAAAATTGAATACATATCTTAGGGTTCATTTCCCTAACAACTTATCTAAACTTTTCTGCTTGACTCAGACATATACTAGCTACTGCAAATAAGGGAAACCATGGGACCTATGTTTCGTGGGCATGGCTTACTTCACTTAATATACTGTTTTTCCAAGTCTTTCCATTTCCGAACAAATGGGGCAATGTCATTCTTTCTGATGGAGGCATAGAATTCCATTGTGTGTATATAACAATTTATGGGAAGAGTCTCATATCTAAAATATACCTGGAACTCCCAAACTTAAATCCCCAAAAACAGCTCTTCAAATAAACAACTACCCAATAAATAAGTGGGCTAAAGACTTAAAGAGAAACTTCTCTGAAGAGGAAAGAAAGATGGCCAATAGACACCAATGAAGAAATTCTCAAGCTCCCTAGCCATAAAAGAAATGCAAATCAAAACACCATTGAGATACCACCTCACCCCAGTAAGAATGGCTATAATCAAGAACTCTAGTAACAACAGATGCTGGAGGGGATGTTGACAGAAGGGAACCCTACTGCATTGTTGGTGGGAATGTAAACTTGTTTAACCACTTTGGAAAGCTGTATGTAGGTTCCTCAAAAGACTCCACGTAGAGCTCCTCTATGACCCAGCAAAGACTGAGATTTTTAGAAAGCAAAGGAGATCAGATATGATAGAACAACATTGAGTGTGATACAACTTATCACACAGACATTAAGAACTAAATTAAGTGATTTAGAATGCTAAAGGCTATGAGGAATAAGCCTAGTTGATAAATAGTTCTTCAATAACCAAAAATGATTCCCTAGAACAGTTTCTAGTATAATTTAGTTATTATTATCATTTATTTCTTTCATCTGGATTTATTCCTTCACTTCTTTCACAAGTATCAATTAGCCTGTGCATTTTAGTTGCCATAACTGAGCAAAAAGATTTCCAAATCTCACTTATACTACCCTTCCCATTGTGATTAGTAGTGACCACTCAATAGCCTGAAATCTTTGAATTTCACCTGATATCTAAGCACATTCCTGACATTAATTGCCATGACTATTAACAAAACTTTTTTTTCTCAATGCAATATTCTAATGTAGGTAAAGTACATGAATTATGAACTATTGATAGGTCATAGTTGGAATGAGCAATTATATATTGCAAGTATAGGTTCTTTATTTGGCATTTACTAGCTAAATGAATTTATGGCAGTCCTGGGGCTTCAACTCAGGGTGAGGGAAATCTTACTGAGCTATTTTTTTTTTTTTTGGCTCAGGCTAGCACTCTACCACTTGAGGCAGAGCATCACTTTTTTCTGTTTATGTAGTACCGATGAATTGAACCCAGGAGTTTCATGCATGCTAAGCAATCACTGCACCGTGAAGCCACATTCCCAGAGCTCTAAATGACTTTTTTAAGATGGCATTACTTTTTCATTCTATTATTATGTATTATAATTTAGGTCAGGTGGTACAAAAGGAAGTGGAAAACAATACACCTGACATTCCTATCACATCCCTAAGGAAGTACAGTGTTAAGATCTGCAGGACTCATAGGGCTTTTGCATGTGACATTATTATGTAAAAAAATCATTAACAGTCATCTCTAACATCCATAACATTCTGCTTCCACTTTCAAGGTCAAGAACTAAATATCCAAGCCTTTTTATTGATTGGGTGTGTTTCCTAGGAAGGAAGACAGAGGATGTGGATGGTGACAGTGGAAAAATATGTGTATTGGTTCCCTGTCCACATTTTCTACCTTTTAAAAAAGTGCTACTGAAGAACTCCCATATCTACTTGACTATGCTGCACAAGATCCAGATAAATGAAGACATTTATGCCGGTGGATAGTCACATAAATTAACAAAATCCAGTTCCTGAAAAAAAGTTACTAGTATAAATTATTGTCTATAAAATGGTTTCTTTTCCTAGCAAAACAAAATGTAGTATTAAATGATTACCCCAGATTTCTTTGTGATTTTATGCTGTCTCAGTATCAAAATGTTCTCTAATTCCAGTAACATCCAAGCATAAAAGTCATGATTTGAAGATCTCAGTAGTTTTAGAAACAAAGGTACATAATAGCTTCCTTCCTGCAGAGACATGTGATGGTAATTATGATTGATTGTATTGTAGTTCTCTTCTTTTTCCTCTTTATCTCAAGTGGTGCATATCTTGGCATATTACTCTGTCCTGCAGCAGCTTCTTGTAGGTGAGATTTACCTCTACTCTGCAATGTCAAGATGGGTCATGTGTCATACTTTAGCTTACAAAAAGTAATCAGAAATGATCAAAGACTATTTCTAGGGGAAGATTTCTATCGCATTGTCTGTGTCTAAGAGCTAACTTCTTTTCCCTTAGCTAAAAAATAGCATATTTCCACAGGGTATGTTCTTTTTCAACATATACACTGGAAGAATATATCATGTGAAATTGATACAAAACTCAAACACAGCAAGAATAAAGCTAATATTAGAATATGATATTAAGATATTAGTTTCTTACCATTCTTGTATACCTTTATGATAGTTGACTACAGCACACCAGAATTAAACAAATACTAAATAAGAACTAAACAAATAGATAACACTTCCTGTTTAAAGCTATTATTTATTTATAAATAAGCATTCTTTATGTGATCACTTGAGGGGTTAACTTGTTCTACAAAGTGTTTAATCACTCTAGAGCATGTATCTAATATCCACAATCATTATCCAGACCTTGTGAGTGAGATGAGGAAGAATAAAATATCTAGATTTCTCCTTCTCTTTTCCTCTTCTCCTTTTTCTAGTGTGAATTCGCATCCTTTCTCCAAATTCTTCTATTAATAAAAGAAGCATGTCACATTGTGGATATCAAGCAAAAGGCTGCAAAGCCAGAATTTTATTCTTTCAGAAATAGATGAAGTAAATCAGAGTGGTTCAAGGAAGAATAAAAACATGACTTTTTTCCCTTTCTGGCTTCCACCATAGAGTCTGAACATGACTCTAAATATCTAATATGCCACTTGCCTTGCATAATTTTGTAAAAAAAATATATTTTTAAATCAATAATAATTTTAAAAATTAAAAAAAATATTTTTAAAACAAAGTAATTTGTTGGTTGCTTTTAGGAGGCATGAAATAAGACTGCATTATCATTGTGTGAGTTGAGAGGCTAAATTTTATCAGAATCTAAACATAATGAAAAATAGATGATTTTAAGATAAATAGCTTGTAGGTATATTTTTAAGGTGACATACACACAGAAACATCTCTTTCTTCTGATTCAACTTCAATAAGCAGTTCATTTATTCAAATAGCTGTGTTTCTTTCAGAAATAGATTAGACCTAAAAAAGTTAGAAGAGAACCAGTATTGGGTGGTGCATTCTTTAAAAATAGCAATCAAATAAATATTAACCATAATTCCAAAATACTAACAATCAAATTCTCTTGAAAAAAGGGTTAATTTCTTACTCTAAACAGGGCAAAAAGAAGGAGCGATATCCAGTTTATGCCAGTCTCCAAAGCCAATTTAGTTAAGATCTCTTTTAGAGTCCGATTTATTCTTTCTACCTGCCCTGAACTCTGGGGTCTATACGCACAGTGCAATTTCCAATCTGTCCCCAGTGCCACAGCTATTCCCTGACTTACTTTTGAGATGAAGGCCGGTCCATTGTCCGGCCCGATGGTGGATGGGAAGACATACCTGGATAGGATTTTTTCCAGGATCTTCTTAGCCACGATGTTAGCAGTCTCATGCTTTGTTGGGTAGGCTTCAACCCATCCTGAAAAGGTGTCTACAAAAACTAGCAAATATTTATATCCAAATTTTCCAGTTTTAATTTCTGTGAAGTCTACTTCCCAATACACACTTGGCCTATTTCCACGGAAGCAAGTTCCTTTTGTAACCGGCTGATTAGGGGCATTGGTGAGCTGACAAACTTTACAATTTTTAACAATGTCCTCAATGAGTTAATTTCCTTGCCTAATTTTTACTTCTGAGTGTCAGAGCAAGTCCTGCCTTCTTCGGGTTCCCATTTGAGAGATCCGATGGATTCTCTTAAGAAACCCCTTGACCAATCTTTGTGGCAAGATAAGTTTCCCCTCACCAGTTTCTTACCAGTCTTTATTTACTTCTCTGTCTGAGGGTTTATAGGGCATGGGAATTTTCTTTATCCACTCCAAGCCTTGGGAGAATTGGGCTCAGGAGTCAAAGCTCATGGCCCTGGGTCTACTTCAGCTCTGGGCTGGAGGGCCGCCTCCTTAGCTGCCTGATCGGCCAGGTTATTTCCTTTGGTTATTGAATACGTTCCCTTTTGATGGCCAGGGCAGTGCATAATGGCAATATTTGCTGGTTCCCAAAAGGCCCGGATGAGGCTTAAAATTTCTTATTTGTTTTTAATAGCCTTTCCCTCAGCTGTCAGCAGCCCCGTCTCTTGATAAATGGCTCCATGGACATTCACTGTTGCAAAAGCATACTGACTGTTCATGTAAATATTTAGTCTCTTCCCTTTTCCCATTTGTAGGGCTTTTGTTAGTGCCATTAGTTCTGCTCTTCGTGCAGACATTCCCCAGGGGAGTGCTTCTGCCCACACTATCTCAGTGTCTGTGGTGACTGCTGCTCCCACGAACCTTTTTCCATCTCGAATGAAATTGCCGCAGTCTGTGAACCAGGTATGCTCGGCATGCGATAGTGACGAGTCCAACAAGTCTGGCCTCTTTTCCTTGGCCCGGTCTCTCTTTTCAAGCTCAATTTCACCTTCTCTGTCCTTCCTTTCCTGTCTTTGCTCCTCTGTCTGTCTCTTATTGTAAACCTTTTCCCCACTGCTACTAGATCCCTAATAGACTTTTCACCAAGTCTGTCTGGAGCCTGCAACTTTAACTTTATGTCTGGTGCAGCTTGATTTATATAGGCAAACACAATCATCTGAGCCTACTCCTGGGTCTCAAGATCATATGGGGTATGTTGACTAAAAGCTTCCGTGAGCCTCTCAAGATGTGCTGCCAGACTTTTACTTCCTCCCTGTCTAACATCATAAACTTTTGCCATATTAGTAGGCTGGCGAGCAGTCGTCGTGAGACCTGCCAACAGAGCCTGGCGATAGATGAGGAATTGCTCCCTACCTTCAACTGTATTGTAGTCCCATGTTGGTTAGAGCTCAGGAAAATAGGCAGCGATTAGGGCAGGATCCATGATGGGTGGTCCTGTGGGGCCAGGGACATGTTTCCGAGTGGACTCTAGGATACAGTCTCTCTCTTCCATGGTAAAAAGGACCTGCAAAAGCTGACTACAATCATCCCAAGTGGGCTGGTGAGTAAAGAGAATAGTTTCAAGTAAACAAATTAAATCCTGGGGCTTTTTAGAAAAGGGGGCATATTAGGTGCACCAATTGTATAGATCACTGGTAGAAAATGGCCAATATTGGATTTGCTGTCAACCATCTGCATCCACAGGACCTACGGTGTTTAAGGGAAAAGCGCTACATTATAAGGGGGGTTGATCCTACAGCGTCATTGGCCCCTCAGAAAGTTTAAGAGCAGGTGCTGAGGGTTCGGCTGATGGTTCCATAGCTCCCTCCTCCTCTTGAACATTCTCAGGTTCTGCAAAAGGAACCTGGGAAGGGGACTATGGGGGAGGAAACAATTCTTCTTCCAAGTTATCTCCCTGAAATACTGGGGGGGGGGTACAAGTTCTTTTTCTTAGTTTCTTTTTGTAAGACTAGGGGGCTAGATGAGCTGTTGCCCATGGTTTCCTGTCTTGTCAGTGGTACAGTCAAAAAAAAACAACAATAAATACTACAAACAAAACACACGCAGGTCTGACAATTACTAAGTGGAGATCTCCCGAATTGGTCCGCTGACTCCTGACACTGGGGGGTTCCACACCAACCCATGCCCCACAGCAGAAAGATCCGACCTACAGTGGCTAGTTAAGCCTCGGTTAGGAGGCACTCTTTGCCATTTCTGGCCCAACACCGAATCGAACCATGCCCCACAATTCTCACGGCATGGTTCCAAGGACCCCTACACCACAATTCACACGGCGGGTATCCAAGGACCCCCAACCCACAATTCACTTGGTGGGATTCCAAGGAAACCCCTTCACAAGAGGATCTGGGAAGTCTCCCAGTTGCTCCATGGTTGTCATGCAAGCATGTCTGCTTTAACATAGCTTTTCACAGTATGAATCAGAGCAGCCAACCTCACAAAGGAAAACGAAAGTAAAACATACAACAACAGGGCAAGACAAATTAACAAAAACAGCACTGTTTTACATTTGGAGACTGAGGTCTCATGGGTCTTTGGGGGAATCCTGGATAAGCCCCCACTAATATGTTGGGCCCAGGTCGCAGAACTGCCACCAAGAAGACCACTGAGAGTCAGACTTTACAGCTGTTTTAAGGTTTTATTTAAATGGGCTGCAGCTCAGGCCTCATACTACACTCTGACACAGCAGAGCCTAGGAAGAGAGCCCCAAGCTAAAGATTTGCAGGACTTATAAAGGCACACAACCAACCAGGTGGTTGGATTACCACCACGTGTTGCTCTGCTAATTTGCTGATCTTAAACAAGCAACAAGTGGTCACTGCCTCAAGACTTTAACCCTTCACTAGCTTCTGAGAATAAGAAAAAGTTGCCACCGGCTTTGGACACATGTATGATGAACATACTACTAAGGGCCTTGCATTAATGAAGTCTTGAAATTCTAAATAATATTTAAATAAGAAGCTCCCTATATTTATTTTCACATTTGAGGATTACTAAGTACCAAAGTTATGTAGAAGGCTAGGATAAGAATATGGAAATGAAATCTGTCTCCTAATATCATAAAGATAATTTATGTCATTTTGAGTTACAGTTTCTAAAGTAATACAAAATAAGTTACAACAGAAACAAAAATACAATCTCCTATCCTACCTAACTTTCCAACAGAAATTAGAGAATCCAGTAAAGATACGGACATCCCAGGATGGTATAGGATGTTATAAGATCACTAGATGGTGAAAAAGAAGATAACAAAAATGGGTCCACTGGAACAATGGGAAACAAATTCTATACCTACTAATTGTGATACAGCTAGAAAATAGTTTCCACTATGCTGAGTCTTTGATATTTTAGGTTTGTTAACACAATAACTTTCCTTTCTTAGGAAATGACTGCTTATTAATACTCAAGTGTTTGCAGCTTATAACCCAGCAACAAATAATGCTTTTAAATGTAAACAAGCATGATACTAAGAGGAATCAAGGCTACTTTCATTGATATACATTATAAATAAGAATGATAGGGCTGGGAAGGTGGCTCAGTGTTAGAGCACTTGCCTTGCCTGCATGAGGCCCTGGGTACGACTCCTCAGCATCACATAGGCAAAAAGAAAAAAGCCAGAAGTGGTGCTGTGGCTCATGTGGTAGCGTGCTAGTCTTGAGCTGAAGAGCTGAGGGACAGCACCCAGGCCCAGAGTTCAGTCCACACGACCGGACCAAAAAAAATTTTTTAATAAAAAATATAAAATAAATAATTAAATAAATAAGAATGATCTTGGGGAATAGTCAATCTTGAACTTTTTCATACCTTTCCTCTTCTCCAACATGAGAAGTCCTAGTCTACATATGTAAAACATTAATAAAGGATTTATATATTTTCTTTTTGTTCACACTAAAGCAAATACACTTTTCCACTTTGCAAGCCTGACTTTGAAAGAGTCAGACCCTTACCATTATTTTACATACAAAAGTTTACTGCTTAGGCTTAGTTGTTTTCCTGCCTTAAGGTATTTCTCTCTATTATTTTGGTAACTATATAGAAAAACAAGGTAAATCCATTAGCTTATGTTGGATTGTTCAAAGTCAAGCTGACTTCAAGCACATTTTTCTGTTCCCTTCTTCACTGCTAATTAAAGTTTAATTATTGCTCTTTAAATGATAACAAAAAGGTGATACTTTAACGTATATTCTCATTGGAACCAGTGAAAACAGAACTGTCTGCGTTTGTTTTACTATTGTTTTCAAGTATTTTCCTTGAATATTTTCATTATTGCCTTTGTTCCGGTCTTCTAATCAAGAACACAGGGTTACACAAAAAGGTCTTCCTAAGGAATAGGATATTAGGCAGAAAAAAAAATAGATGTACAATTAAAGTATGTATTTTAACATTTATGTCAAAATATTTATTTGTAACTGTTTATTTTTAAATTTTGCTGGTCATGGGGTTGAAATCTTGGCATTGATGCTGTCCCTCAGCAATTCAGCTCAAAACTAGTGCTCCACCACTTGAGCCACTGTGAGTTTTCTGGAGGCTCATGGGAGATAAGAGTCTCACAGACTTTTCTGCCTAGGCTGCCTTTGAACCATGATTCTCAGCTCTCAGACTTCTTAGTAGCTAGGGTTAAAAGCATAAGCCACTGGCACATAGCTACATAATTATTTTTTAAACATTTATGAAGTATGGAGTGGTAATCCCAATGTAATGATCAAGCTACATTATATCCGTTAATTTCTGCATGTAACATTTTAGTGAGAATGCTCAAAAGTTATCTTCTGGCTGTGATGAAATATCCATCTTTAACTATAATCACTTTGCTTCTTGTAGTATAAAATTAATATATTTACTTTTGATCATGGAAGTCTGCTAATTAAAGTTATATAAAACATGAATTGTAAAGTGAAAGAAATTCATGGTTCCTTTACTCGTTTTAAGAAAAAATTATGCCTTTTATTTTCAATTATATTTCTGTGGGAATGTGTAACATTCATTGATTTAACTGTTAAAATTGATAACAGTTACACTATATAAAGTTGATTCAAACTTGTATTTGAAAATTGCACTCTTAGCACAAATATACTTTCACTTTCTCCTAACACATAATTAAAATCACAGTATAGAAAAACTTGGTGTTAGCCATTCATGTGTAGAATCCTAGAAACTCAGGAGGCTAAGACCTGAATGTCTTAGTTCAATGTCAGTCCAAACAGACAAAAATGTGAAGTTATCTCTAACTATCCAGCCAGAAGCAGAAGGTAAAGATGTGGCTCAAAGAATAGTGTCATCAGCCATGAGCAAAAAATACAAGGGAGACTATTAAAGGGAGAACATTAAACATTGAGTTCAAGGCCCAAAAATGGCATATACATACAAGACAACAACAAAAGTACTATGTACATCAATAATGAAGACAAAATAGTAGAAAAGATCATGAGAAATGTTGTGTAAACATCTGGAAGACAGAAATCATTTGACAGAATTTTGATTCATGAGAGGGAAAAGTTACAGTCTCATTTGTACAATCTCATTGTAGTCATTTGTGTTGAAACCTGTCTATTGGGTAACATGTGAATGAGCAGACTAGATTACCTGACATAGCAGACATTGCCTGTGACTATGCACCATTCCACTCTGTAAAAATCTAAAATAATGCTTGTTAATTAAAAAAAAAAAAAACTCATGTTAGAGACTGCTTGGATCACACCAAACTGGGGTCCTTACTTTGAGGCTTCAGACCAGTGCTTTTATTTATATCCACTCCTCTTTTACCCCTCTTCCTTTGTGCAGATATACATTAGTTTGCTGGCATCAAGCCAAGACTTTGAACTTGATTCAGTTACAACTCATTTCACGTACTATCTATGTTTTAGCATTTTCTTAATAATCCCCACCAGAAAACTCTTATATTCATGTAAACCCACTATAGATAACCTATGTAGATAAGGGAGTATTGGTATACATTGTCTCAGGCTCTCATATGTAAGTTTGCTCCCTAATAAATCTGTGCTACACTATCTCTTTTCCTTCATGGCTTTTGAGTCTGACTAATGATTGATTTGGCTTGATGTATTCCCATTTATCTAAACTTACTTTGAAAGTTTTCTCCTGTGCCAAGGAGCCCTCCTCGTTTTTCTCCTAACTCTTCCTGTAACATTCTCAAAGTATCTGGACTTACATTGAGGTCTTTGATCCATTTGGAATCAATCTTAGTACAGGGGGATATATAAGAATCTAACTTCAGTTTTCTTTGTACAGCCAATTCTGTCAGCACAATTTTTTAAGAGGCTGTCTTTATTGCATCCTGTGTTTCTTACTTCCTTATCAAAGATTATGTGACTAGAGGTGTGAATTCCATTTCTGGTTCTTCAGTTCCGTTCTATTGATAGAATACTGTGCTTCCATTGGAAAGAATGTCATTACCCCATTCCTGAGGAAAGGGAAAAACTGGGAAAAATGATATTAAGTGAAATAAGCTAGATCCAATTAAATACATGCTGCATGGTTTTCCTCATTTGTAATAACTGGACTATGTCCATAAATCTGCAAGTTAATCCAATAGATAGTAAAAGATAAATAATTACACTTGGACATGATTAACTAACAGCACTCTAAGCATTCACACGGCAAGAACAATGGAAGCTATTCTTAAGAGAGGATCACAATGGCTCAATACCTATGGTGCATATTACAAGATAAATGTTGCTTATTGCAATGAATTCTAAGAATCAATCGTACATGTGAAATTCATATATCTATATATAATTTTAATAGATGTCATAAAACAACTGACTTCTCTGTAAACTCAACAGCAACATTCTAAGTTTAGAAGATAAAATTGAAAGTTTTCAACACATAAACTACACATAGGGGAAAAGATGGAAGAGAAAAGATAAGATGAAAAGTAGAATAGCTAACTATTGAAGAAATCATAAACAATTTCCAAAACTATACAACAGAGCTTGGGTACAGCTTAGTTGTAGAACTAGACTAATATATACAAGCCATGGGTTATATTTCCAAGAAGGCCTAATAATAAATTAATAAATAGTAGTAACACAATAATTACTTGAAATAAACGCTTTCATATTAGAGAGGTCTGAATCCTTGAAAAGTAAACAAAATATTTTCAATTCTTGTACCCAATGACATGAAACTACAAGAATGAAGAGGAAATAGTTTCCCTTTTCTATCCTTTCTTTCCTTTTCTGTTTTCTTCTTTTCTTTTTTCCTTTGGCACTACTGGTGCTTGAAGTTGTTAAAGCTCTAACCACTTTAGATTATTTTTCAGGCCAAGCCTCCCTTGAGCAATGATCTTTTACCTATGGCTTCCACAAATGTGAGATAATAAGAATATTATATTATATTTAGCTTACTTTGGTTTTGTAATTTCTCACGATTTTTTTTTCCGAAACTGTCCCTGATATCAGCCTTCTAAATCTCTGCTTTCTAAATAGCAAGGTATATTTCACCTCAAGCTTGGACCCAGACTATTTTTCATTGTAAACATTCAACATTGACTTCTGTTTTATAGATATCATTAAGTTTTATTGAGGTTTTATGATGTTATTCGAAGAACACAGAGATGTCCCTTGAATACTTTTCCCAGTTTCTTTAAATTTTTATAGTATGACATCACAAGTAGGACATTAATATTTCACAAGTACCTTATGCAGACTTCAGTAGTTTTAAATATTTTGTGCACATATTAAATCCAATATAATTTTATCAACTCGATATGAATATACCATATTTACAGATATGTTTCTTTACAAAAAATGTGTCTGTCTCATGATTCCTTTTTATAATTAAACCCACTACTTCTCTTTGACCCATCCCCAACTCTGTCATCCTGGAAACCAACACATTTTGTTTCTCTGACTTGTAGATCATGCAATAAATAAGCTTTTAAGATTGCCTTCAAATATATGATAGATTATTCCCAGTTATTTGTATGCCTTAATATTTTATTGTATTCACTCGAGTTGCCTTTTGGCTCTGTCATTATAGAATGTAGCACAATTCATTTCCCATTCACCTGAAGAAAGCCTGAATTTATTTCCATTTCTTTGACTGAGGAAATAATGCTGCTATAATCCTCTATGTTTTAGCCTTTGGGTGAATGTTATGTTTTATGTCTATGAGACAAAGCCTGAAGATCTCAATTCGTATGCTATGCTGTTGTTAGTTGCAAATTTCATATTCTAGGAAGCTGTAGAAATCTTTTCAGAAGTGGATTTCCCATTTGACATTCCTGCCAGCATCCAGTTTCTCTGTTTCTTGATAGCATTTAGTATTGTCATTATTGTATTATGTGAAGTAATTCGCATCCATGTTTTATGAGGTCATTTTAGTTTTAATGTGCATTTATTTGATGACTGATGATGTTTTTCTTGTGCTTATTTTTTACAAGATATATTATGCTGGTGTCTAATTGATGTTTTTAACATTAGGTTTTGAGAGTTCTATGTAGAGTCTCGATTTGAGGCATTCTTCAGGTATAGGATTTGCAAATATTTTATCCTTGATGAGGAGTACCCTTCATCCTCATCGTCATCCTCCTCCTCCTCCTCCTCATCATCATCATTATCATCACTATTAGTATTACTACTATTAATTGTACATGTATGTGTGTTCTTGGGGCTTGAACTCAGGGTCATTGAGATTTGTTGCAGTTTGTTAAAAAATTACCCTTTGAGTCATTCTTTACTTCTGCTTTTTTGCTGATTAATCAGAGATATAATTCTCAGGGATTTTATTTTGTGGGCTGGCTTCAAACAGCAATACTCAAATCACAGCCTCCTATGTAGCTAGGATGATATACATGAGCCCTCTGCTCCCAACTTCTATTCACTACTTGTATATGAGCTTTCACAGACAAATTTTTTACACTTTCATTGAGTTCTACTATATCAAGTTTTGCTTTCCCATAAGTTTAATGCCTAAGTTAAGAATGCTTCATCTCCAAAATTGTCAAGACATCTTCCTTTGCTTTACATTTACATGACTCTTTTTGTTTTATATGCCATGTATTAATCCTGCTTGAAGTTAATATTTGAATAAATTGTTATGTTTAAGTCAATGTTCATTTTTTATTCTTCCCAGTACTGTCTAACCTATCACCATTTATTAAAGAGACTGTAATTCCACAAATGTTTGGTTTTACTCCTTATTAATATTCCTTGAAAGTAATTATATGGACTTAATCAGGTGCCTTACAGACCCATTGAGTTCTGCACTCTTTCCTCTACAAACGTAACAATTTTACACGAACACCTTTAATATTGGAAAGAGAAATATATTCCAGTTTATAGTCATTTGTCAATGAATCAAAGAGTGCTGGTCAGCTGTTTTTAGAAAATGTAATAAATTTATAAATATTAATGCCAATTAAAAACTAACCTTCATGAATAAGTTATCAAAAAATCCAAATACATATCTCTGTAATAATATAACAACAACCAAAGAACATATGGAAAGATCATATCATACCTAGACATTGCATACATGTAGTGATTAGTGGAAATACAAGCAACAATAAGATAGCCCTGCACAACCAGTATGTAGAAATTGGAATCCTTATACCTTGGTGCTTCACACTTAAAGTGATATAGTCAGTTTGATAAACATATTGGCAATCATTAAGATATTACATATAGAGTTGCCCCTATGGTCCAGCATTTTCAATCATAATTTTATATACAAAATATATTTCAACTTATGTCCAATGAGACACATGTACAAAACCTTTTACAATAACATATAATAAAATATTGAAATGCGCATTGAGGACGTTATACAATTATACATATGCATACAAAACAATATGCTCTATCAATGAGAAAAATTTACATGGACTTACTTACTTGGGAAACACTAATATTGCATGGGAGAAATGGATAAAATAGACTACATTTTCTAATTATATGAGCTTTTTTATATTGGCACATCTGTAGTGGTAGACTATGAAGTAATGTTTAGTCACGTGGATGGTAGGTTGAAATGATGACAGGAAGTGACTACTAATAAATATTGGAGTATTTTGAGAGGGCAGTGATAATAAAATATTCTAGAACGGAAGGTGACGTTCATATTCCAACTCTTTGACATTCTATGAATGTACTTTATCGAAGAATTACAGATTACATTTGCATTAACCTTAGGAAAAATTTTAGAATAGTAGTGGGTGAATCTAAGTGATAATTAAGAATTTAAAATCACAGAATTCTGTAATGGATAAGTTTAGTATGTTGGTGAATAAGACTATCAAGAAAATATGATCAGTGGCATATCCTCTGAGTGACTATATATGACATTGCAAGTTTATGTAAATTTAGGGATGAGAAAGGATTGAGATGAATAAGGGATAATGGACCTCAAGGTGCATTGTATTAGCCATGAAATGTGGCTTAGTGGTAGACTGTTTGTCTTGTATGTATGAAGCCCTTTGTTTGATTCTTCAGTACTACATAAACAAAAAAAGCTGGAATTGGCACTATGACACAAGTAATAGAGTGCTAGCATGAGGAAAAGAAGCTCAAGGACATTGTCAAGGCCCTGAGTTCAAGCCCCAGAACTAGCCCAAAATAAAAAGATGCATTGTATTAAGCTGGGCACTAGCAGCTCACACCTTTTGTCCTAGATGCACAGGAGGCTGAGGATTGAGGTTTGAAGCCAGCCCTGGCAGGAAAGTCTGTGAAAGTGTTATCTCCAATTAAATCTCAGAAAATTATGAAAGTGCTGCTGTGCCTCAAGTGGTCGAGTTCAAGCATTCATCCAAAAGAGCTCAGGGACAGCACCCAGAATAAGAGATCAAACCTCAGGAGAGAAAAAGAAAAAAAAAACCTCACTAAACACTATTCATAAACTGCTTTATCAAATAGCAAATCCCATTCAACTAATTAAAGTTAATTAAAAATATGATTAGAATAAAATATGAACCATTTTGGGAACAAGATATAGATAGAATTGAAAGGTTGTTTACAGGGGCAAAGTAAATTTTATATCACCCAGTTTGATTTGAAATTTGTTCTTCAGTCTTCTTATATCATTTATGAAATTGACAATATTGCCAGTTACTGTTTAATTTCCTTGAGGAACAGATTGTATTATGCTGTATTTTCATAGAAAACCGTAGAGGTGATTTTTTGCCTCTTTTTTATCTCAATTGTGAAAATACCTTACAGAATGGTTACAATTACATGGACAAGGGAATGAATAAATTTCTTATCAAACGTTGTTGCCTCCTCTTGTTTCTCCTTCCCATCCCTTCCCATATTCCCCGCCAGGCAAGTTGTACATTTCGTTTTTCTACATAAAGTCTTGTCATCTCATTGTTGCAATGGGTCCACCTGTATCCATATTTAAACAATCTATTTTTTCTCTCCACATCACAAATTAAAACAACATCAAATACAGTGAAAGCAGGGGTTGTATCCTGAGGGAAGGACATACAAAGCAACAAAGGAATCATCTTATACATATGTTAGAAACAATTGCAAGAAAGAAAAAAAACATTTAAATCCTTATTTTGGGTTTCATTTTGTGTAACATCAATTTATCTGACCGTTTCTGCTTGTCTCAGAAGTACATTAGTTATTGCAAATAAGGGAAACCATGAGACCTATCTTTCTTTGGGCTTGGCTTACTTCACTTAATATAACTTTTTCCAAGTCTTTCCATTTCCTAACAAATGGGGCAATGTCATTCTTTCTGATAGAGGCATAAAATTCCATTGTGTATATATACGATATTTTCTTCATCCATTCATATACTGAGGGGCATATGGGTTGGTTCCGTATCTTAGCTTTGGTAAATAATGCTGCAATAAACATAATTGTGCTGATACCTTTGTTTGTGATCATTTGGGTAAATGCCCAAAAGTGGGATTGCTGGGACATAGGGGAGTTATATGTGGAGTCATTTGAGAAAACTCCATACTGCTTTCCAAAGTGGTTGAACAAGTTTACACTCCCACCAACAATGCGGTAAGGTTCCCTACTGTCCACATCCCCTCGAGCATCTGTTGTTATTAGAATTCATGATTATAACCATTCTAACTCAGATGAGGTGGTATTTCAATGTTGTTTTGATTTGCATTTCTTTTATGGCTAGGGAGGTTGTACGTTTCGTCATGTGTCTTTTGGCCATCTTTCTTTCCTCTTCAGAGAAGTTTCTCTTTAAGACCTTAGTTCATTATTTATTGGGCAGTTGTTTCTTTGAGGATTTGTTTTTGGGGGATTTAATTTTTTTGAGTTCCAGGTATATTTTGTCCGTTGTATGGCTAGTGAAGATCATCTCCCAATCCATGGGCTTTCTATTGATGTTCCTAGCTATGTCCTTTGCCATGCAGAAGCTGTGCAATTTCATGCAATCCTGCCGCAGACCAGGCTCTGTCGGGACCACGGAGGACACCTAGGGGAGGAACCTTGTATAGGATGGGGAGATGGCAAACAGACAACTCACACACTATAGCAGTGGATGCTGAGTGTGATTTAATGCAGAGGATAACAAACTTTTATAGCAAAAGTCTCCATGAGAAAGGGCAAAAGGCTACACAATCTTGCTGCATGGCTTCATTTTTGGGTGGTCACCAGCTGGTCACCTGATAGGCACTTGTTTCCGGCTTATCTCTAAGAAATACAACGATTACGATGTTTGTCACCAATTAACCATTACCTATCTTTATAGAGGCCTTAACTTTCCCATAAGATCTTTCCTGTTTCTTCTTTAATAGTAAACCTCAAGGAGACCTAGATCTAGCAAGTCTCTTAGTAAATAAAAGAGAGTAGCAGGAAATTCTTTCTCCTAAATAGTTATCTCAGCAATTGCCATACATTCTTTCTGCTCTAGCTGAGCCTACAGCTTCTTGTAAGTCCCTTACAAACAATTCCTTCTGCTGAAGTGACTTCGTGAAACCCCCAATACTTTTATAATTACTTATAACTTATCTACTAGCCTCCATAAGAGGGGTTTCAGGGTAGCACTTAACTCTGGTGAGTTAGTCATATTTTTTAAGACACTCATAAGATATTGGAGTCATCAACACTCTTAAGAGAGAGCTTTGAATAAAGGAATGTTGACAATGAGTAAGTACAAAGAGCAGTAGAAGCAGTAAAAGATTAATAGGCACTCTTATGAGGAAAAGAAAGGCAGAAACACATCTTTCCCAGGGGTTTGCCAGCCTTTCCAGGAGTAGGCCTCTTAGAAGCCCTATTCTCTGAGGTAGACTTCAGTGAAGTCCCAAAACTCGGAGATAGGTCTCTGTAAAGCCCCATTCTCTGAGGTAGACTTCGGTGAAGTCCCAATACTCAGAGATAGGTCTCTGAAGCCCCTTTCTCAGGTCTGAAAGATGGTTTCCCATGCTAAGCAGACTCCACTGGAGTAGGCGTGGCACAATCCCATTTGTCCAACTTTTCTTTAATTTGTTGCGTTTCTGGGTCTCTATTAAGAAAATTTTACGGCCTGTGCCAAGGAGACTTAGGGTATCTCCTATTCTATCCGGTAATGTTTCCAAGCTGTCTGCTTTGACTCCGTGGTCTTTGATCCATTTGGAGTTGATTCTGGTGCAGGGTGATATATAAGGGTCTAGCTTTAGTTTACTACAAGTGATTAACCAATTTTGCCAGCGCCATTTACTGAAGAGGTTGTCTTTCTTCCATTCTATTTTTTTTAACTCCCTTATCGAACATTAGGGGGCTATAGATCTGTGTGTTCATTTCTGGGTTTTAAATTCTATTCCATTGGTCCTGAGGTCTTTTCATTTGCCAGTCCCAAGCTGTTTTGATTACTATGGCATTGTAGTTGAGTTAGAATTTTGGTATTGATATTACTCCAGCACTGTTCTTTCTGCTAAGGATCATTTTCGCTATTTGTTGTCTTTTACTGTTTCATATGAATTTTTGGATTGCCTCTTCTATTTCCTTGAAAAATGAGGTTGGAATATTGATTAGTATTGCATAGAATTTGTAGATCACCTTGGGATGTATTGCCGTTTTCACGATTGTGATCCATCCAGTCCAGAAGCATGGGAGATTTATCCACTTTCTAAGTTCTGTTTTGATTTCCTTTTTCAGGTTTTTAAATTTTCATAATAGAGGTCCTTCACTTCTTCGGTTAATTCCTAGATAATGTATTTTTGGTGGCGCTATTATGAATGGAGTTGCCTTCATGATTTCACCAACGCTTTCCTCATTGTGGTCATACAGAAAAGCCATTGATTATTGAGGGTTAATTTTATATCCTGCTGCTTTGCAACAGTTTTGAATCAGCTTCAGTAATTTGGGAGTGGAGTCATGGGATTCTTTAAATAGAAAATCATGTGGTCTGCAAAGAGGGAGAATTTTACTTCATCTTTCCCTATTTGGATCTCTTTTATGTTTTTTTTTGGGGGGGGGTCCAGTCATACGGCCTGAACAATGGGCCTGGGAACTGTCCCTCAGCTCTTCAGCTCAAGGCTAGCCCTCTACCACTTGAGCCATTGTGCCACTGCCAGCTTTTTTCTTTTTGCCTATGTGGTGCTGAGGAATCAAACACAGGGCCTCAAGAATGTTAGGCAATCACTGTACCACAAAGCCACCTTTCCAGCCTCTCCCTTTTATGTTTGCATCATATCTTATTGTTGTAGATAGACATTCTAATACTAAATTTAAGAGAAGTGTAGTGAGTGGACATCCTTGTAATGTTCCTGAGTTAAGAGGAAATGGCTTTAGTTTTTCACCATTAATTATAATGCTGGCTGTAGGTTTGTCATATACAGCCTTTATTGTATTGAGGAATGTTCCCTGGATTCCTAATTTTTCCAGAACCTTCATCATAAAGGATTTGTTGGATTTGTCAAATGCTTATTCTGCATCTATTGAAATAACTATGTGGTTATCCTTGCCATTTGTTGATGTAATGAGTTATATTAATTGACTTGTGTATATTGATCAATATTTGCATCCCTGAAATGAATCCTGTTTGATCGTGGTGTATGATATTTTGGATGAATTTTTGATGTCAACTGCTCAAAATTTTGTTGAGAAGTTTTGCATCAATGGTCATCAAAGAAATGAGTCCATAGTTCTCTTTCTATGATGAGTCCCTGCCTGGTTTTTGGATGAGGGCTATGATGGCTTCAAAGAATGATTTTTGTAGTGAACTTTCTCTTACAATTTCATTGAAGAGTTGGAGGAATGTTGATGTGAGCTCTGCTTTGAAGGCCATGTAGAATTCCGCTGTAAATCCATCTGGTCCTGGGCTTTTCTGAGATGGGAGGTCTCATTGCTGTTTCTATTTCAATGCTTAATATGGGCCAGTGAAAATGGTTTAACTCATCTTGGTTGATGTTTGGCATGTCAATAATTGCTAGGAAAAGATCTATTTCTGCCAAGTTCTCAAACTTATTAGCATAAAGGTTTGAGAAGTATTCCTTTTAATCTTCGGAATCTTGGTTTTTTCTGGGATGCTGTTTCCATTCTCATCTCTGAGTTTATTTATTTGGGTGTGTTCTCTTGTTTTTTTGATAAGATTTGCTAAGAATCTATAAATTTTGTTAATTTTTTGGAGAACAAACTCTTGTTTTGTTGATTCTTTCTATGTTTTTATTTTGGATTCTAATTCGTTTATTTCTGATGTAATTTTAATTATTTCTTTCCATCTACTGAATTGGGATTTATCTTGTTGCTCTTTGTCAAGGAGGTTCAGATATCTCACTAAATTGTTGGTTCCAGATCTCTCCAATTTATTGATTTAGTAATTAAGAGCTATAAAACACTCTGAATACTGCCTTTGCCATGTCCAAAAGGAGCAAGTAATTTGTGTGTTCATTTTTATTTTTTGTTTTTTGGCTTTTTTTAAGTCCTGTCGTGGGGCCTGAACTCTGGGTCTGGGCACTGTCCCTCAGCTCTTCAGCTCAAGGCTAGCGATCTACCACTTGAGCCATAGCCCCACTTCTGGCTTTTTTTTTCTTTTTGCTTATGTGGTGCTGGGGATTCGAACCCAGGGCCTCACGCATGCAAGGCAAGCGCTCTACCACTGAGCCACCTTCCCAGCCCCTCATTTTTGGTGAATATCATGAATATTTGAATTTCCTTTCTATGCTCTTCCATGACCCACTGGTGTTTCAACAGTGTGTTGTTCAGCCTCTATTTGTCACAGGACTTTTTGGTGCATTTTGGTGTTGAGTTCTAATTTTATTCCCTTCTGGTCTGAGAGAAGGCAATTTAAAACTATAATGTTTCTGAATTTGGACAAGTTTGATTTGTGACCTCAAATGGTGTATATTTTGTAAAATTTTCTGTGAGCTGATGAGGAAAACATGTATCTGATGCTACTGCGTGAAATATTTGGTAGATATCTGTTAAATTTAATTGATCCATGCAGGTGTTTAGATCTGCAGTTTCTCTGTTGAGATTTTGCCGAGTTAATCTATCTAGTGTGGATAGTGGTGTGTTAAAGTCCCCTACAATTAATGTCTTTGGATCTATGTGAGCTTTGAGGGAAAGTAGTGTTTCTTGGATAAATCTGGGTGGTCTTTTGTTTGGAGAATAAATATTTAGATTTGTAATATCCTCCTGAATGGGAAATCCCTTAATTAGTATAAAACGACATTCTTTATCTCTTTTCACTAATTTTAATTTGAAGTATATTTTATCTGATATTAGGATAGAAGCTCTCACTTGTTTATGGGGGCTATTTGCTTGGTAGATTTGTTACAGCCTTTCATTTTCAAAATGTGTTTGTTTTCATGGGAAAGGTGTGATTCCTGAAGGCAGCAGATAAAAGGATCTTGCTTTTTAATCCAACTAGCCTTTTTACGTGGCTTAATTGGAGAGTTAAGTCCATTAATGTTGAGCGTTAGGACTGAGAGGTGTTTGGGAGTTCCTGCCATGTTATCCACCTTCTGGGGGCTGCGGCAACTGGGTTCTTCCTATGGTTCTTGGATTCTCAGTTTGGGTGCTGTTTCTTGGCCTTTATTGTGATCCTGTTGGTTTTCTATTTGTAGGACATGTTTAAGTAGCTTTTGTAGGGCTACTTCTTGGGAAATATATTGTTTCAGATTGTCTTTGGTATGGAAGGTTTTTCTTTGACCTTCGATTATGAAGGAGAGTGTAGCTGGGTAGAGTATTCTTGATTGATAATTGTTTGTCTTTAGGGCATGGCATACATCATTCCAGGCTCTTCTTGCTTTAATTCTCTCTGCTGACAAATCTGAGGGGACTCTAATTGATTTCCTCTTATAGGTGATTGATCTTTTCTACTTGACAGTTTTATGGATCTTTTCCTTGGTCTGAATTGATACTGTGCAGATTATAATGCGACATTGCTATGTCCTGTTCTGGTCTGGTATATTTTGGGTTCTAAAAGCTTCTTCTATCTGAATAATCCTAACTTTTTGCATGTTTGGGAAGTTCCCTGCTAGGATCCTGTAAAACAAATGTTCTCGACCATTAACTTCTGTTTCTAGGTGCTCCTTTACAAACATTATCCTCATATTAGACCTACTGATGGTGTCTTCCAAATGTTGAATAGATCTATCCCATATTCCTTGGATTTGTCTTGGATAGTAGTATGTTATTTCTCTATAATATCAAGGCTGTCTTTAATCTCCAAGATTCTATCTTCTGCATGGTTTAACCTACTGTCATGACTTTCTACTTTGTTTTTAATTTCTTTTCCTTCTAGTTGGTCGGCTTTAATGGCTTCAAATTCTTTGTTAGAGCTTTCTTTTAGATCTTTTATGAACTTCTATACTTCCTTAATTTGGTGTTCAGTGTTTATTCTCAAATGACTTAGTTGATTGTTTATGGTTTCCTTTGTTGCCCATTCCCTCTGCCAGGCTCTATTCAGGATTCCATTTGTGGTCTCCCTGAATTCTTTCAGCTGTCTCTTTATGGATTCCATTAATGTCTCTCTTGATCTTTGTGTATTCTCATTCCGCTCTCACAATTGCTGTATTACTCTTTCATTAGCTTCCTCATGTTCATGCAATTCCTGAAGTTCTCTTTGACTGTTCTCAACCTGCTTACACAATACCTGTGTTTCTCTTTTTCTGTTATCCTCCTCCTCATGCAATTGCTGTGTTTCTCTTTGATTGTTGTCAGCCTGCTTATGCAATTCCTGTATTGCTCTTTGACTGTTCTAAATCTGCTCACGCACTTCCTGTACCAATCTTTGAGTAGTTTCTGCACTCTCACGAGATTCCAGTATTAATCTTTGGTTTGCCTCTCTCTCTCCCTATCATGCTCACACTGAGTCCTTTGCAGGTTTTCAATCTTTTCATTCACCATTTTTACCAGTATTGTTTGTACAGATTTTTGGGAACTGTCCTCTGGATTATTCACTAACTATTCTGTCAACTGTTTATCATGAGTGGGAGTCCAGATACCTGGACTTGCCATTTTTCTTCTGTTTTTCTGGCTTTTTCTGTTCATTTGGTATGAAAGTAACACTAATTTTGTGCTAGAACATAATTTTAAGGCAAGCATCAACCAAAGTTTGGTAGTTGCACAGTCAAAAGGCTATAGACGCAATCTAGTTCAACAGATACAATCTATTCAACATCAAACAACTATGGATTAATGGGATAAGAATAGCAAAGAAAAAAATTGGCAAACCAGAAATTATTAGATGTAGGGAGAAATGTGGGGAAAAATAGAATTATAGGGTGGTGGCGAGGTAAGATGAGAGTGAATTTAACCAAGGCCTAATCTCAGAGAGGGAAATGGATTGGACAGAATGATAGGAGAGACATTAAGAAAAAAAAAACCAGAAAATATAGAAAAACAAAAATTTAAATTTAAAAAGATAAATACTTGGTTCCCGGCCCGGAAGGCCTGCGAGTCAGAGCTGTGCGTTAACCCGGCTGGATGGAGGCAGAGGCGTTGGCAGCGTCCATGCCAGCCCCGGGCGTCTCGACCGCCGTGTCTTTGGCCCTGGAGACGGCACGGTGGATGGAGGAAGCGATGCACATGGCCAAAGACGCCCTTGAAAATACTGAAGTCCCTGTTGGCTGTCTTATGGTCTACAACAATGAAATCGTGGGGAAGGGAAGAAATGAAGTGAATCAAACCAAAAATGCTACTCGACATGCAGAAATGGTGGCCATTGATCAAGTCCTAGATTGGTGTCAACGAAATGGCCAGAGTCCTTCTGCTGTGTTTGAACGTACCGTGTTGTATGTCACTGTGGAACCCTGCATTATGTGTGCAGCTGCTCTCGGCCTTATGAAAATCCCGCTGGTCGTCTACGGCTGTCAGAATGAATGATTTGGTGGCTGTGGCTCCGTTCTAAATGTTGCCTCTTCTGACTTACCAAATACGGGAAAACCATTTCAGTGCATCCCTGGATATCGGGCTGAGGAAGCTGTGGAACTGTTAAAGGCCTTCTACAAGCAAGAAAATCCTTATGCACCAAAATCAAAAGTTCGGAAGAAGGAATTTCAGAAATCCTGAACTTGTAATGAAAGACGAAAGCCCCATGGTGACCTGGATAGAATCCCCAGCCTGAAAAGCTGCTGGCATGGAGGGACCATATATTATGTGTTGTTTGTTATTCTCCGGGAAGACGGAGAATAACATTTGCACACTCTTAAGGGAACAAATTAGTGCTTCTTAAAAGGCTGACAATTGTAAACAACTATTAGCTTCTCCACAGCTGAAAGAACATTTTTATGAAGGGGGGGAAAAACTAAAGTTTGAGGTTTTAGGAATTAGCAAACAGTACATGTCTTTAAGCCACAGCTTCAATCCATTCCAGCTGAGTGCAGGCTGGGATTTCAGTGTCCATCCACACCCCATCACCTGCACTCATTTGGAATAGAAAGCCATGGTCACGTGTGTCCTTTACAACTGGCTTTTTGGAGGTGGAGTTGGATTTTCATTCTTTATAGCTGTTGTGGTCTCCCAGTGTATTGGCTGCGTGAGTGTGAGTGTGTTTGTGTGTGTGTTGGCTTTAGGGCTTGAACTCAACATGTTGTTACTCTCTGGCTTTTTTGCTCAAACTTGAGTCACACCTCCAGTCCTAGCTTTATGTTGGTTAATTGCAGATGAGTCTCACGGACTTTTCCCCCCAGCCTGGCTTCAAACTGTGACCCTCAGATCTCAGCATTTTTTAGTCGCTAGGATTACAGGTGTTAGCCACCAGTGCTGGGCAAGTCTGGCTTTTTTCTACATTGTATATTATTTGTATACACTGTATACATGTGATTGTGAAAGCTATTGATTTTATTAAATACATAGAAAAAATGTTTTTAAACAAGTGCCTAAGGGTCATTTAAAAATTGTACCATGTTGCTATAATAGAATCTTAAGATATTTCTGTTTTTAAGGGGCAAAGCATTAAAGGACAATAACATAAATAAGACAGTTCTTTGGTTCCCTGAACCAAAACAGGGTCTTCTGCCTCAGCAAGATTATATTCTCACAAGGATGGATGAAAAAAATGTAGTTATATACTGGAGGGTGAAGAGTTCCCACAACAGTTGGTCATAGTAATACACATCTGTAACCCCATCACTTGGAAGGCAGAGGGAGTTCAACAAGACACTGTCAAAGCAAAAAGTTACAGCGAAATTAAAAAGGAACAAGGTGAAGAAGAATGCCCACTGGTGTGAATGCCAGTTGCAAAATTAAGTAGCATGATACATTTAATCCGAAATCAGCTGTTCCTCATTTGAAAATACAGGTTATAACTGTTAAATTTAAGACCTAAAATTTGAAACTGCACAGGAAAGAATATCCACAACAAAACTTTCAGTGTTACTGGGTGCAAGAAGTGTCCTGACGTTTGGCAGAGCTACCCCAGCTGCAGTATACGTCTCTTCCCAGAAGGGGGCCTCAGCGTTCCACCAGAAGCCTAGTGCCAGGCCCCAGAGGACCGCTCCTCAGATGGGTTCATTTCTTCAGTGGATTCATTTCCTTGATACAAAGCATCTGTATTTGTTGCTTCTGCAATTTGAGCGATGTCTCCAACTTGTTTGTTTTGAATTACTTTACAGACTGGAATGAAATTGTGGTGGAAGTATTTTTATATTGCTGAGAATAGCAGCTAATCACAGTTACATGCTTTGAAGGACTTATAATTGCTTGGTTTTGCGTGTGGTGTTTTTAACGGCATTTGAGACATTTTATGAGGAAGGATATGCATGGTTTCAAATCTACAACAATGATGCATGCACCTTCAATTTTACTACTCTAAAATTTGTCTTCTCATTAAATGTTAGTGCCATGAAAAAAAAAGATAAATACTTAAAAATTATGTAAGTTTATAGATGATATTGAGAGAAGAAAAGGATAGGATGAGAAGAAGGGAGGGATAGAAAGGAGACACGAAAAACACAAGACCACAGTAAAACTCCAAGACTACACTATAGCTACCAGCACGACTATGTTTATTGCAGCATTATTTACCATAGCTAAAATAGGGAACCAACCCAGATGTCCCTCAGTAGATAAATGGATAAAGAAAATGTGGTATATATACACAATGGAATTCTATGCCTCCATCAGAAAGAAGGACATTGCCCCATTTGTTCAGAAAGGGAAAGACTTGGAAAAAATTATATTAAGTGAAGTAAGCCAGGCCCAAGGTAAAATAGGTCCCATGGTCTCCCTTATTTGCAACAACTAGTATATGTCTGAGTCAAGCAGAAAAGATCAGATAAATTAACGTTAGGGGAATGAACCCCAAGATAAGTATTCAAAAGTTTTTTTTTCCTTTCATGCAATTGTTTCTATCATATTTATAAGATGATTTCTATGTTTCTTTGTATGTCCCTTCCCTATGGTATAACCTGTGCTTTCACTGTATTTGGTATGATTTGTGGAGGGGAAGGGGAAAAAAATCATTTAACTAGGGATACAGGTGGACCCATTGCAACAAAGAGATGTACAAGTCATTATGTCAACAAAAGAACTTTACAACTTTGGTGGGTGGTGGGGGGAAGTTCGGGTAGGAGGATGGTGGAGTATGGTAAGGGATAGAAGGGGAAACAAAGAGGAGGCAACAATTCTTGATAAGAAAGTTATTCGTTACCTTGCCCATGTAATTTTAACTCCTCTGTATGCATTCTCACAATTAAAAAAAAAAACAAGAAAAAATGGAAAAAACAAAAATTTAAATTTAAAAAATGAAACACTTAAAAATTATGTAAGTTTATAGATGATCTTGAGAGAAGAAAAGGATAGGATGAGAGAAAGGGAGGGATAGAAAGGAGATACGAAAAACTGAAAACTAAAAATTCTCAAAATTTGTTACTTGAAAATTATATAGGTATAAAGAGAAAATGCTACTATTGAACAAGTTAAGCCAAGGAGGTGGCGGGGAAGATGGCAGAGGAGAAGCTGGAGGCTAAACAAGCTCTCCCATAGAAAGCAGTTTTAGAGTTCCAGTGAACAGTCCTAAGCCAGAGAATCACACCAAGTGTGCCATCACAGGACAGACAGTTAGGCCAGCTAAGGAAAATCAAGGCAAATAGAGAGGTCTGAGCTCTTACCAGCAGCCGCCACAGATGCGACACAGTTTTTGCAGCCCCCAAGAAGGTGGATAACATGGCAGGAAATCCCAATTACCTCTCAGTCCTATCTCAGCATTAACGGACTTAACTCTCCAATTAAGCGACACAGACTGTCTAATTGGATTAAAAAACAAGATCCTTCTATCTGCTGCCTTCAGGAGTCACATCTCCTGCCCATAAAAACAAACACATTTTCAATGTTAAAGGCTGGAGCAATATCTACCATGCAAAGGGCCCCCATAAACAGAAGGGAGTTGCAATCCTAATATCAGATGAATTTGATTTCAAGTTAAAATTCGTGAGAAGAGATAAAGAAGGTCGCTACATACTAATTAACGGATCTCTCCTTCAGGAGAATACAATTCTAAATATCTATTCGCCAAACAATGGAGCACTCAAATTTATCCAAGAAACACTACTTTCCCTCAAATCCCACATAGATCCAAAGACATTAATTGTTGGAGATTTTAACACACCACTCTCCCCACTAGATAGATCAACTCGGCAAAAACTCAACAGAGAAACCGCAGATTTAAACAGCTGCATTGATCAACTAGATTTTACAGACATCTATCGAACATTTCACCCAGCAGCATCAGAATACACGTTTTTCTCAGTAGCACATGGAACATTTTCTAAAATAGACCACATTTTAGGCCACAAAGCAAACTAAATTCAGAAACATTGAAGTTATATCTTGCATTCTCTCAGACCACAAGGGAATAAAATTAGAACTCAACACCAAAAGCCACCAAAGAAAGTCTGGTAACACATGGAGGCTGAACAACACACTGCTGAATCACGAGTGGGTCATTGAGATTAGAAAGGGAATTCAAATGTTCATGCTATTCAACAAAAATGAGCACACATATTACCAGCTCCTCTGGGACACAGACAAGGCAGTACTCAGAGGCAAGTTTATAGCTCTAAGCTCCTATATCAACAAATACGAGAGATCTGAAACCAACAATTTAATGACACATCTAAACCTCCTTGAAAAAGAGCAGCAAGATAAGGCCCAATACAATAGACAGAGAGAAATAATTAAAATTAAATCAGAATTAAATGAATTAGAATCCAAAACAACTATAGAAACAATCAACAAAACAAAGAGATGGTTCTTCAAGAAAATTAACAAAATTGACAGACTTTTAGCAAATCTCAGGAGAAAAAGAAGAGATCACACCCAAGTAAATAAACTCAGAGATGAGAATGGAAACATCACCTTAAGAAACAACCAAGATTCAGAACATTATAAGGGAATACTTCTCAAAACTTTATGCTAATAAGTTTGAGAACTTGGCAGAAATGCACCTTATCCTAGCAAATATTGACATGCCAAAACTAAACCAAGATGAGTTAAACCATCTTAACAGGCCCATATCAAGCATTGAAATACAAAGAGCAATAAGAGATCTCCCAGCTAAGAAAGTCCAAGACCAGATGGTTTTACAGCAGAATTTTACAAGGCCTTCAAAGCAGAGCTCACACCAATACTCCTCCAACTCTTCAATGAAATTGAAAGAGAAAGTTCACTACCGAAAACATTCTATGAAGCCATCATAACCCTCATCCCAAAATCAGGCAGGGACTCATCAAAGAAAGAGAACTATAGACCCATTTCTTTGATGAACATTAATGCAAAACTTCTCAACAAAATTTTGGCCAATCTACTTCAACAATTCACCCAAAAAATCATACAACACGATCAAACAGGATTCATTTCAGGGTGCAAACTGGTACAATATATGCAAATCAATTAATATTATTCATCACATCAACAGGAGCAAGAATAAGAACCACATGGTTATTTCAATATATGAAGTAAAAGCATTCGACAAGATGCAACACCCCTTTATGATGAAGGTTCTGGAAAAATTAGGAATCCATGGAACATTCCTCAGTACAATAAAGGCTGTTTATGACAAACCTACAGCCACCATTATAATTAATGGTGAAAAACTAAAGCCATTTCCTCTTAACTCAAGAACAAGACAAGGATGTCCACTCTCTCCACTTCTCTTCAATGTAGTATTAGAATGCCTAGCTACAGCAATAAGACAAGATGCGAACATAAAGGGGATCCAAATAGGGAAAGAAGAAATAAAACTCTCCCTCTTCGCAGATGACATGATCTTGTATTTAAAGAATCCCATATACTCCACTCCTAAATTACTCAAGCTGATTCAAAACGTTGACAAAGTAGCAGGGTATAAAATTAACCCCCCAAAATCAATGGCTTTTTTGTATGCCAACAATGAGAAAAGTGTGGTTGAAATTAGGAAAGGAACTCCATTTATAATAGCACCACAAAAAATAAAATACCTAGGAATTAACTTACCCAAAGAAGTGAAGGACCTCTATGATGAAAACTTAAAAATCTTGAAAAAGGAAATCAACACAGAACTTTGAAAATGGCAAAACCTCCCATGCTCCTGGATTGGAAAGATTAACATCGTGAAAATGGCAATACTTCCCAAGGCTCTCTCCAAATTCAATGTGATATCTATCAAAATTCCAACCTCATTCCTCAAGGAAATAGAAGAGGCAATTCAAAAATTCATATGGAACAATAAAAGACCCTGAACAGCAAAAACGCTCCTCAACAGAAAGAACACTACTGGAGGAATATCAATACCAAATTTCAAACTCTACTATAAAGCCATAGTAATCAAAACAGCTTGCTACTGGCATAAGAACAGACCTCAGGAACAATGGAATAGAATTGAAAACTCAGAAATGAACCTACAGACCTGTAGCCATCTAATCTTCGAAAAGGGAGCTAAAATAATAGAATGGAAGAAAGACAGCCTCTTCAGTAAATGGTGCTAGTGAAATTGGTTAACTACTTGTAGAAAACTGAAGCTAGATCCTTATATATCACCCTGCACCAGAATCAACTCCAAATGTTCAAAGACCTCGGAGTCAATCAGACACTCTGTAAACATTACAGGATGGAATAGGAGAAACCCTAGGTCTCCTTGGAGCAGGCCGAAATTTTCTTAATAGAGACCAGGAAAACAACAAATCAAAGAAAGGTTGGACAAATGGGATTTCATGAAGTTCCAGAGCATCTGCATGGCAAAGTACATAACTGGCAAGATCAATAGAAAGCCCACGGATTGGGAGAAGATCTTCACTAGCCATACAACGGACAAGGGTCTCATATCTAAAATGTACTAGGAACTCAAAAAATTAAATCCCCCAACAACAAATCCTCAAAGAAACAACTGCCCAATAAATAAGTGGGCTAAAGACTTAAAGAGAAACTTCTCTGAAGAAGAAAGAAGGATGGCCAATAGACACATGAAGAAATGTTCAACATCCCTAGCCATAAAAGAAATGCAAATCAAAGCAACTTTGAGATACTACCTCACTCCAGTTAGAATGGCAAAAATCAAGAACTCTAACAACAGATGCTGGAGGGGAAGTGGACAAAAGGGAACCTTACTTCATTGTTGGTGGGAATGTAAACTTGTTCAACCACTTTGGAAAGCAGTATGGAGGTTCCTCAAAAGACTTCACTTAGAGCTCCCCTAAGACCCAGCAATCCCACTTTTGGGCATTTACCCTAATGTTTACAAACAAGACCACACTAAAGCGACCAGCACAACTATGTTTATTGCAGCATTATTTACCATAGCTAAGATGTGGAACCAACCCAGATGCCCTTCAGTAGATGAATGGATCAAGAAAATGTGATATATATATACAATGGAATTCTATGCCTCCATCAGAAAGAATGACATTGCCCCATTTGTTAGGAAATGGAAAAACTTGGAAAAAATTATATTAAGTGAAGTAAGCCAGGCCCAAAGAAACATAGGTCCCATGGTTTCCCTTATTTGCAATATCTAGTATATGTATGAGTCAAGCGGAAAAAGTCAGATAATGTGATGTTAGGAAAATGAACCCTTAGATAGGAATTTTAATGGTTTTTTTTCTTTCATGCATGTGTTTCTAACTCATTTATAATATTATTTCTTTGTTGCTTTGTATGTCTCTCCCCCACAGTATAATCCCCGTTTTCAATATATTTGATGTCAGTATAACTTGTGGAGGAGATGGGGAAAAACAAGCCGTTTAAGGATTCAGGTGGACCTGTTGCAACAATGAGAAGTACAAATTGTCATGTCAAAAACGAGCTTTACAATGTCGGTGGGGTGGAGGGGGGAGGCTGGGAAGGGAGGTGAAGGGTAAACAAAGGAGGAGGCTGCAATGTTTGGTAAGAAATGTGTGCATTATCCTGCCCATGTAATTGTAACCCCTCTGTAGTATTTTCACAAATAAAATAAAATAAAATAAATAAAAAATAAAAAAATAAAGAAGAAACAAGAAATCTCTTATTAAAAATTATTAAAAAAAAGAAAATTAAAAGGGAATACTTCTCAAAAATTTATGCTAATAAGTTTGAGAATTTGGCAGAAATGGGGACCTTTTCCTAGCAAATGTTGACATGCCAAAATTTAACCAAGATGAGTGAAACCATCCTTAAAGGTCCAGACCAGCATTGAAATAGAAACAGCAATAAGAGACCACCCATCTAAGAAAAGTCCAGGACCAGATGGTTTTACAGCAGAATTCTACCAGGCCTTCAAAACAGAGCTCACACCCATACTCCTCCAATTCTCCAATGAAATTGAAAGAGAAAGTTCACTACCAAACACATTCTATGAAGCCATCATATCCCTCATCCCAAATCCAGGCAGGGACTCATCAAGAAAGAGGACTACAGACACATTTCTTTGATGAACATTGATGTAAAACTTCTCAACAAAATTTTGGCCAATCCACTTCAACAGTTCATCCAAAAAATCATACACAATGATCAAACAGGATTCATTTCAGGGATGCAAAACTGCTTCAAAATACGCAAATCAATCAACATAATTCATCACATCAATAGGAGCAAGGTTAAGAACCACATGGTTATCTCAATCGATGCAGAAAAAGCATTTGAGAAGATCCAGCACCCCTTTATGATGAAGATTTTGGAAAAATTAGGCATCCATGAACATTCCTTAATAAAATAATAATTCCTTAATACAGCATTACACTTAATATTGAAAAACTAAAGCCATTTCCTCTTAACTGAGATACAAGACAAGGACGTCCACTCTCTCCACTTCTCTTCAACCTAGTATTAGAATGCCTAGCTACAGCAACAAGATAAGATGCAAACATAAAAGGGATCCAAACAGCCAAAGAAGAAGTAAAATACTCCCTCTTTGCAAATGACATGATCTTGTATTTCAAGAATCCCATAGACTCCACTCCCAAATTACTCAGGCTGATTCAAAATTTGGCAAAGTAGCAGGGTATAAAATTAACCCTCAAAAATCAATGGCTTTTCTGAATGCCAAAAATGAGGAAAGTCTGGCTGAATGTAGGAAAGCAACTCCATTTGTAATAGCCCCACAAAACATAAAATACATAGGAATTAACTTAAGCAAAGAAGTGAAGGACCTGTATGATGAAAACTTTAAAAACTTGAAAAAGGATATCAAAACAGAACTTAGAAATTGGCAAAAACTCCCATGCTCCTGGACTGGAATGATCAGCATCATGAAAATGGCAATACTTCCCAAGGTTATCTACAAATTCAATGAGATACCCATCAAAATTCAAAACTCATTCCTCAAGGAAATAGAAGAGGCAATCCAAAAATTCATATGGAACAATAAAAGATCAAAAATAGCAAAAATGATCCTCAACAGAGAGAACACTGCTGGAGGAATATCAATACCAAAATTCAAACTCTGCTATAAAGCCATAATAATCAAAACAGCTAGGTACTGGCACAAGAACAGACTTCAGGACCAATGGAATAGAATTGAAAACCCAGAAATGAACCTACAGACCTATAGCCATCTAATTTTTGATAAGGGAGCTAAAAAAGTAGAATGGAAGAAAGACAACCTCTTCAGTAAATGGTGCTCACAAAATTGGTTAACAATTTGGAGAAAACTAAACCAAGATCCTTATACATCACCCAACACCAGAATCAACTCCAAATGGATCAAAGACCTCAGAGTCAAAGCAGACACTCTGAAAACTTTAAAGGATGAAATAGGAGAAACCGTAGGGTCTCCTTGGCGCAGGCCGAAATTTTCTTTTAATAGAGACCCAGAAACACAACAAATCAAATAAAGGTTGGACAAATGGGATTTCATGAAGTTGCAGAGTTTCTGCATGGCAAATGACATAGCTAGCAAGATCAATAGAAAGCCCACAAATTAGGAGAAGATCTTCACTAGCAATACAACAGACAAGGGTCTCATATCTAAAATATACGTTGAATTAGAAAAATTAAATCCTCCAACAACAAATCCTCAAAGAAACAATTGCCCGATATATAAGTGGGCTAAATATTTAAAGAGAAACTTCTCTGAAGAGGAAAGAAGAATGGCAAATAGACACATGAAGAAAAGCTCAACCTCCCTAGCAATAAAAGAAATGCAAATCAAAACAACATTGATATAACACCTCACACCAGTTAGAATTGCTAAAATAAAGAACTCTATTAACAACAGATGCTGGAGGGGATGTGGACAGAAGGGAACTTACTTCCTTTTGGGTGGGAGTGTAAACTTGTTCAACCACTTTGGAAAGTAGTATGGAGGTTCCTCAAAAGACTCCACATAGATCTCCCCTATGGCCCATTAATCCCACTTTGGAGCATTTACGCAAATGTTTACAAACAAGACCACACTAAAGCTACCAGCACAACTATGTTTATTGCAGCATTATTTACTACAGCTAAGATAGGGAACCAATCCAGATTCCCCTCAGTAGATGAATGGATCAAGAAAATGTGGTATATATACACAATGTAATTCTATGCCTCCATCAGAAAGAATGACATTGCCCCATTTGTTAGGAAATGGAAAGGCTTGGAAAAAATTATATTTAGTGAAGCAAGACAGGCACAAAGAAATATAGGTCCCTTGGTTTCCTTTATTTTCAATATCTAGTATATGTCTGAGTCAAGCAGAAAAGGTCAGATAAGGTGATGTTAGGGAAATGAACCCTAAGATATGTATTGAACTGTTTTTTTTCTTTCATGATATTGTTCCTAACACATTTATAAAATTATTTCTTTGTTGCTTTGTATGCTCCTCTCCCACAGTATAACCCCTGCTTTCACTGTATTTGATGTCAGTATAATTTGTGGAGGGGAAGGGGAAAAACCAGTCGTTTAAATAGGGATACAGGTGGACCCAAAGCCACAATGAGAAGTACAAGTCGTTATGTCGAAAAAGAACTTTACAACTTTGGTGGGTGTGTATGTGGAAGATTGGGTGGGGGGTGAGGGGGGAGGATGTAATGGGATGGGAAGGGGAAACAAAGGAGGAGGGTACAATGCTTGAAAATAAATGTACTCATTATCTTGCCCATATAATTGTAACCCCTCTGTACATACTTTCACAATAAAAAATAAAAATTACTATGATACTACTTCATAACTATTATAACTCATCGAAAAAAAAATCAAAGGAACCAGCTGTGGTGGTAAAGAGTTGTAATTCCAAGTCTTTAGGAGGTTGGATTTAAGACTAAAGCAACACTAGGGGGTATTGCAGAGAGTGAAAATCTGCCCTTTATTACCTTTTGAACAAAAGCTAAGAATGTTGATGAGAGTGTGGAGAAAAGGAAATTTTCTACACTCTTGGTCAAAATAGGGGTTAGTAGAAAATAGTCGAAAATAGTATGCAGTTTTCCAAAGAGGCTGTGGTCTGATGATTGTGGTTCAAAGCCAGCCCCGGCAGGAAAGTCTGTGAAAATCTTACCTCCAATAAACACTCAGAAAACCAGAAGTGATGCTGTGGCTCAAGTGGTAGAGCACTAGCCTTGAGCTGAGAAACTGAGGGACATCGCCCAGTCCCAGAGTTTAAGCTCCACGACCGACAAAAAAAAAAAAAAAAGAAAGAAAAAGAAAAAAAAGAAAAATAAATGCAAAGCTGAAATATCATCTGACCCACCAATCATGTGATTATTTCTCTCTGGGTGACTCGTAAATATTCTGTAGTTCATTGTCATTCACATTATTCACCACAGCCAAGATATAAATCGAAGTTCAGTGTTCAACTATACACTAATAAAGCAACTGTGGTACATGCACAATCATGTTTTTCTGTTTCATCCTTAAAATAGCAAAAGACTTCTCGCATTAGCCACAACTTACAGTAACCTGAAAGATGTATTCTAATTGAAGAATAATGTTGTCCTCTGCTCTTTGTAAACACACACACACACACACACACACTCTCTCTCTCTCTCTCTCTCTCTCTTAAAAACCTCAAATATTAAGAGAGAAATCTTTTTAAAAAGTAAAGCAAAGTGGAATTGCTGGGCATTTAGGTCACAATGTAGAAGATAGTAGATATACAGGATGACCAGGTATAGAGTTGTGATGTACCGTATGAGGATACAGGGGACAACACTGGCTTTACATAGGAATGAAGCTAAGTAAGTAGGAGTTGTTCTTCCTAGTAGGGATTGCTTTTTTAGTTGTTTTTCCTTCAGTAATGGTTTGGATGAATGTAATTCTTTAAATACCTGCTTGTTTGCAGAAATTATAACAAACAATATAGCAATAATGATGCATGCTCAACATAGAACAAAATGTCAAATTAAAATGCATGAGATTATCCTTGATGTAAACTAATTATTACAAATAAAGGAAACCATAGGACCTATGTTTCTTTAAGTCTGGCTTACTTCACTTAATATGATTTTTTCCAAGATCTTCCATTTCCTTACGAATGAAGTGATATCTTTCTTTCTAATATAAACATAGTATTCCATGTGTGTGTATCTGTGTGTGTGTCCCATTTTCTTGATCCATTCATCTAAGGAGGGCCATCTGGGTTGATTCCTTATCTTATCTCTGGTGAATACTACTGTGATAAAGATAATTGTTCTGGTAGCTTTAGTGTGGCCTTGTTTTGGGTCTCCTAGTTAAATGCCCAGAAGTGGGATTATTGGGTAATAGGGGAGCATTATTGTGTACATCAAGTATAATCTTTGTAGATGAGCAGAATAGCTCAATAAGTAAGTACATATCAGCATATAAGGTGATTCCATGTGAAATGAACTACAAGACATGTTCTTTGTTGGTGTTCTTAATGTTCTAGGTGAATTCTTTTTATCCTTTGTGTTTTCCCACCTATGCATTATCCCCTGTAGTCACTGTATTTTGATTTTGATACCCTGGGTATTGTAAATATGTTGATATGAACTATGGAATGGTAAGGGAAAAAACAAAATGGTGAGACAAAGGACAGAGGGGGAACCTATGCAACAGTGGTATTCACAAGACAATATGTTAGAAATAATCTTGGGGGTGTTGGGAGTGAAGAGGGAGAAAAATTGGAGAAGGGATAACAAGTTTGAAAAGAAATGAGTTCATTAACTTACTTTTATAGCTAAAGCCCCACTGTACATTACCTTGACAATAAAATATAAATATAAATAAAATAAAATATATGAAAGCAGCAACACAGGAGATGGGAGAGGGGAAATACTGTATGTAGTAGAGTAGAGTAGAACAGTTTGGAGAGCAGTAATTTTATATTAACATAGCAAGTAATAAACTAGCATACAGATTTTCAGCCTCATGTCAGTCACTAAAAAGGAAAACAGAATGCAAAATCAGCAAACCCATAGAGATAAAATAGAATACTAAGCAAGGTGAAGAGATGACTTGGACCAAGAATAACAAATGACACAATTAGGAAACAAATAACAAACTGGGAAGTTTAAAAAATATTACCCATAATTCTATTAAATGTTGTTTACATCACAATTAGTTAGAACTATAATTCAAATCACAGTTTAATAGTATATCATATTAATAGTAAGTTACTTACTATTGATTTCTTAATATTGAATGTTTAATATAAAATTTTAACAAAAGAATAATGTGAAACTAACTTTAATAATATATTTCATGAATTGTAAATTTGAGAAGCTTTAGAATTTAAACAAATAATATATCATTATTGTTTCATTTCTGTGAATTAATGTAATAATTCAAAGTGTATTCTACACCTAGCACTCATTTAACATCAAATAATAAATTATTTCTCATAATAATTTATTGCACATAATAACTCTTGGTATTAGGTAGAAGGGTTGTGGAAAAATTCACACCACACAATACACGAGGGTATGACTCCTCTCAACTAGCTTAAATTGTGGAAATTTTATTTTTACATACATGTTAAATTCCTGTCTAGATGGTATCTATATAAATATATATAATTATATACATGAGGAATATTTCAGATGATACTTAAAAGTCATATTCATTAAATAAATTTTTATTATTTTGTACAAAATAAATATTTATAGACAGACTGAATTTATGAGTAGATGATGGTGTATGAGTGCCAGATTATATGTATTGAGGCTTATTTTATATTCCTGACATTGTTTCTATAATTGGATTTAATTTTCCATAATGGGTTAAATGTATTATATTGGATATATGAAAGTAAACTGTATATTTATTCCATTAATACTTTGCCACTTGTCTAATTCCAATATAATTTATCCATGTGTTTGAAGTAATGAGAATAACAACAAATATAAGCAAGATAAATCAGTCTGAAGTAGACAAGTATTTTCACCTTTGTTTTGATAGTTGGTCCTCTTTTACACTACAGAATATGCTTGTGAAAATATGCTCCAGGCTGGCCACAACTGCAGAATATTATGGTTTGATCTATCATAAGAGAAAGAAGGAAGGGCAAACTTCCTTCCAAAAGTCTGCTCTCAGGGATGTGATCTGCTTTATGGTAGTGACTTGGAAATGAACATTTTTTTACAGTAAGCCTTGAAAAACCATCTGATAGACCATTTCTGTAAGTGGATTATTACAGAGGATTATTGATGTCTTTGCAAGGAGGCCAGATTGCTTCATTTTGAGAGAATTAAAATAGGAATTTAGTTAGTTAGGCCAAGGGATGACTGGGGCCCAGAGAAGCTACTACGTTGAATAGTAATCCTAGACCTTTAAAACAACACACACACACACACACACACACACACATACACACACACACACACACACACACACACACACACACACACACACACACACAAATCAACCAAACAAAAAAACCTCCAGTTAGCACAGCCAGTGAGGGCTGCTATAACAGCCTACATGAAGGCAGGCAAAAAACAGAAGGTGAGAGGCATTTAGCTGATAACTAACATATTTTTGATGAGGCAGACTGAAATGAGACTCCAGAGAGAGAGAGAGTCAGAAAGACTGATCAGAGAGAACTAAAATTGGTCACACAAAGATTGGAAAGTAGAATTCCTTGTAGAACAAATAAATCATAGAAAGCTTATGCATGTAAAAACAAGACAGAAATCAACTCCAAATGGATCAAAGGCCTCAGAGTCAAAGAAGACACTCTGAAAACATTACAGGATGGAATAGGAGAAACCCTAGGTCTCCTAGGCACAGGCCAAAATTTTCATAATAGAGACCCGGAAACAAAACAAATCAAAGAAAGGTTGGACAAATGGGATTACATGAAGTTGCAGAGATTCTGCATGGCAGAGGACATAGCTAGCAAGTTCAATAGAAAGCCCACGGATTGGGAGAAGATCTTCACTAGCCATACAACGGACAAGGGTCTCATATCTAAAATATACTTGGAACTAAAAATATTAATTCCCCAAACAACAAATCTTCAAAGAAACAACTGCCCAATAAATAAGTGGGCTAAAGACTTAAAGAGAAACTTCTCTGAAGAAGAAAGAAGGATGGCAAATAGACACACGAAGAAATGCTCAGCCTCCCTAGCCCAAAAAGAAATGCAAATCAAAACAACATTAAGATACCACCTCACCCCAGTTAGAATGGCAAAAATCAAGAATTCTAATAACAACAGATCCTGGAGGGGATGTGTACAGAAGGGAACATTACTTCATTGTGGGTGGGAGTGTAAACTTGTTCAACCACTTTGAAAAGTAGTATGGAGGTTCCTCAAAAGACTCCACATAGAGCTCCCCTATGGCCCATTAATCCCACTTTGGGGCATTTACCCAAATGTTTACAAACAAGACCACACTAAAGCGACCAACACAACTATGTTTATTGCAGCATTATTTACCGTAGCTAAGATCTGGAACCAACCTAGATTCCCCTCAGTAGATGAATGGATCAAGAAAATGTGGTATATATACACAATGTAATTCTGTGCCTCTATCAGAAAGAATGACATTGCCCCATTTGTTAGGAAATGGAAAGGCTTGGAAAAATTATATTAAGGGAATTAAGCCAAGCCCAAAGAAACATAGGTCCCATGGTTTCCCTTATTTGCAGTATCTAGTATATGTCTGAGTCAAGCAGAAAAGGTCAGATAAGGTTATGTTAGGAAAATGAACCCTAAGATATGTATTCAAATTTTTTTTCTGTCATGCCTTTGGTTCTAACACATTTATAAGATTATTTCTTTGTTGCTTTGTATGTCTCTCCCCCACAGTATAACCCCTGCTTTCACTGTATTGGATGTCGGTATAATTTGTGGAGGGGAAGGGGAAAAACAAGTCATTTCAATAAGGATACAGGTGGATCCGTTGCAACAATGAGATGTACAAATTGTCATGTCAAAAACGAACTTTACAACTTTGGGGGGAGTATTGGGGGGGGTGAGGCTGGGAAGGGATTGGAAGGGGAAACAAAGGAGGAGGCTACAATGCTTGATAAGAAATATACTCATTATCTTTCCCATGTAATTGTAACTCCTCTGTACAGTATTTTCACAATAAAAAATATAAATTTAAAAAACAAAAACAAGACAGAAGACCAAATTCCAGAAATGCGTATTTTCTTAGAGGTCATCTTAATCAATTATCAATAGAAATCTTTGAATTCTTAAATATTTGACCACATGTGGGAGATGGTTGAAGAGAAAGAAAATGTCACCACTCTTAGGAGTTCCAATATCACAATATGAATTAATCAAGCACAAATTTGTAAGAAAAAGGGAAAACAATTATTCCAACTGAGGGATTCGTTTGTTTTGCTGTAACAGTTCTTGATTTAGGTGCTAGCAATTACCATTCAATTGATCCAGTCCCACAGCTGAGTTGATATTGACTGCAGTATTCCCACATGAAGGAAAAGAAGAAATTTACAAAAGTCTGATGAATTGAGTTGAAAGTGTTGTAATAGGGATATCTGAGATTTAGACACAGATGAAGGGGTGGATTTTCTTTTCTAAAAATCTCCCATTTTTAGTCTGGTGCCAGTGGCTCACAGCTGTAATCCTAGCTGCTGAGGAAGTTGAGATCTGAGGATGGTGGTTCAAAGCCAGCCTGGGCAGGAACATCCCTGAGACTCTTATCTCTTTTAACCACCAGAAAACCAGAAGTAGCACTGTTGCTCGAGAGGTAGAGCACTCAACTTGAGTTGAATAGCTGAGGGACAGTGCCCAAGCCCAGGTTTCAAGCCACTCGACCACAACTACAAAAATCCTCCCTTTCTTGGACTGCCTACATTTTATCCTAACATTCAACAAATAAGCCATTTTATCACCCACTACCTTTAAGTCCTAACCTAGATACTGAAAATAAAATGATTTGGTATCTTTTGTCAAAAGATTCATATTTGAGGAAACAAATACCATTAGTAGTAACTCTTTTTCCAGTCCTTGAACTCTGGGCCTGGGCCCTGAACATGGGTATGCTGGTAGCTTTCATGTGAGCTTGTTGTTATTTTTTGGATTACTGCTGTTGAGGGAATTACTGGATCTTAAGGGAGATCTACATTTAGTCTTTTCGGGAAATTCCATACTGCATTCCAGAGTGGTTGAACAAGTTTAATTTCCACCAACAGTGTAATAGAGTTCCCAATTGGCTACATCCATGCCAGCATTTGCTATTGTTTGTTTTCTTGATAATGGCCATTCTAACTGGGATGAGATAGAATCTGTCTTGTTTACTTGTAGAATTGTGGGCACCTTCTAGCTATCATAAATGAATGAATCCATGAAACCTATATTGTTCTGAGCCTGCATTCCTTTCTCTTTTCTTTTAGTATAATTTTTTCAAGCCTTTCAGTTTCTTTAATACTGGTGAAAAGTCATCCTTTCTCATGGGGGAGTGGAATTCCAGTGTGTGTGTGTGTGTGTGTGTGTGTGTGTGTGTGTGTGTGTGTGTGTGTGTGTATGATGACTATAGGCCCGTGAGTTTATTTGTAAGCCTTCTGTTTTATGTGTAATTTTGTAATTCCATATTAAATTTTGGTTACTTTCTCTAATGCATTGAAATATATTGTTGGGATTTTCATGTGTATTGCATTGGCAATTATTTGGGGACAATATTGCATTTTTCTCCATGTTAACTCTTCCAACCTGGAGCATTGAAAGACTTTCCATTTCCTTGAATCTCCTTCAATTTCCCTTTTTATATTTTTAAAATTTTCACAGTAGAGGCCCTTCATATTTTTAGGTAAATTAATTAATTCTTTGTTTTGTTGTTATTGTTGTTGTTTTGTTTAGATTTGATTTTATTTTGAGACTAATACATATGAGGTTGTTTTTTTGGATTTCAGCCTGGATCTTCCCATTGTTGGTAACACAGAAATAATACTGATTCTTGTGGTTTTTATACCCTGCTACATTACTGAAAGTTAGCATCACCTTTACTAACTTGAGGGAGGAAGCTATAGGGTCCATTAAATACAGGATCATTACATATGAGAAAAGGGATAGTTTTACTTCCCCTATTTGGATCTCCTTTATGTTTTTCTCTTGCCTATTGTTCTTGCTAGAAAGTCCACAACCATTTTAAAGAGTAGTAGAGAGAGTGGACATCCTTGTCTCATTCCTGATTTTAATGTCTTCATGCTTCCACCATTTGGTAAATGCTAATTATCTCTGTCACATACATACTGAGGAATGTTCCATGTATTCCTAGTTTCTCAGACCTTTTAATCATAAAGGGCTATTGGAGGTTCTTAAAAGCTATTTCTACATCCATATAGACGATTATGTATTTCTTGTCCTTGCTTCTGCTGATGGTTTGTATTATGTTTATTGACAAGTATATTGAATCCAATTTTATCCTAGGATGAATCCTATTTGATCGTACCATATGATTTTTTTTTGTTAATTGCTGAAATTGTTAGGTGAGAATTTTATTAAAAAGCATCAATGCTTACCAAAGAGTTGGGTTAATAGTTCTCTTTCTTTGGTGAGTCCCTATGTGATTTGGGGAAGAGTCTAATTCTAGCTTTAAAGAATGTGTTTGATAATTCCATTTTCAGTTCTATTCCATTGAAGAGATAGGTTTGAGTATTGTAAGTTCTTTTCAGGCCTTAATTTCATGGTAAATTAATTCAGTCCTAGATTTTTCTGGAATGGATAGTGGTTTATTGCATTTCATTTTCATTACTTCTTAGGTGTAACTACTTGGTTCAGATTGTGTATAGGAAAGCATCAATTTCTCCAGGATTCTCCAGGCGATTGGCATAAGGTTTTCAAAGTACTCTCTTATAACGTTCTCAATTTTGCTTATATCTGTTGTGTTGTCTTATTTTTACCTCTAATTTTCTCTCTTTGGGTGAGTTCTCTTATTGTTTTTGGTGGGATTTTATATTATGAAGGTGATATATAGAGAGATGGGTTACATTTACATAAGTAATGAGTATATTTTTAACAGTGCTGTCCCTCCCTCAGTTTTTCCTGCTTCCCCCAACCCTGCCATCCCCCTCCCCCAAAGTAGTGAAGTTCATTTCTAACATAATGTCTACTGTATATCACTGGTGCTTTGGTTGATCTTTGTCCCACCATTTCTGTGATTTCCCTTCCCTTCCCCAAATCAGATTAACATGTATAAGACAAAGGGTTGAGAAAACAAAAACAGTTACTACAGAGAGTAAACCAAAGGGTGAAAACTAAATAGAAATAAGTAAAAAGAGTTAACTATACAATCATCTTTTATCCATTTTTTGGAGCTCCTTTCGATAAGCATCATTTTTATATGGTGATATTCATATTGCTATTGAGCTATTGTAAATAGCCTAGACTTATTCTAGTTTTTCCAAATGAGTGAAAACCTGTAGCCTATGATTCTTTGGGTCTGGCTTGTTTGACTTATTATGTTTTCCAAGTAGTTCCATTTCCTTACAAATTGGGCAATGTCATTCATTCTGATGAGTAGTGTTTTGTTGTGAATATATACGACATTTTCTTGATCCATCATTGCTGGGTCATGGGGAGCTCTATTGAGGAACCTCTATATTTCTTTACAGAATATTTGAACAAATTTACATTTCCATCAGTAGTGTAATAATGTTCCTTTTTGGCCACATCCCCACAAGCCCAGTATGTTATTATTAGTTTTCTTCATAATGGTCATTCTAACTGGGGTGAAGTAAATTCTCAATGTTGCTTTGATTTGCATTTCTTTTATGGCTAGATGTTGCATATTTCTTCATGTGTCTATTGGCCATGCATATTTCTTCTTCAGAGAAGTCTCTCTTTAAATCTTTAGCCCACTTATTAAGAGGGTTGTTGGTTCTTTGAGAATTTGTTTTTTTGGGGGGTTAACTTTTGGGGCTCTAAATATATTTGAGATATGAGGCCATTGTGTGTTGTAGAGAAAGTAAAGATCTCACAATCTGCTGGCTTTTTATCTATATACCTATATAAGTTCTCTTCTTAGTCAGATTTGGTAAGGGTCTCTCAAGTCTGTTAATTTATTTAAAAAACCAACCCTGATTTTTTGATTCTTTCCATGTTTTATTTTGTCTTTATTTAGTTATTTCTGATTTTTTTATTTGTTTCTGTGTACTGCTTTGTGTCTGAGTTTGTTCCTGTTTTCAAGGAGCTTGAGGTGCATAATTAAAATATTCAATTGAGATTTCCCCAGTTGCTTGATGGACATCCTCAGAGCTATGTATTTTCCTTGAAATACTGCAAATACCAGAGGAGCTGGTAATTTGTGTGTTCATTTTTGTTAAATTCCAGAAACTTTCAGATTTCTTTTTTTTTGGGGGTGGGGGAGTCCGGTTGTGGGGCCTGACCTCTGAGCCTGGGTGCTGTCCCTCAGCTCTTCAGCTCAAGGCTGGCACTCTACCACTTGAGCCACAGTGCCACTCCCGGCTTTTTTTCTTTGTGCTTATGTGGTGCTGAGGAATCGAACTCAGGGCCTCATGCATGCAAGGCAAGCACTCTAACACTAAGCCACCTTCTCAGCCCCTCAGATTTCTTTTCTAATACCTTCAGTGTCCCATTGTTCATTCAGCAACATGTTGTTCAGTCTTCATGGGTTTGACAATTTTTTATTTGCTTTAGCCATTTAATTCTAAGTTTGTTCTCTTATGATCTGACAAGATATGGGAATTCAATTAATTTTTCTTTGGACAGAATATCCGTGTGACATAGGATGTGTTCTATTTTGGAAAATCTTCCATGAGCTGCTGTGAAGAATGTATATTCTGACGCTGAATGTATATTCTATACATGTCTGTTAGGACTAGGTGGTCAATGTAGTTATTGAGGTCTGCAGTTTCTTGGTTGAGTTTTTCCTTGGATGACAATGATTTGTTGAGATGTGTTTTTAGGTTAAGTAATATTTGGTTGATGAAGTGGTATGCTCCAGGATTCAGGGTTTTGATATTTAGACTCTACATATCCTACTAATGTAGAGCTGCCATTATCAGTATGTAATGTCTCTTCTAACTAATTTTAATTTGAATTCTATTTTATCTTATGTTAGTAATTCTACCTCAGCCTGTTTAGGGTATCCTCTGCTAGAATTCTGTAATATGTTTCCTATCCATTTTGTTTCCTGCTCTTCTCCTTGATACCTATCTCCCCCATGTTTTATCTTCTAACTGAATCTTGAAGTTCCTGCAAGATCGTTTCTTATTTCTTTGATTGGTTCTAAATGATTATCTCTTCTTTCCTTTTAGACCTATTCAGTCTTTGATGCTTGAGATTATCTTCTATGTAATCTATTCTCTGTGGAGAGATTCTTCATAGATTTTTATTTATCTGTCTTCAAAACGGTCACTTTATATGGCTTTTATCTTTTTTAAGGTTTTGTTTTTGGGCTTGTGTGGACTTTCTTTACATCTTTTCTTTGAATAGGGGGGTTGGGAGTTGGTCTTTTAACTGTGTCTTCTCTCATATGTTTTAACTAGACATCTATTTTTTTCCTAGGACTCCCTTGCCTTCTCAGAATTTACTTATCTTTCTCTTTGTAGTCTCCCTGAATTATTTTGCTAATATTTGGTTGGTCTCATCTTGTTCACAAATTTCCTTGTAGAGGTTTTGTATCTTTTCAGTAATCACATTTTTCAGCACTATTTGTAATGTATTTTGAAAACTACCTTCTATGTCCTTGATTGCCTGTTGTAATGCCTGCTTATTTACTGTGTGAATTACACTACCTTGACATCACTTTTTTTTGTATTTTTCTGATTGGTTCTGTACATTTGAAGGATGTCGTGGCTTTCATTTAGAGCATCTATGATCTTAATATTTGACTCTCTATGTTCTTGGTTGATTTGCCAGGTGTTGGTATAGACTTCTCTTATGATTTTCTGGAATTAAGTTTTTGTCTAGCCCATTAAGTGTAGGAGGAGAGATCAGTTGTGGTGAGATGTTGTCATGTTAATACTTGTGGTTCCAATGACAGTTTGAGCTGTCCAGTGGTAAGGTGAAGTGTGTCTGTGTTTGGATGTGGCTGTCTCTGTCCCTGATTTTTTTCTCATGTGGCCCTTTTATTTCCACCTGCAGCTCTGCTTTTGAACATGTTCCCCCACCACAGTCACAGCAGTCACCTGACTAGCTGGGTAACTTTTCATAGATTTGTGTTTTTTTGTGATGATAATATAAAATCTTTTTATGTATTGTGGATCTATATATAATTATAGCTGACTTGCTTTGACCTTCTAGAAGTGGAGTACCTGCTAGGACTCTAAATCTCTGTTTCATTAGATAGAGCTAGGGTAATTTTCTGTTGTTTCTCTGCCATTATTTTTCCACTTCCTCAGGTTCATTTTTTATTGTGGAGTTTTTCACCTAATTTTGGGTATGCGATGGTTGTACCAGGTTATTTTCTTTTTTTCTGTTTGTGTTACTTTGAAATAGTGATTTCAGCCTTGTATGAAGAGACAGTAATAATATGAATTGTAAGTTATTACATCGAATGAAAGGGAGCAGACATTTTAACCTATTTGCTATAAATGCATTAATATTAAGCAAAGCTAATAAAAATGATTACTTCTTTACTCTTCAGAGGATGAGTATAGTACTCTTGGATATCTTGTAGGAAAAGAAATTGGACTCATTACAACTGATGCCTTACATTGAAATTACAGGCTAAACTTTCTTTCTTTTCATTTCTTTCATAATAGTATTACAATATCATAATACCTGAATGTTGATTTGTTTTCGTCTGCTATTGTCAATTCCATTCTTCATCCATTAGGAATCCAGGTCTTTGAATGACCAGTTCTTTAAAATACCTATATTGCTTATATTATTTTTTGAATCTCAGTAAAATAAATATGAATTTATGTCTGAGTCTCATCTTTACCTACATTCATGTGAAATGTATGCAGTCTCAAGCAAGGAAACTGACTATTTTACTCTTTTCTGTTATTTAATCTAATCAATAAATCTTTTCTCTTCAGCAATATGTTCTCACCTTTTAGTGTTGATTTTTTCTTTTTTCTTTTTTTTCTGTTTGTTCTCGCCTTTTATATTGCTCCAGTGAACATGATGTATTTCCAGTACTTTTATAGAAATACATTTAAAGTTTTGAACATGGAGACAAGCCCCCTCCATTATTTCTTTAAAGTAAAGCCTTTGAGACTCTTTTAGATATAAAAATTAAAAAGTTCAATGCTCAGGTTTATACATGAATACTCTAATGGTTCAGTCAATTAGACACAACAACTACAATACCACAATAAGTCTTAAAGGCACCAAAATATTATTGTTCATGAATTAGAAAATGACTAGTCAAAACAAAGTTTATATTATATTTGAAAGCTAAAAAATGAAAATTACACTCAGATTTACTGTCAATATCCTATTTCCAAGAATACATTTTTCAGCAATCCGGGAAACAAAAAAATAAGGGTTTGTCACAGAATGAAAGATGTAAAAACAGACTGTATTTGCTTAAGATGATAAGTATATGCAAATCATTTTATTTTTTTCAAAGATACTATAAAATTTCATAAGAGGATTTGTGATCAGAAGTGATAGGTAAGCAAAGTAACTGGAAATCTGTATATGGAAATTTTGCTTTCAATAGAGGATGACAAGTTTCACTAAATGAACCTATAGAAGATGATTTTGTATCTGCAACACACATCCAGTATTCTACACTGTAGACATATTCTGATTCTCTTCCCTCAGTTCCTGTTCAATATTCTTCTGCTTTCATGTTGGAGATTCATTGTTCCAAGTTCTCTTTGTCAAAAATATTTTTATATATCCTTTAAATGTAAAGGAGTGTTTGGCTTGGGACCCTATTTACGCTTGGTATTTGTTTACCTTTAATGTTTGCCATTTATCATCCCAGGCTCTCCTTTTGACCATATCAGCTAAGAAATCTGTAATTATTCTGACTATGTATCTTTTTTATATAATCAGTCTTTTCTGATGAGAGCTTTAATAATCCTTTCCTTGATCTCTAATGATCCTCTAATGGATTATAATGTGGTGGTGGATTGTTCTGTTCTGGTATTCTCCGTTTGGTGTTCTAAAGGCTTCTCTTCTCTGAATGAGCTTATCTCTTTGGATGTTTGACATTTTCTCTGCTAGAATTCTGTAATATGTTTCCCATCCACTTTGTTTCCTGCTCTTCTCCTTCTTGATACCTGTTTCCCCAAGTTTGATCTTCTAACTGTCTTGAACTTCCAGCAAGATCGTTTCTTATTTCTTGGTTTGGTTCTAAATGATTATCTCCTCTTTCCTATTAGACCTATTCTGTCTTTGAGACCTGAGATTATCTTCTATGTCATCTATTCGCTGTGGAGACTTTCTACTTTCTTTTTGATTTCCCTGTTTTCTCGTTGCTCATATTTTAGGGCTTCTCTCTTTATTAAAACTTTGTTTTATGTTTTGTGTGGACTTTCTTTACATCTTTTCTTTGGGTAAGAGTGTTAGGGGATTTTTTTTAGCTGTGTCTTCTTTCATATCTTTTAACTAGGCATCGTTTTTTTCCCTTATACTCCTTTGACTTCTCAGAAATTATTTATCTTTCTGTTTGTAGACTCCATGAATTATTTTGCTAATCTTTGGTTGGTCTCATCTTGTTCACAAATTTCCTTGTAGATGTTTTGTATCTTTTCGTTAATCACATTTTTTAGCAGTATTTGAAATATAATTTGGAAAGTATCTTCTAGGTCCTTGATTGCCTGTTGTAAGGCCTGCTTATTTAGTGTGTGAATTATATTATCTTGACATCCATTTTTTAAATTTCTGATTGGTTCTGTCCACTTGAAGGATGTCTTGGCTTTCATTTGGGAGATCTATGATCTTAAAAGGTTACTATCTATGTTCTTGTTGATTTGCCAGGTTTTGGTTTGGTCTTCTATTTTCCTTTGTTTTTCTGGAATTAGGTTTTTGTAGACAGCAGTTGTGGTGAGATGTTGTCATGTTAATAAATACTTGTGGTTCTTGCTGGGAAGGTGGTTCAGTGGTAGAGCGCTTGCCTTGCATGCCTGAGGCCCTGGGTTTGATTCCTCAGCACCACATAAACAAAAAGAAAAAAGCCGGAAGTGGTAGAGCGCTAGCCTTGAGCTGAAGAGCTGAGGGACAGCACCCAGGCCCAGAGTTCATGCCCCTCGACGGGACCCCCCAAAAAAATAAATGTGGTTCCAATGACAGTTTGAACTGTCCAGTGGTAAGGTGAATTATGTCTGTGTTTGGATGTGGCTGTCACTGTTCCTGCTTTTTTCCCATGTGGCCCTTTTATTTCCACACTGCATCTCTGCTTTTGAACATGTTGCCTAGCACAGTCACAGTAGTCACATGAATGGCTGGGTAATTTTCATAAATAGCTGTTTTCTTGTGAAGACAGTATAAAAAACTTCTTTTGAATTGCATATCTATATATAATTATAGCTGGCTTGGTTTGATCCACTAGAAGTAGACTTTGTATAGGACTCTAAATCTCTGTTTCATTAGATAGAGCTAGGGTAATTTTCTGTTGTTATTCTTCCATTGTTTTTCCACTTCCTCAGGTTCAGTTTTTATTGTGGAGTTTTTCACCTAATTTAGGGTATGTGATGGTTGTACCAGGTTATTTTCTTTTTTCTGCTTGTGTTACTATAAAATAGTGATTTCAGGCTTGTATGAAGAGACAGTAATAATATGAAATGTATGTTATTACATCAAATGAAACGGAGCAGACATTTTAACCTATTTGCTACAATTAAATTAATATTAAGCAAAGCTAATGAAAATAATTACTTCTTTACTCTTCAGAGGCTGAATATAGTACTCTTGGATATCTTGTAGGAAAAGACTTTAAACTCATTACAATTGATGCCTTACATTGAAATTACAGGCTAAACTTTCTCCTTCAGCAGGCAAAAGCTTCATTTCTTTCATTTCTTTATTATAATATCATAATACCTGCATGTTGATTTGTTTTCCTCTGCTATTTTCAATTCTATTCTTCATCCATTAGGTATGTAGGGCTTTGAATCACCAATTTCTTAAAATACCTATGTAGCTTATATTGTGATTTAACTCTCAGTAATATAAATATGAATTTATCTCTGAGTCTCATCTTGAGCTATATTAATATGAAATTTATGCAGTCTCAAGCAAGAAATGTGACTATTTTACTCTTTTCTATTTTTTAATAAATAAATCTTTTCTCTTTTGGAATATGTTCGCATCTTTTATATTTCTCCAGTGAACATCATTACTTTTATAAAAATAAATATAAAGTTTAGACATGAAGACAACCCCCCCTCCATTATCAGTTTAAAGTAAATCTTTGGGGACTCTTTTATATATAAAATTTTAAAACTTCAATGCTCAGGTTTATACGTGAATAATCTAATGCTTCAGTCAATTAGGCAAAAGAACTACCATACCACATTAACTCTCAATTTACTTAAAGCCACCAAAATAGTGTGCATGAACATCACTCATTTTTCGAAAGTGACTGGTCAAAACATAGTTTATATTATATTGGAAAGATAAAAAATCAAAATTACACCCAGATTTTCTGTCAGTGAAAAAAAAGAAATGTATTAAATGTTAATTAAAGATGAACTTATTTCAGGTTCTAGGAAAAAAGGAAAAGCTGGGATAATAGAAGTACAATGTATTTCATAATATGAGAATAACTGTAGCAATCCACTTACAGAAATGGTCTATCAAGATGGCTTTTCAAGGTTGACTGTGAAAAATGTTCATTTCCAAGTCACCACCATAAAGCAGATCACATCCCTGGGGGCAAACTTTTGGAAGGAAGGTTCCCCTTCCTTCCTTCTCTTTTGATAAATCAAACCATAATATTTCTACAGTTGTGACCAGCCTGGAACACATTTTCCCAAGAATATTCTGTAGTGTAAAGAGGACCAAACTATCAAAACAAAGGTGAAAATTCTTTTCTACTACAGAATGACTTATCTGGCTTATATTTTTTGTTATTTTCATTACTTCAAACACATGGATTATTTATATTGGGATTAGACAAGTGTCAAAGTATTAATGGAATAAACATTCAGTTTACTTTCATATATCCAATATAATACAATTAACCCCTTATGGAAAATTAACTCCAACTGTAGAAACAATGTCAGGAATATAAAATAAGCCTCAATACATATAATCTGGCACATATAAACCAGCATCTACTCAGAAATTCAGTCGCTCTATAAATATTTATTTGGTACAAAATAATAAATATTTAATTAATGAATATGACTTTTGTCATCTGAAATACTCCTCGTGACAATAATTGTGTATAATTGTATAGATGTCACCTACACAGGAATTTAACATGCATTTAGAAATCAATTTTCCACAATTTAAGCTAGATGAGAGGAGTAATATCCTCGTGTATTGTGTGGTGTGAATTTTACCACAGTGCTGAACCCTTCCACCTAATACCAAGAGTCATGTGCAATAATTTATTTCATGTTAAGATGAGTGCTAAGTGTAGAATACAATTTGAATTATTACATTAATTCACAGAAATGAAACAATAATGATATGTTATTTGTTTAGATTCTAATGCTATTCAATTTTACAATTCATGAAATATATTATTAAAATTAGTTTCACTTTCTTCTTTTCTATAGCTGGCTATTTAAACATTACATATTACATATTAAACATTCAATATTAAGAAATAAAAAATGAGTAACTTATTATTAAAATGATATATTATTAAATTGTGATTTAAATTACAGTGCTAACAAATTGTGTTGAAAACAACATTTAATAGAATTATGGGTAATATTTTTTAAACTCAGCGGCTTGTTATTTGTTTCCTAATTGTGTCATTTGTTATTACTGGCCGAAGTCATCTCTTCACCTCTGTTAGTTTTCTATTTCATCTCTATTGGTTTGCTGATTGTGCATTTTGTTTTCCCTTTTTAATGGCTGACATGAGGCTGAAAATCTGTATGCTAGGTTATTACTTCTTATGTAAAAGTAAAATTACTGATCTCCACAGCTGTTGCCCCCACTCATATCTCCTGTATTGCTACTCACATATATTTTATTTTATTTTTTATTTAAATTGTATTGTCAAGATAAAGTACAGGGGGGGTTAGTTACATAAGTAAGGAAATGAATTCATTTCTTTTATAACTTGTTACCCCTTCTCCAATTTTTCTCCCTCCATCCCAATGCCCCCCCCCCCAAGATTATTTCCAACATTTTGTTTTGTGAGTATCACAGTTGTTTAGGTTACCCATTTGTCCTTTGTCTCACCATTTTGTTTTTTCTATTTCCTTTCCCAAGTTCAGATCAACATAATTACAATACCCAGGGCATCAAAATCCAATACAGTGACTTCAGGCGATAAACCATAGATGGGGAAAACACAAATAAAACAAAAATAAAAACAAATCCCATAGTACATTAAGGACAACAACAAAGAACATGTATTGGAGTTTATTTCACTTGGAATCACCTTATAGTGTCATATGTACATAGCTTTGAGCTAATCTGCTCATCTACTATGGTTATCCTCGATGTACACAATAATGCTCCCCTATTACCCAGTAATCTCACTTCTGGGCATTTAACAACGTGACCACAAACAAGGCTACACTAAAGCTACCAGCACAATTATGTTTATTACAGTAGTATTTACCCTAGCTAAGATATGGAATCAACTCAGATGCCCCTCAGTAGCTGAATGGATCAAGAAAGTGACACACACACACACACACACACACACACACAACAGAGAGATATACATACATGCACTACTATGCTTCCAGGGCTGGGGAAGTGGCTCAGTGGTAGAGCACTTGCCTTGCATTCCTGTGTCCCTGGATTCGATTCCTCTGCACCACATAAGCAAAAAGAAAAAAAGCCGGAAGTGACGCTGTGGCTCAAGTGGTAGAGTGCTAACCTTGAGCTGAAGAGCTGAGGGAAAGCGCCCAGGCCCAGAGTTCAGGCTCCACGACTGGACACACACACACACACACACACACACACACACACACACACACACACAAAATCCTATGTTTCCATCAGAAAGAAAGCTACCATCTCATTTTTGAGGAAATGGAAGATCTTGGAAATAAATCATATTAAGTGAAGTAAGCCAGACTTAAAGAAACATAGGTCCCGTGGTTTCTTTTATTTGTAATAATTAGTTTACATCAAGGATAATCTCATGTAGTTTAATTTGACATTTTGTTCTATGTTGAGCATGCAACATTATTGCTATATTGTTTGTTATTATTTCTACAAATAGGCAGGAATATTTAAAGAATTACGTTCATCTTATCCATTACTGAAGGAAGAACCAATAAAAGAGCAACCCCTACTCGGAAAAACAACTCGTACTAATTTAGCTTCATTCCTATGTAAGGCCAGTGTTGTCCCCTGTATCCTCATGTTGTACATTACGACTCTATACCGGTTCAACCAGTATATCTACTATCTTCTACATTGTGACCTAAATGCCACAGTAATTCCAATTTATTTTACTTTTTAAAAAATTTCTCTCTTAATGTTTGAGGTTGGTGTGTGTGTGTGTGTGTGTGTGTGTGTGTGTGTTTACAAAGATCAGAGTACATTATTTTTCTTCATTTAGAATACATCTTTCAGGTCATTGTAAGTTGTGGCTAATGGCATAAGTATCTTGCTATTTTAAGAATGAAACAGAGAAAGATATTTGTGCATGTATCACGGTTGCTTTATTAGTCTGTAGTTGAACACTGAACTTCGATTTATATATTGGCTGTTGTTGTGAATGATGTGAATAACAATGAACTACAGATACATTTGAATTACCCAGAGAGAAATATCACATGATTGGTGGGGCAGATGATATTTTAACTTTGGAGTTCTATAGAAAACTGCATATTACTTTCTGCAAGGAGAACACTAATCTGTATTTTGAAGAAGAGTGTAGAAAATCTCCTTTTCTCCACACTCTCACCAACATTATTACCTTTGTTAAAGGTAATAAAGTGCCGGTTTTTGCTATGTGCAGTACCCCAGACTGGCCTTAGACTTATCCAACCTCCTAAATGCTTGGAATTAAAATCTTTTGCCACCACACCTGATTCCTTTGATCTTTTTGATAAAAGTTATAGTAGTTATGAAGTAGTATCATAGTAATTTTGAATTACATTTCTCTAATGACTTCTGCTCACAAAACATTAAGCCAGCATAGGAGTTGTATTAAACAACTTTGTAAACTTACTGGCGATTTTTCAGGGCTTTAAGAAGAATATGTCTATTCAGAACTTTTGTCCATTTTTAATCTAGTTTTTTGTTAATCTCATCTTTAATCTCTCTATACAAAATCAATAATTAATTCAAAGTAGTAGAAAGGAAAAATATTAAGCAACTCCTATCATTTTCAATTATCAATAGCATGATATTTCTTAATCATTTTCTGTTGACGCTTGAGACTATATAACTCAATTTAGTCAGACTTTTTACAAGGCTGTATGTGTTTTATTTATTTTACATTGATTGTTCTTTCCAAAGCCTGTATGTCTAATTTCCCTTGGTTTCTTTCAGTCTCAATTAGTTGAGGTGTCAAATGAAGAATAAATGGAAGGAAGCAAACAAAAAAATAATATAGTTCATCTCATCTGATGATACCTCTACAAGAATGAGGAAAGAGTTGATCCAAGGACCTATGATAGGACATCAAAAAGAGAATTCATTTTTCTAGGTCTTTCTTATCTTTGTGATGTAATTTAAATAATGTAAAACACAATTTACTACTAAGATACTTTTATGTTTTATCAGTTTTGCACATTTTCATAAGGACTTCACCTCAGTCTACAACATTCCTTCATCATTCTGTCCCTGATATTTTTACACACATAAGACATAAGATAACCAGTTTGATTTACAGCATGAGAAGTTATCCACCTGGCTTCCTTGGAAGCAGAGCATGGTCAATAGATAACATTACTTCTGATTGCTCACTACATGTAATGGTTTCTGTAATACTTATCACATTCTTTTTAGTATTTTAAAAACTTCTGGCTAAACTCAAACTCATTCATAGACGTTTGTGTTAAGTATTTCACAAGTTTTATTTCCCTTAATTCTTAAGATAACATTTTCTATAAAGCTAATGTTATTACCATTTTAGTGTTTGGAAAAATTGTAATTAAAGGCAGTAAGTGCATGGCTCAAACACACACTTTGAGCAAAGAAATGAGTCAAAGTTTCCAAAAGTCTTTCAGCAATACACAAAAGGTAGGTAAAATCTCTCCATTCTCTTACACTCTCAATTCAATATTCATATTTCCAAGAAATAATAGCATAGCAATTATTGCCCATGGTGATAGTTTTCTGTTACATTTGGTCTTCAACACAGATTGTGTTGGTGACATTGGGTTATCATGCACAGAGCTGAGCTTATAAGAGAAAAATTTCTTCAGTCCCATAGTTCCTGTTTCCTTTTTAAAAAGTACTAAAACTTTTAAATATTTTCACTTATTGTGTTAAGAATCCAAAAAAACGAAAAAAATTTGCATATAATCACTCCAAAATGCTTTAAAAATAAATGATAAAACAGGACCCCGTGAAGTAAACTTTCTTCTACTTTTAAAATTATTCTAAAAGACTTGCGCTGGTTGGTCACATCTGTAAACCTAACTATTCGCCATATCAACACTGAAGCTAGAGATCTGTGGGTAACAGTTGGAAACCAATGAGGGAAAAATAAATTCATAGGATTATTTTTCAAAAATTTCAATGAATTAGCAACAGGCCAGGAATGGAGATGTAGCTCATATAGTAGCTCACCAATCTAGAGAGGAAAGGCCTAACAAGACTTTGAAGCACTGATTTCAAACTCTGAGCACACCAACATACATGCAATTGGATGAGAACACACGCTCTTGCACACACACACACACATTCAAAATACCTTCATATTAGTGTTTTGCATTAATTTCTTTGTTAACAATATTATATGAGTAAAATAAAGGAAATAAACTCTTCCATCTCAGAACATGTTATATGTTTTCTATTGTAAAATTCTGTACACAGGGGTCACATTTACATGAGCAAGGTAATGAGTACATTTCCTAACATGCATTGTTACCTCCTCCTTTATGTTCCCCTACCATCCCTTCCCTCCCACCTCTACAAGCACACTCCCCTCCCTAAGTACACTTCCCCTGCCTAAATTGTAAAGTTCATTTTTCATCATAGTGTCTTGTGCATCTCATTGTTATAATGGGTCAACCTGTATCCCTATTTAAGCATCTTGTTTTTTTTCCTTTCCCTCCCCAAATTAGAGGAACGTATATACAAGATATGGGCGCACCAACTTCAAATACAGTGTAAACGGGTTATAGCATGGGGGAGGAACATATAAAGAAACAAAAAAAACACATCACCTGTTATAAGTACGTTAGAATCAATAACAAGCAAGAGAAAACCACACGTGTGTTCCTATCTTGGGTTTGATTTGCCTAATCTGGTCATATGTGCAAAGCTTTTAACCTTTTCTGCTTATCTCAGACATAAAATAGTTATTAAAAATTAAGGAAAACATAGGGCCTATGTTTCTTTGGATCTGACTTACATGACTTAATATTTTTTTCCAAGTCTTTCCATTTTCTAACAAATTGGGCGATGCCATTCTTTCTGAGGGAGGCATAGAATTCCATTGGTATAAATACCACATTTTCTTGATCCATTCATCTACTGAGGGGCATCTGGGTTGGTTTCAGATCTTAGCGATGGTAAATAATGCTGCAGTAAACATAGTTGTGCTGGTAGCTTTAGTGTGGTCTTGTTTGTGATCATCTGGGTAAATGCACAAAAGTGGGATTCCTGGGTCATAGGGGAGTTCTATGTGGAGTCTTTTGAGGAACCTCCATAGTACTTTCCAAAGGGTTGAATAAGTTTACACTCCCACCAAGAATGCAGTACAGTTCTCTTGTGGCTACATCCCCTCCAGCATCTGTTGTTGTAAAAGTATGGAATGGTTCAGGAATTTGCCTGTCATCCTTTCTCAGGGGCCATTCTAATCTTCTCTGTATTGTTCCAATGTTAGAGTACTTGATGCTGAATTGAGCATAGAACATTTTTTATATATAAAGTGTAATTTATTTTCTTAAACTAGACAATTCAACAAAAAGTAAGCTCAAAATAATTGCCATGAAATTTTAGAACCATGTACTTCTTACATAAGCACACATTTAAGAATAAAGACTGACATGTCAAAAACAAAATAATTCCAGATATTTGTTGTTCAAGAGATGTGTAAGAGGAGGAATTCAATTATTTTATACAAGGCACCTGTCATAATGAACACTGAAGCAAGTGTTAAGGTTTTTTTTTTAAGTTTTAATGTTTTAAACATATTTAATTTTGGGAATTTGCTTATATATGCCAAAACTAGGACTGTTTGGCAGGACATAAATTTTTTTGGGGGTGGGAGTCTGCGAGTGGGGCCTGAACTCTGGGACTGGGCGCTGTCCCTCAGCTCTTCAGCTCAAAGCTACTGCTCTACCACTTGAACCAACGTGCCAGTTCCAACTTTTTTCTTTTTGCTTATGTGGTGCTGAGGAATCGAACCCAGGGCTTCATGCATGCAAGGCAAGCACTCTACCACTGAGCCACCTACCCAGCCCCAGATCATAAAACTTTTTGATAAAGTATTTAAGATTTATGGTAGCAGACATATGCTACTAAGTATGTACATTTCAGAGTTTATAGAAATTTTACTAATGAGAAGTTGCAAAGTCTTTGTGTAAAGGAGCAGAATAAAGAGTTAAGACTTTTAACTACATTGTTTCTATTAAAAATATAGGGCTTCCTTATTTTAGATGTTAGTGAGGAACAAATGATGATATAAGCCATATACAAATGATGAGATGAGCCATAAATAGTAATCTTAATGGGTAACTTTAAAGACTGCTCATAGCCTATAAAACTCTTGTTGAACATCATAATCTTAGGCAGTTTTAAATGTACAGGAATATGAGAAAATAGTAAAATCTAATACGTAGTACCCTTCAAATACTGAAAACACTGGTAATTGTTTTGTTTTTTGTTTTATTAATCATTAATATTTAATTATTGGTTTTTCTTATTTGTAGCATTGTTTTCCTTGTTGTAATATAATACAACTTTTTGTAAGTCATCATTATGAAGTACTTGGAGAAGGTTACTGGGATGGCCAAACCATTTTTTATAGGTGCATGTGAATTTACGAAGAGGAAAATTAAGAACAAAATATTTATTTAAAAAGTTATCAAGTAGAGTCTGAATCAGGAATGTTGATAAATGTCCACACCTAAAATCTTACCCAGAGGCTGAAGCAGTGATTTTAAAGAGTTGAGGCCACAAAAGTGAGAGACTGTGTTTAGTTTTGTTTTATATTTTGATTTTGCTGGTAATGGGGCTTGAACTCTGGGTCCTACGTGCTGTCCCTCAGCTCAAGGCTAGTGCTACCACTTGAGCCACAACACCACTTCCATCTTTTTCTGCTTATGTGGTGCTGAGAAATCAAATCTAGGGCCTCATGCATGCAAGGCAAGCACTCTAACACTGAGCCACCTTCCAAGCACCTGACAGAATGTTTTTTAAAAAATCAATTATCCAACATTTGCTTTCTGCTTTGGGTTATGTTATTAAATATATGAATACCTTTTTATATCATTGTGAATTGTCATACTTCTGAATTTATACTAACTTCAACCACTTTATCCTTTTCAAAGTCATGAAATAGCTCAGAGTTTGCTTCCATGAAGATTGTTTTTACATTTAAAATTTCTCCTGAGACATTTTTATTTTTAACAAAATAACTTTATATTTCATTTTGATGGGTTATCATACATCAAATACCTTCAAATGTATATGTAGAGTCTAAAGACAGCAGTATGAATATTCTCATACTGCTCTTGTTTATCTGTTATACACTTTCAGTATTGTGATATTTCTCTTTCTCTTTCACTCTCCCATTTCCTCTCTTTCTCTTTCATGCTCCATGTCTGCTGCTCTTCTATGGTGAAAACTTTAAAAACTTGAAAAAGGAAATCAAAACAGAACTTAGAAAATGGGAAAAACTTCCATGCTCCTGGATTGGAAAGATTAACATCGTGAAAATGGCAATACTTCCCAAGGCTATCTACAAATTTAATGCGATACCTATCAAAATTCCAACCTCATTCTTCAAGGAAATAGAAGAGGCAATCCAAAAATTCATATGGAATAATAAAAGACCCCGAATAACAAAAACGCTCCTCAATGGAAAGAACACTGCTGGAGGGATATCAATACCAAATTTCAAACTCTACTATAAAGCCATAGTAATCAAAATAGCTTGGTACTGGCACAAGAACAGACTTCAGGACCAATGGCATAGAATTGAAAACCCAGAAATGAACCTAAAGACCTATAGTCATCTAATCTTTGATAAGGGAGCTAAAAAAATAGAATGGAAGAAAGACAGCCTCTTCAGTAAATGGTGCTGTCAAAATTGCTTAACTACTTGTAGAAAACTAAAGCTAGATCCTTAGATATCACCCTGCACCAGAATCAACTCCAAATGGATCAAAGACCTCGGAGTCAAAGCAGACACTCTGAAAACATTACAGGATGGAATAGGAGAAACCCTAGGTCTCCTTGGCTCTGGCCGAAATTTTCTGAATAGAGACCCGGAAACACAACAAATCAATGAAAGGTTGGACAAATGGGATTGCATGAAGTTGCAGAGCTTCTGCATGGCAAAGGACATAGCTAGCAAGATCAATAGAAAGCCCACAGATTGGGAGAAGATCTTCACTAGCCATAAAACGGACAAGGGTCTCATATCTAAAATATACTTGGAACTCAAAAAATTAAATCCCCCAACAATAACTCCTCAAAGAAACAACTGCCCAATAAATAAGTAGGCTAATGACTTAAAGAGAAACTTCTCTGAAGAAGAAAGAAGGATGGCCAATAGACACATGAAAAAATGCTCAACTTCCCTAGCCATAAAAAAATGCAAATCAAAACAACATTGTCATACCACCTCACCCTAATATGTCCCTCCCCTACAGTATAACCCCTGCTTTCACTATATTTGATGTCGGTATAATTTGTGGAGGGGAAGTGGAAAAACAAGTCGTTTTAATAAGGATACAGGTGGACCTGTTGCAACAATGAGAAGTACAAGTTGTCATGTCAAAATCGAACTTTACAACTTGGGGGGGGGAGGGGGGGGAGGAAAGATGGGAAGAGATAGGAAGGGTAAACAAAGGAGGAGGCTACAATGCTTGATAAGATATGTACTCACCGTCTTGCCCATGTAATTATAAACCCTCTGTACAGTATTTTCACAATAAGAAAAAAAAGAATTTCTGCTGGTCTACTATTATCCATCAGAATCCACTGGTTTTGTGGGAACATGATAGCGACCATCAGTTACCCTTGCATTCTTTAAGAGTTATAACAGTGACGTGATGTTATTCATTTCTATTCTAAATGGCAAAACAACAGATCTAGGAATTCCTTTTCACTTTTACTACTGTTATAAATTTTATCTCATAGGAATCATTGAAACGGATAGGATACTTTTAACCTCTGACCTAAAAGTTCGTTTTCTTTTTTCTTTTACAAACGACCTTTTTCTTTTATTATAAGTAAATACATGTAATGAAAACAATGCTTTCCTGTGGAAAGTAGACCGAATATATTCAGGGATGAAAAACTAGGTAATGGGGGAAGTGATTACAAAGGATGCCCATCATAGAGCACGGAACCTCAGAGCAGTTTATCATGTACACTTTGTGAGAATGACAATGTGCTGGGAACTATAGATTAAATCATTGAACAACTGATATAAACATATACACATATATTTATATATGTATATTTATTTTTAAATGCATATATGTGTGTATATGCCCTTATATATGTATACATGCATGTTACTATACACAAAAATACATACATACACACATGTACACATGCACACATGGAGAAAGACACATAGTTACAGACAACACAAGTTTCACTACTTGTTGAATATGCCTTAGACATAATGTTTGGAATCAAATATGTTGAAGATGTATTTGTCTCTAAAAATTCTTTTACCACTCCTATCTCTTTTTTAAAAGTAATTTATTAATTTATATGATAGTCCTATTCTTACGGCACACTGGAGACAGGTAACTTGCCAAATACATGAAGCAGTTTGTTATGTACTCAATACAAGATCCACCCCAGTGTAGACCTTGAACTCTGGGCTTAGGCGCTGTCCCTCAGCTCTTCATCTCAAGGCTAGTGCTCTACCACTGGAGCCACAGCACCACTTCCAGCTTTTTCTGTTTATGTGGTGCTGAAGAATTGAACCCAGGCCTCATGCATGCAAAGCAAGAACTCTACCACTGAGCCATCTTCCCAGCATCTCCTCTTATCTCTTCAAATGGGTAGGTTTTGACACATTCGACTTTCAAAATGCAGTACAAGTGATAGCAAGTCAATCGGAAATCTCAGTAAGTAAACGTCATATGGCGTCTCCTTGTTCCCCAGGGAATGCTAGTTCTTGTAGACACTCTCAAAAACCAAAGTAGCAGGAAAATACCCTGGTACAGAATAAAGTTATAAGGCTTTAAATGGCATTCTTCCTTGAGTTCTTTTCCAACAGCCAGCATCAATTCTTAAGCAGATGAGTGAGTCCTCAGAAGATTGGAGCTCAGGTCAACATTTAACAAACTCATGTGAAAAGTCCTATGTGAGAAATGCTGACTGAGGTCTTGCTGATTTCATGGTCAAGAAAATAAGACAAAAAGAAAGTATTTTAATGTATTAAAATTTGAGAATAATTTGTAACCTGTCAATAAATGTGTAGAACACAATTATACCAAAATGACAAAAAATGATGTGCATGTGAATTACGTGCTCTTGGACTTGGCGAGTGATCTTAGGTGTTTCTACACAAGTAGAATCAGCACAAATCAATCAGCATTTCTTCATTTAAGATACAAGGAAAGGATACAGGTTGACCCATTGCAACAATGAGATGTACAAGACACTCTATCAGGGGAGGGGGTTGGAGGGAAGAGTTGGGAGGCGTGAAGGGAAGGGATGGTAGGGGAAAAACCAAGGAGGGGGTAAAAATGCTCAATAAGAAATGTACTCATTACCTTACATATGTAACTGTAAACACTCTGCACAGGACATTTACAATAAAAATATGTATTAAAAACATACAAGGAAAGCTTCTGTACTTATCGGAAGTTGTATTTGTCACTCAATATCAGTAAGGTATCAGTTTTATGATCACAGGCATATTAAAATTCTGGATGCTCAAATTCTCTACATAAGCACAGTCTATTATTTACATTAGAATCTGCGCACATCCTAGTGCAGTGTAATTGCAATGAAAATTTTTACTGCATTCTATGTTTGTAATAAAAATAAAATCATATGCACTATCAACTGATGCAAATTTTTTCAGATAATTTTTTAGTGTGAAAATACTGTAAACAGAGGATTCAATTACATGGGCAAGGAAATGAGTATATTTCTTACCAAGCATTTTTGCCACCTCCTTTGTTTCCCCTTCCCATCCCTTCCCTTCTCACCACCCCGGTCCCTCTCCTCTTTAATCCCCGCCCCCCAGCCAAAGTTGTAATGGTCGTTTTTCCATATAAAGTCTTGTACATCTCATTGTTGCAACACGTCCACCTGTATCCATATATAAACAATTTGTTATTCCCTTTCGCCTCCACAAATTATATTAACATAAACTACAGTGAAAGCAGGGGTTATACCTTGGGCAAGGGACATAAAATGCAAGAAACAAATCATCTTATAAATATGTTAGAAACAATAAGAAAAAAAAAAAACATTTGAATCCTTACCTTAGGGTTCATTTCATCAAACATCTACTTATCTGAACGTTTCTGCTGTCTCAGACATATACTAGGGATTGCAAGTAAGGGAAACCATGAGAACTATGTTTCTTTGGGGCTGTCTTGCTTTACTTAATATATTTTTTCCAATTCTTCCCATTTCCTAACAAATGGAGCAATGTCATTCTTTCTGATGGAGGCATAGAATTCCATTGTGTATATATACCACATTTTCTTGATCCATTCATCTACTGAGGGGCATCTGTGTTGGTTCCATATCTTAGCCATGGTAAATAATGCTGCAATAAACATGGTTGTACTGGTAGCTTTAGTAAGGTCTTATTTGTGATCATTTGGGTAAAAGCCCAAAAGTGGGATTGCTGGGTCATTGGACAGCTCTATGTGGCGTCTTTGAGGAACCTCCATACTAATTTCGAAAGTGGTTGAACAAGTTTACACTCCTACCAACAATGCAGTAAGGTTCCCTTCTGTCCACATCCCCTCCAGCATCTTTTGCAATTATATTTCTTGATTTAGCCATTGGAACTGGGGTGAGGTGATATCACAATGTTGTTTTGATTTGTATTTCTCTTATGGCTAGGGAGGTTGAGCATTTCCTCATGTATCTATTGCCCTTCCTTCTTTCCTCTTCAGTGGGCCTTTAGCCCACTTATTTATTGCCCAGTTGTTTCATTGAAAATTTGTTGTTGGGGAATTTAATTTTTTGAGTTCCAGGTATATTTTAGATATGAGACCCTTGATCTTGCTAGCTATGTGTTAGCCATGCAGAAGTTCTGCAATTCCATGCAATCCCATTTTTCCAACCTTTCTTTGATTTGTTGTGTTTCCAGGTCTCTATTAAGAAAATATTGACCTGTGAAAAGGAGACCTAGGGTTTCTCTAATTCCATCCTTTAAAGATTTCAGAGTGTCTGCTTTGACTCCGAGGTATCTGATCAATGTGGAGATGATTCTGGTGCAGGGTGATATATAAGGATCCATCTTTAGTTTTCTACAAATGATTAACCAATTTTTCCAGCACTATTTACTGAAGAGGGTGTCTTTCTTCCATTCTAGTTTTTAGCTCCCTTATTGAAGATTACAGTGCTATAGGTCTGTGGGTTCATTTCTGGGTTTTCAATTCTATTCTAGGTATATTTTAGATATGAGACCCTTGTCCATTGTATGGCTAGTGAAGATCTCCCAATGCGTGGTCTTTCTGTTGATCTTGTTAGCTATACCCTTTGCCATGAAGAAGCTCAGCAATTTCATGCAATCCCATTTGTCCAACCTCTCTTTGATTTGTTGTGTTTCTAGGTTTCTATTAAGAAATTTTAGGCCTGTACCAAGGAGACCTATGATTTCTGCTATTCCATCCTGTAATGTTTTCAGAATGTCTGCTTTGACTCTGAGGTCTTTGATCCATTTGGAGTTGATTCTGGTACAGGGTGTTATATAAGGATCGAGCTTTAGTTTTCTACAAGTAGTTAACCAGTTTTGCCAGCACCATTTACTGAAGAGGCTGTCTTTCCTCTATTCTAATTTTTTAACTCCCTTATCAAAGATTAGATGGCTTATATGTCTGTAGGTTCCTTTCTGGGTTTTCAGCTCTATTCCATTGGTGCTGAGGTCTGTTCTTGTGCACGTACCAAGCTGTTTTGATTACTATGGATTTATAGTAGAGTTTGAAATTTGGTATTGATATTCCTCCAGCACTGTTCTTTCTGTTAAGGATTGTTTTTGCTATTTGGGGCCTTTAATAGTTCCATGTAAATTTTTGGATTGCCTCTTCTTTTTCCTTGAAGAATGCCGTGGGAACATTGAAAGGCATCACATTGAATTAGTAGATAGCCTTAGGGATTATTGCCATTATCACGATGTAAATCCTTCCAATCCAGGAACATGAGAGGTTTTTCCACTTTCTAATTTCTGTTTGATTTCCCTTTTCACGTTTTTAAATTTTTCTTTTTTCCACGTTTTTAAAATTTTTCATTATAGAGGTCCTTCACTTCTTTGGTTAAGTTAATTCCTAGGTATTATTGATTGTGGGACTATTACAAATGGAGTTGCTTTCCTGATTTCAGACACACTTTTCTCATTGCTGCCATACAGAAAAGCCATTGATTTTTGAGGGTTAATTTTATACCCCATTACTTTGCCAAAATTTAGAATCAGCTTGAGTCATTTGGGTGTGGAGTCCGTGGGATTCATTAAACACAAGCTAATGTCATCTGAAAAGAGGGAGAGTTTTATTTAATCTTTCCCTGTTTGGATCCCTTTATTGCCTCTTTTCTTATTGCTGTAGCTAGTCATTCTATTACTAAATTGAAGTGGAGAGAGTGGACATCCTTGTCTCATTCCTGAGTTAAGATGAAATGGCTTTAGTTTTTCACCATTAAGTAAAATTCTGGCTGTTTGTCATATACAGCCTTTATTGTATTGAGGAATGTTCCCTGGATTCCTAATTTTTCCAGAACCCTCATCACAAAGGATTGTTGGATCTTGTCAAATGCTTTTTTCTACATCTATTGAGATAATCATGTGGTTCTTATCCTTGCTGCTGTTGATGTGATGAATTATGTTAATTGATTTGTGTATATTGAACCAGCTTTGCAGCCCTGAAATGAATCTTGTTTGATGGTGGTGTATGAGTTTTTGGATGAATTGTTGAAATTGATTGGGCAGAATTTTGTTGAGAAGTTTTGCATTAATGTTCATCAAAGAAATGGGTCTATAGTTCTCTTTCTGTGATGAGTCCCTGCCTGGTATTGGGATGAGGGTTATGATGGCTTCATAGAATGAGTTCGGTAGTGAACTTTCTATTTCAATTCCATTGAAGAGTTGGAAAAGTATTGGTGTGAGCTCTGCCATGAAGGCCTTATAGAATTCCGCTGTAAAGCTGCTTTTCTGAGATGGGAGGTCTCTTATTACTGTTTCTATTTCAGTGTTTGATATGAGCCAGTTAAGATGGTTTAACTCACCTTGGTTTGTTTCAGCATTTCGATATTGGCTTGGAAAACGTCTATTTCTGCCAGGCACTCTAACTTATTAGCATAATATTTTGAGAAGTATTCTCTTATAATGTTCTGAATCTTGGTTGTTACTGTGCTGATGTTTCCATTCTCATACCTGAGTTTATTTATTTGGGTGTGTTCTCTTCTTTTTCTCATAAGATTTGCTAAGGATCTGTCAATTTTTTAAATTTTTCAAAGTATCAACTCTTTGGTTTTTGGTTCTTACAATTTTTATTTTTGGATTCTAATTCGTTTAATTCTGGTGTAATTTTAATGATTTCTTTCCATCTACTGTATTGTAGCTAGGCGCCAGTGGTTCATGATTGTAACTCTAGCTACTAAAGTGGCTGAGAGCTGAGAATCATGGTTCAAAGCTAGCCTAGGCAGGAAAGTCCATGAGACTTACCTCAAATGAGACAAAAGAAAGCTGTTAGTTGCTCAAGTGGTAGAGCACTAATCTTGAGCTGAAGAGCTGAGGGGCAGTGTCCAGGTCCAGATTTCAAGTCCCACGACTGACAACAATTAAAAATAAACATTTACAAATAAACAATATTTTGACATAAATGTTAAATATATATTCTAAAAATTTTTAAATCCTCACTGGATATATTAGTTTATATAAATATATAGAAGTGTTTTCTGGTTTTAGTTGTTTTTGAGTCAATTGTGTAAATCAAACATTTCTCATTCAATTCATATGTGTAGTTTTATAAACTTATAGGCCATAGTATAAAATTAGCAGATATGTGATAGACAGTGCTGTTTTAGGTATCTACCTTGGCATTCTAAAATTAAGACTTCTCCCCCAAAATCGATATGCCCTCTAACCTTGTCAGAGGTTTCATCTTATTGGAGCAGAAAAGTATCATCGTTTGGAACAACTGTAACATTTTACATGTATTCCACTTAGTTTAACAACCAAAACATTCAAGTCATCTGAACCATGCAAGTAATAACAAAATGTCTTCTGACCTTTTTATTCTCTTAAGAGATGAAAATCTTTAATTATACATTTATTTTTTTCTGCCTAAGATCCTATATCTTAGGAAGATCTTTTTGTGTAACCCTGTGTTCCTGATAAGAAAACCAGAACAAAGGCAATAATGAAAATAGCCAATGAAAATACTTGAAAGCAGTATTGCCATTTTCACTATATTAAGTCTGCCTATCCAAGAGCATGGGAGGTCTTTCCATTTCCTAGTATCTTGTGTAATTTCTTTCTTTAACTTTTTATAGTTTTATTTATTTTTTTATTGTGAAAATACTGTAAAGAGGGTTTATAATTACATGGGCAACATAATGAGTACATTTCTTATCAATCATTGTAGACTCCTCCTTTGTTTCCCCTTCCCATCTCTTCCCATGCTCCTCCCGCCCCCACAACCCAATCCTTCTTCCCCCCACCAAAGTTGTAAAGTTTGTATTCGACATAATGACTTGTATACCTCATTGTTACAATAGATCCACCTGTATCCCTATTTAAATAATTTGTTTTTTTTCTCTTCCCCTCCACAAATTATATCAACATCAAATACAGTGAAAGCAGGGGTTACACCATGGGGCAGGAACATACAAAGCAACAAAGAACTAATCTTATAAATGTGTTAGAAACAATCACCTGAAAGAAAAAATACATTTGAATGCTTATCTTAGGGTTCATTTCTCTAACATCAACTTATCTGACCTTTCTGCTTGACTCAGAATATACTAGTTTTAGCAAATAAGGGAAATCATGGGACCTAAGTTTCTTTGGGCCTGGGTTACTTCACTTAATATAATTTTTCCAAGTCTTTCCATTTCCTAACAAATGGGGCAATGTCATTCTTTCTGATGGAGGCACAGAATTCCATTGTGTATATATACCACATTTTTATAGTTTTCATTAAATAGTTCTTTTACATCTTTGGTTAGGTTAATTCTTAAATATTTTATTTTGGGGGAGGTTATTGTGAATGGGGTTGCTCCCTTTCTGCTTGTACATTGTCAGTGTACAGGAAGGCAACTGATTTTATGGGTTGATTTTGTATCCTGCTACTTTGCTGAAGTGATTTATGATTTCTAAGAGTTTGGGAATGGAGTTTTTGTGATCGTGAAGGTATAGTATTTTGTCATCTGTAAAAAGGGATAGTTTAACTTCTTCTTTTCCTATGCGGATCCCTTTAATGTCTTTTTCTTACCTTATTTACCTGGGTAAGGGTTCCAGGACTATTTTGATTAGGAGTGGAGACAGTGGGCATCCTTGCCCTGTTCCTGATTTTAAGAGAATTGGTTTTAGCATTTCCGCATTAAGTATAATATGGGCTATTGGTCTGTCATAAATGGCTTTTATTGTTTTAAGAAATGTTCCTTCTATTCTTATTTTCTCCAGAGCTTTTACCATGAATGAATGTTGAATTTTATCAAAGGCCTTTCCAGTATCTGTGGAGATAATCATGTGGTTCTTGACCTTGACCTTGGCTCTGTTGATGTGTAGGATTACATTTATTGACTTATGTATGTTAAACCATCCCTGCATCTCTGGGATGAAGCCTATCTGATCATAGTGTATGATTTTTTTTTATGTTTCTGGATTCTGTTAGCTAGAATCCTGTTAAGGATCTTTGCATCTGTGTTCATCAAGGAAATTGACCTGTAATTCTCTTTTTTGGTTGGGTCTTTGCCTGGTTTGAGGATGAGTGTGATATTGGCTTCGTAGAATGAGTTTGGGATAGCTCCCTCCTTCTCTGTTTCTCTGAAGAGCTTGAGGATTATGGCCATTAGTTCTTCTTTAAAGGTCTTACAGAATTCTGCTGTGAATCCATCTGGTCTTGGGCTTTTTTGGTTGGAAGACTTCTGATTGTTTCTGTATCTCGTTGTAGGATATTGGCTTATTTAATGATTTACTTCTTCTTTGCTCAGTTTGGGCAACTTGTATTTCTCTAAAAATGCATCCATTTCTGCCAGGTTTTCTTACTTTAGAGAGTATAACTTTTGAAATTAGTACGTTAAGATTGTTTTAGATATTTTGTGTATGTATTGTGAATTTTCCTATGGCATCCCTAATCCTGTTAATATGGGTTTCCTCTCTTCTTTTTAATTAATCTTGCCAACGGTCCATCAATTTTATTTATTTTTTCAAAGAACCAGTTTTTTCTTTGGGTAATTCTGGCTATGGTTCTACAATTTTCTAATTCATTAATCTCCAGTCTTAGTTTGGTTATCTGGCTCCTTCTAGTAAATTTAGGTTGCATTTTTTTTCATGTTTTTCTAGCTATTTTAATTGCAACATGAGATAATTTACTTGGTCTGTCTCTATTTTCTTGATGTGGGCACTGAGGGCAATAAATTTTCCCCTCAGGACTGCTTTTGATGTGTCCTACAAGTTTCTTTGTGCGGTGTTTTCATTTTCATTGAGTTGTAGGAAATTATTTCTTCTTTGTTCTCTTCTGTTACCTAGCCATTGCTTAGAAGTGTGCTGTTCAATTTCCATGTATTAGAATAATTTCTGCTGTATGCTTTGTTATTGAGAACTAGCTTGATTCCACTGTGGTCAGATAGGATAGAGGGGATTAAGTCGATCCCCTTGTATTTGCTTAAGTTCCTTGCATGAACTATGATATGGTCTATTTTGGAGAAAGTTCCATGAGCTACTAAGAAGAATGTGTACTCTGTTGTTTTAGGGTGAAATACTCGGTAGATGTCAGTTAATTCCGTTGAAGTATGGCCTCACTTAATTCAGTAGCTTCTTTTCCAATCCTCTGTTTGGTAGACCTGTCCTTTGGCGAGAGTGGGGTGTTAAAGTCTACTAGTATTATCATATTGGGATCTATTTTATTCTGTAAGTTTGAGAGTATTTGCTTAACATATCTGGGTGCACCAATGTTTGGGGAATATAAGTTGGTAATATAAGAGGGAACTGTCCTCCTCTTGGGTTGTTCCCTGTATTAATATGTAGTGTCCAGCCTTGTCTTTTTGTATTGATTATAATGAAAAGTTTATCTTCTGAGATATCAGGCTTGCTACACTTGCTTTCTTACTGGGGGCATTTGATTGGTAGATCCTTTTCCAACTCTTTACTCTGAGTTTGTTTGTATGTTTGGCTGAGAGGTGTGTCTCCTGAAGGCAACAGATGGATGGGTCATGTTTTCTAATCCAATCCGCAGTTCTTTTTCTTTTGATTGGCAAATTAAGCCCGTTAATATTAAGAGATAGTATAGAGAGATGCATTTTGATCCCTGTCATTCCCAATTTCCCTGAGTTTTTCTTCTTTCCTTTCCTCCTGTGCTTGCTCAGTTAGATTTCTATTAATGACTGTCTGGGTACATGTCCCTGTTCCTGGTTGCTTTCTTCAGGTTGTGTTCCCACTCTTAGTATTCTTTGTAATGCTGGCTTAATGTTTATGTATTCATTTAGTTTTTATTTGCTATTAAAAATTTTCAGCTCTCCATCGAATGTGAATGCTAGCTTTTCCGAGTATATCAGTCTGGGTTGACAGTTATTGGCTCTCAGCGCTCGTATGGTACTTTCCCAGGCCTTTCTTGCATTCAGTATTTGTGTGGAGAGATCTGCAGTGATTCTAATTTTTTCCCGTTTATTATAGCTCCTTCTTCATTTTTGCTGCATGCAAGATGGTTTCCTTATTATTCAGGTCTATCATTTTTACTATAATGTGTCTAGAAGTGTTTCTCCTGGTGTCTTGCTTGTTAGGTGTTCTATATGCTTCTGTTATGTAGGTAAGATGTTCTTTTTTGAGATGGGGATAATTTCACTGATTATCTTGTTGAATAGGTGTTGCATTCCCTTGCTTTGATATTCCTCACCTTCGTCCACTCCAATTATACAAAGGTTAAATTTCTTGGCACTATCTGCTTGCTCTTGAATTTCCCTTGGGCATAATTTAAGTGATGTTTCCATATCTGTCATTGTTTGGTCCAGTTGGTGTATTCTGTCTTCTGTATCTGACACTCTACATTCCATTTCATTCACTCTGTTAACTGTGGCTTCCATTGTGGTTTGCAAGGAAGAAATGGACTCATTTATGGATTTGGTGTTGGTTCTCCAAGTACTGATCTCACCTCTTAATAAGGTATGTATTGCCTATTTTGGCATTTTTCTCACTTCTGAGTGAGGTATGTACTTCCTCTACTTTTGTGTGTACCTCGTGTTTGAGATCCTGCATCTCTTTCGATAGTTTGTCCCCATGTTCTTTAATTTCTGGTCTATTTCTCGCTTTGTTTTTTGAGTCATTGTCTCCAGCATCCCTTGGATGTAGCTTTTGTCTTTCATTCCTGCTTTGCTCCCACTGGGGCTCTCCCCTGTGTGGCTGCTGGCTATTGGGGATACCTTGCTATCCTGGCTATTAATAAATCTTGTAATTTTTCTCTGTGATTTTCCCATGTGGGTCCAGGATTATTGGAGACTAATCTGAAATTTTGTTTTGGTCAATATGTGTCTGATTTTGCTTGGTTGTTGTTTCTGTGTTGGTAGAGAGCATTTGTACCTGATTTCGGTTCTGTTGGGGGCCGACCTCCAGCTGCTGGTCTGACCCACATAGGGTTCTCAGCCCTTTGCTGTAGATCACTGGCAGCTCTCGTCATTGGAAGGGTTGAGCGGCCTAGACTGCTCCTGTTTGCTCCTACGGGTGCTCTTGGCAAGATTGGATGTACTGGATGAACTCTCTCAGATGCTGGAGTCTGCTATGGGCTCCTGATGGTTTTTTTTTTGTGTGGAGGAAAGGCTGGTTTTGGGCTTGAACTCTGGGCTTGGGCACTGTCCCTCAGATCTTAAGCTCAAGGATGGCATCCTACCATTTGAACCACAGCACCACTTCTGACCCTTTGTGCTTATGTGGTGCTGAGGAATCAGATCCAAGACCTCATGCACCCAACACAAGCACTCTACTGCTGAGCCACCTTACCAGCCTGAGCTCCTGCCTATTATCAGGTCCTGGTGGCCTGTGTTGTCTAATAACCTAGAATATATGGATCGGGTTCTGGTGGGGTTTGGGCTTCTCTTGTCCTGAGCCCCCCTGGTCTTTTGCTCTCACAGGCGTGCTTCCCAGTGGGTGCAGTTCCTTGTTTTCTCCCCTCTGCTGAGGCTTATGCTCAGCTTCTGACTTCAGTTGTGAAAGGTTGGTTGTGTTGCTCAGGCACTGGATCCCCAGGCCTGGTCCCGGCCCAAGGCCTGGGGAACGCGGGTTGGAGATGTGCTGCTGTGTATCCCACCTAGGTTACACAGCCTGGGGTACACAGTTCAAATTTCTTCCACTGTTGGGTATCTTGACCCAGGGGTGCTGTTCCTGGCTTGGGCGTTTAAGCTCCCTTCCAGGGGCGCTCTTGCTGTAGCCTGGTCAGCTGAGTGTGCTATACTGTTTGGTGGAGCTCTCCAACAGTTCCCAGTTTTAGTGGGTCCTGTGGTACAGGTGTTGGGGTAGGAGGTCTGGCTCATGGTCTGGGGATTCCCACCAGCCCTGGTCTCTCTTGAGGGATACAGAGTCCCCTGCGGGGTACTCACCCTGGAGCTAGTTGTTTCTGTGTGATGTAGGTCATTGGTTGCCTTTCCAATCAGAGTTCAGTTGAGGTGTATGTGGGCTGGGCTGGGCGGTGGTAGCTCTGTGTGATTCTCTTCTGTCTCTGCCTAATTTGATGCTGTTTGGGTCTGCACCATGAGATGGGCCTCTAACCTCTGCCCGAGGGGTGGGGGAGGGGCCTCCGTGCAGGTTCTGAGTACTGGGGTTTGTCTGCATTTGCACTCTCCGGATCAGCACCAGTTCCTTGCATGTCTTCTGCTCTGGTGTTCGGTGGGAGTCCCATGTAGTTCTGGGGTTCCTGCCATGGGGTTGAGGGGCTTTGGTGGGATGGAGCCTCTCTGCTCAGATGGAGAGTGAGGGGTGGGATCTTTGTTCAAGCTCCCGGCTAGGAGGTTTCTCCGTTCATCACGATCAGTGGGTCTGACACTAGTACCTCGGGCTGCTTCTGCGCAGGTTATCTGCAGACAAACTCCTGTCTCTCTGGGACTTGGACAGCCCCTGCTGGGTGTTCTGGCCATGGCTTGGTGTGCTGCTGCGCGGCCAGTAAAGGTTGAGGGAGGAGTCTTCCTACTCCTCTGTTCTGAAATTCTTCTTTTTCTCTCTTTCTTTTTTGTTATTTTCCACCTTCTGTTTTTCTCTGGGTGTTCATCTTTTTGTTGTTGTCAGTCTCTTGGGGAGATTAAGCATCGGAACTTGAACTCTCTTTTGGGTTGGGGAGAGCTATGGCGTTTCCGTACTGCCCTGTCACCATCTTGGTACCCCTTCTCATCTATTTTTTTATTGTGAAAATACTGTACAGAGGGATTACAATTACATGGGCAAGATAATGAGTACATTTCTTATCAAGCATTGTAGCTCCTCCTTTTTTTCTCCTTCCCATCCCTTCCCATCCTCCTCCAGGAAAGTATGAAATTCTTGATTTGAAGCCTTTTGCTTGATATCCACAACATGTCATTCTTCCTTTATTAATAGGAGAATTTGGAGAAAGGATTAGAATTCACACTACAAAAAGGAGAAGAGGAAAAGAGAAGGAGAAATCTAGATATTTTGTTCTTCCTCACCTCAATCACAAGGTCTGGATAATGATTATGGATATTAGATACAATGACCTAAAATGATTAAACCCATCTATAGAAAATAGATAACCCCATAAATGATCACATGGAGAATGTTTATTTATAAAAAAATTGTAATAATGTCCAACAGGAAATCTTATCTATTTGTTTAGTTCTTGTTTTGTATTTATTAAATTCTAGTATGCTATAGTCAACTAACATAAAGGTATAAAATATAAGAAACTAACATCTTAATATCATATTCTAACATTAGCTTAATTCTGCTTTTGTTATATGGTGAGGCTGTACTTGAGTTTTGCCTCAATTTCACATGATCTATTCTTCTAGTATATAAGTTGAAAGAAGACTCATTTTGAAACTATGCTATTTTTATAGCTAAGGGAAAACAATTCAGCTATTAGACACAGACAATGAGACAGAAATCTTCCCCTAGAAATAGCCTTTCACTACTTCTGGTTCATTTTTGTAAGCTGATGTAAGTCACATGAACCAGCTTGACATTGCAAAGTACAGGTAAATCTCACCAACAGGACGCTGATGCAGGACATAGAGTAATATGACCATATATACAACACTTGAGATAAAGAGGGGGGAAAAAAGAGAACTATAATACAATCAATCATACTCGCTATCACAATCTCTACAAGAAGGAAGTTATTATGTAGCTTTATTTTTAAAACTACTGAGATCTTCAAATCATGTCTTTTATGCTTGGATGTTACAGGAATTAGAGAACATTTTGATACTGAGACAGCATAAAATTTCCAAGAAAGCTGGAGTAAGCATTTCAATACTACCGTTTATTCTCCAAGAAAAGAAACCATTTCATAGACAATACTTTATACTTTCTTACCTAGTATCTTTTTTTCCAGAAATGGATTTTGTTAATATATGTTACTATCCACCAGAATAAATGTTTCATTTCTCTGCATCTTGTGCAGACAGTATAGTCAATTACATGTAAGAGGGAGTTCATCAATAGCACTTTTTAAAAATGCAAAAAATGTGGACAGAGAGCTAATATACATATTTTTCCACCATCACCTTCCACATCCTCCTTCTTCTTTCCTAGGAAACACACTCTATCAATTAAAAAGGCTTAGATATTTGCCTCTTTATCTTGAAAGTGGAAGCAGAATGTTATGGATGTCGGAGATGATGACCAATAGTGTTTTACATAATAATGTCACATGCATCAGGCCTATGTGTCCTGCTGGCCTTAACACTGTACTTACTTAGTGATGTGATAGGAATGTCAGCCTTACTGGACTTAGTATTGTTTTCCACTTCTTTTTCTACCACCTGGCCTAAATTATAATACACAGTAACGAAATGAAAAAGTAATGCCATCTTAATCAAGTGTAATTGCGACAATGAGATGTATAAGAGGTTATGTTGAAAAACAAACTTTACAACTTTGGCGGGGGTGGGAGGGGGAGAATCGATGGCAGGGATGGTAAGAGGAAGAGATGGGCAACAATGATTGCTATGAAATGTACTCATTACCTTGCTCATAAAATTGTAACCCCTCTGTGCGGTATTTTCACAATAAAAAAACTTATTAATATAAAAACGAAAAGAATTTTTTTAGGGGTGTGGGAATGTGGCTTAATGGAACAGTTATTGCTTAGCATGCATCAAACCCTAGGTTTGATTCCTCAGTACCACATGAATAGAAAAAGAAACACTGAAAGTGGAGTTGTGCCTCAAGTGGTAAAGTGCTAGCCTGGAGCCAAAACAAACAAACAAACAAAAAAACAGTTCCCTGTCCCTGAGTTCAAGTCCCAAGATTGGCAAAAAGTCATTTAGCTAGTAAATGCAAAATAAATAACCCATACTTGGAATATACAATTGATCATTCCAACTGATGCCTACCAATAGTCCGTAATTTATTTTACCTATATTAGATTACTATTATTTAACAAAAGGGCTGGGAAGGTGGCTCAGTGGTATAGATTGCCTTGCACTCATGAGGCCCTGTGTTCGATTCCTCAGCACCACATAAGCAAAAAGAAAAAAGCCAGAAGTGACGCTGTGGCTCAAGTGGTAGAGCGCTAGACTTGAGCTGAAGAGCTGATGGACAGCGCCCAAGCCCAGAGTTCAGGCTCCACGTCCAGACACCCCTCCTCCCCACCAATAAACAAAAAACAAAAAACAAAAAACAATGTTCTGTTAATAGGTCGTGGCAATTTAATGCCAAGAATGTGCTTAGATATCAGGTGGAGATTAATCCTGGAAATTCAAAGATTCCAGGTTTTGAGCTGTCATTTCTAATCACAATGAGAAGGGTAGTCTATGTGAGATTTGGAAATCTTTTTGGTAAGTTATAGCATCAAAAAGGAATAGACTAATTAATAGTTTTGAGAAAAGAGAAGGAATAACTTCACATGGAAGGAATAAATGATAATAACTAAGTTATACCACAATCTGTTCTAGGGAACCATTTTTGGTTATTGAAGAACTAGTTATCAACTAGGCTTATTCCTCATTGTCTTTAGCATTCTAATTCCTTAGGCTAGTTCTTAATCTCTGTGTGATAAATGGTATATACTTCTATGCTGTTCTTTCATTCCTGAACTCCTTTGCTTTCTAAAATCTTCAGTCATTTCTGATACTAAGTCCACATACGCAGACAACAGAGGATGCTAATGTAAGAGTCCCATAACATGAGTCATTAATGTAACAACATGGAAAAGGAGGATATTTTTATTGCTACCTCAATTTTTCTGAAAAGCTGCAATGTCATCATTGATTCAAATTTCCATTGTTTGTCTACATAGTGTCATTAAGTGCACATAAATGCAAATATAAGCCAGATGCTGGTCACTCATGCCTATAATCCTACCTACTGAAGAAGTTGAGACTAGAGGATTGTGGTTCAAAGCCAGACTGGCCAGGAAAATCCATGAGACTCTTATCTTTAATTAACCACCAGAAATCCAGAAGTGGTGCTGTACCTAAAGTGGCAGAGCACTCAACTTGAGCGGAAGAGCTGAGGGACAGGGCCCAGCATCAGAGTTAAAGCCCCATGACCACCAAAAACTGCAAATATGACTTCAAGTTTCCCCAAAAGGAACAACGAAGTCAATTGTAATCTTCCCAAACAGAAAAAATAATTCCAAAATGATTCAGTGCACCTACTTTTGCTGAGTTATTTAAGTTATGGCTTCTTTGCTTGACATATTCTCTTCTTTTAAAAATGGTCAAATATTAACTTTATTATAAACTTCATCTAATAATTCTTGTTTCAAAAGAGAAGTCCATACAGTTGATGTCACTTGGCTTTCTTACTATCTCAGTTCAAAGTCAACCCAGGCAGGACAGCTTGTTAAACTCTTATCTGTAATTAAGCACTAAAACAGGCAGAATTTGAGTTTTAGCTCAAGCAGTAGAGTAGTAGTTTAGGGGGTAGGTGGGCAGGAAAGACAACTGTATAGGGACAGGGTCCACCTTCTGGTTCAAGCCCCAGAACCAGCACAAAGTAAACAAACAAACAAGAAAACGAAAAACCCACATATTTCTTTAGGACCATCCTTAAAGCACTAGTTTGAGAAGAGGCTCCTTTTGCTGATTATACTCACTGGATCCTGCTTTTTGGAATCCTTATTGCTGTGGAGGACCCAGGACCAGAATAAAGAAATGGATAACTGACTTCTACAATAGGAGAATCATCTCAGGAGAGAAATATCCGTGCATAAGACACTTTAAAACCTCCATGTCTTTGTTTCTTTGCACTAGAACACTTTTAAAACAAAGTTATTTCCTTCTTTCTATGCTGGCCTTGAAATGGAATATTGTTTCCTTTTGTAATTCTCCCAACTGGAAGCTTACAGACAAGTTTTATATGAGTAAAGGACACACTCGAAAAGGTAAGGGACAGAGTTTCCTTCAGGCATTGGATTCTTTTCTTGTACCATAAAAAGGACAGCACAAATTAACTTGAACTTTTTCATTTCTCTATGTTCAATTCCTCTCTTGGGATCAGTTTCCACTTCCAGTAACAGTTCCTTCCACTTACCTCCAGTAACAATCTATGATGCTGCTCCAAGTAAAATTAATATTTTCTGGTTTCATTTAAATAGCACAAGTACATCTTTGGACATGAGGTAACTTGTGTTTCAGAAATAACTTTTTAAAGAGAAAATATGGAATTTAAATCGCTTATAAAACATTATCCATGTACACATGGCCATATAAGATGATGTTAAGTGAAATGTACCCCAAGATAGTGACACAACTTGATTTTTCTCTCTTGCTATTGTTTTTAATGTATTTAACATGTAGTATGTACTTTTTTTGTTTGTCTTCTATGTTCTTCCTCCATGATATAACCCCTGTTTTCACTATATTTGTTGTCGGCAACCTGTATCTTGCATATACATTTTATTAATGTGGGGAAGGGAAGGGAAATAACAAAATGCTGAAACAAGGATACAGTATGACCCATTGTAACAATGAGTTGTACAAGGCACTATGTCGAAAATGAACTTTACTACTTGAAGAGGGGAGAAGGCAGTTGGGGCGGTGGGGAGGAAAGGGATGGCAGGAGAAAAACAAAAGAGGAGGTAACAGTGCTTGATAGATTATGTACTCATTTACTTATTTATGTAACTCTAACCACTATTTACACCATTTTTACAACAAAAAAAACATGAAAAAAACTTCCTGGAGTAGTTTAAGTTTAAATTTCCTAATTGCACTGTAATTAAGACCAATTTTAAGTGGGAAGAAGGTTCTCAGAAACATTTCTTTGTGAGTGTGTGTGTTGTGCATTATTTCCCAAGTGTACATAAGTTAACAGTAGGAGAAACAATAGGAATAATACAAGAAAAAGAAGTTTTGTGCTTAAGTTTAATAGTTCAATAGACTACAGAAGACTCTACAAATAAGACAACATTGAAACAATAAATTCAAAGCCAGTAAGTAGATCTATGGGAGTGATATAGAGAAAGCATTACTACTAAGTGGAACATGAAGGATGAGGCCACTCTTGTTTTCTACTAGATCTAAATCATGGTAGCTAATCATGAAAATTTGTAATAACATAGTATGGAAGAATAATTCTGTTCACAAAGCAAGTCAGATATAAAAGCATGGACTTAACTGGAAAAAAAGGCCATGTTGAGAGAGCAGGAATTATACTAGCAATGAACTGGTGGCTAAGATCACATTTCTTTTTCTTTCTTTCTTTTTTTGATGGTTGTGGGTCTTAAACCCAAGGCTAGAGTTCTACCACTTGAGCCACAGTGTCAATTCTAGTTTTCTGGTGGTTAATTTGAGATAAGTGACTCAGAAAACGTTCCTACTGGTGCTGGATTTGAACTGCAATACTCAGATCTCAACCTCCTGAGTAGCTAGGATTATAGGCATGAGCCACCAGTACCCGGCTCAAGATCACATTTCTAGCAGTGTACACTCAGGATATATAATGTGTATGTTCATCTACCTTTGTATGAATTCTTGAGTTAAAAATCTGGGCTACAGGTTAGACTTTACATTCACGAAAGTGTTTCTAGTTTAAAACATGATACTCCTGGAAAAAATAAAAACTAAGAATGTAAAAGATTCTGGGAAGTTAAGTTTGAATCCAGCCTGGGCAGAACAGTCTTTGCAACACTACCTGTAATTAACCAGCCAAAAGTTACACTAGAAGAATGGCTCAAGTGATGTAATACTAGTCATGAGCAAGATTGCTGAATAAGAGCTTGAGGATTTTGCATACATACATACAAACATTCACATACACACAGAAGCACTTACATGTGCAAACACACATATGAAACAACTCTCAGAATGTGTAGAAAAGTTAGAAAATAATAGAAAATATGTCCTGAGTAAGACTATAATCAAGTCAGAATTTTCAATATTAGAAACTCCTCAAGTGAACTTTCCCCCAAAAAGCTTGATAATATTACATAGGTAGGGACCAGACACAGTAAGAGAGGCAAGTAATCATCATGGAGGATCCATGGAGGAATGAATCAGAGACCCCTGCAGGTGCATCTGAAAATGTTCATACCCTGTGTCAAATGTTAGAACATCTTTGAAAATTGTACAGAAACACTTTGAGCAGTCAGTCTAGTGGATAAGATCATCGGAGAAGTTCAGAATTACTAGTATGCTTCTAGGTTAAATAAACCAACAAACTATGCTAGGACAATGTGATACAAGCCTGAAATTCTAGCATTCAGATTAAGACAGGAGATTAGAGAGTGGATTACATAGTGATACCTTCCCGTAACTAGTTAGTATAATTTTGCTTAATAAAACAAACCAAAAAACAAGACAGGAATTCACAGTTGGAAGTTAGGGCTAATTTTGTCATTATGTTTTGAGAAGTCAAGTTTCCTATTGAAATGCAACCCATATATCATCCTCAGTCATGTTTTAAATGCTCTCTTCATTACAGAACATTCCTAGATGCAAAATAGCTCATGATTCCAAACCAAAAATTTAAAAAAGTAAGCATCATTCTGTTGGTTTCCACAGAAGTGATGAAGGATTACAAAAGCTTAATCCTGGAGAAATAGCAAAATTTTCTAATGTAGGACTTTGTAAACCTGGCTAAATGAGAATTTAAATCTAAAATAAACATGTTTTGTTTGTAATTTTATATTCTACAGGATACTACAAAATTCTTTTTAAGTAGAAGTTTTAATTTACAAATTTACAAATTATTCTGGCATTCTATTTGTCTAGAATATTCTTTCAAGCGAGTTAAAGGACTTAGTTAATAGATAATTCCAACAGTTCATGTATAACATGATAATGCTAGAAACAGTTGCCAACAAATGGATAATATTAATTTATAAATTTAGAAAAAGAGCAATGTTTTGAGGCTTTGGTGTAACATGGTATGAAGAGAGTTATTGTGCGACATCTTTTTTCTCCTACCTATACATAACACAGGAAGACATTTCCTTAATTATGTACCTCTGCATGCAATGAGAAAAATGCTAGGTTTGGGGTTTGTTTTCATTTTGTTTTTTTTTTTTGTTTTGTTTGTCCTAGGGCTTAACCGCTGGGCCTGGGCACTGTCCCTGAGCCTGTTTTTGGTCAAGGCTACTGATCTACCACTCGAAACTCAGTAACACTTGTGTCTGGCTTTTCCTGAGCAGTTTATTGGAGATAAGAATCTAAGGAACCTTCCTGCCTGGGTGGGATTTGAACCATAATATTCAGATCTTAGTCTCCTGAATATCTATGATAGATAAAAAGATGAGTAGAAATAATATTTGCAAGTTTTCTGATCTCAAGAATACCACTTGAGGTAAAACGATGCAGCAAAGTTTAGTGTAGTGTTTTTTCAGCAATCGAAAGGGCATTTCATTATCAGAAGTGTAGAATTTTTTCACTATAATGATAAGCTAGTCATGCTGTGAATTTAGGGAATTTTAAGGTGCACCTTATAATTTGGAAAGTGTTGGGCTAGAATGACTTCACTGCATAAAATGTTGGGATTGATAGTTATAAAAATAATAGCTTACTCTGATGAACAAATGTTTACTCTAGAGGAATTAATTATTATAGATACTTCATAGTTTTATCTTCTACCAGAATGTGGCTAGTTTTTCTGTTGACTTTTAACTATGCAACGCCCCATTGGAAACTGCATTTTTTGCGGAATTAAATAAAATGCATACAGGCACTGTTTTAAATATCTCTGGTATGGCATGTTCAGAATTTGAAAATGAGTCGTTAGTAGTCATAGGAATTTTGAAGATCACATATACTCTGTCCTATCAACAAATATTTAGTTTTAAAAGTTAGGAGTTTCCAGAGAATTGAACTATTTTCTATGTAGTATGAGACAATACTAAAATAATGTTTTTTTCAAAATAATGACAAGTATATTCTGAAAATTTTGTATAGTTTGATAACATTCAAGTTGATGACCCTCTGATAAAGAGAGGGACAATTAATTCAAATTAGAAGCCAAATATTGTTCATTTTTTTAAAAAGGTAATACACATAGAATAATATTTACTATGCCAATACAGTGAAATTATATTTTATGTAGCTTGTTTTTAAATTTAATTTTATTGTCCATTTAATATATAAAAGGGGTTGCAGTAATTGAAAGGTAGAGAATACATAATATGTCTAACTTTTTATCCCCTCCCTCTCATTTTAATCACAATTTTCAATCACAATACCCCTCATAAGTAGTAATGTAAATTTCCAAAATGTTGTCTTCTGAGTATTGCTATTGCATTGGTTTGCCCTTTGTCTTTTGTGTCGCCATTTTGTTGTTCCTCTTCCTTTGCAACATTAAGATAAATATGTATACAATACACAGGATACTGAAATTAAATACAGCAGGGGATAAACCAGAGGGGAACACTAGGAGTTCATTTTGCTCATCATCCACTTATATGGTCACATATACATAGGTATTGAGCCATTCTGCTCATCTGCTAAGACTACCCTAGACACTTCCTACTCATTACACATGAGGGAAACCATGGAATCTTTTTCTTTATATCTTGCTTATTTTACTTAGTAGGATTTTTCCAAGTCTTTCCATTTCCTTATGAATTGGAAGCATAGAATTCCACCGTGTGTGTGTGTGTGTGTGTGTGTGTGTGTGTGTGTGTGTGTGTGCGTACCACATTTTAGTGATTCATTCTTCTGAGTGGTATATTGGTTTAAAACATGATTGCATGTAAGTATCAGTTAGGGTCATTCAAAAATTACAGATGCCACCTCCACAGGTATACTAAAATAATGATTTCTAAGTAACATAGTCTTTTATGTTGGTACAAGTGTTGAGATATCTGGATGAGTCTAATGTATATTTTGCACGGAATTAGGCAGGAAGATATCATATAGGATAAAAATGGCAGTGACAAAATATTCCCTTGAGATAGATTAAGGAGGCTGCCAGAAGTATGAAGAAATTCAGATAAGTTAGGAGAATTTAGAAATGCAAGCTCAAGTTTGTCTCTTTAAATAAAAATTATGTAAGTAGATGGGCAAAAGAAGGGGAAGAGAAGAAATAACAGGCAGCAGATCATTGAACCAAGTTAGAGTATAAAAAGATATAATCTATAACTTCCAAGTTAAAAAAGAGAACAAAATCAAGAACTCTAACAACAGATGCTGGAGGGGAAGTGGACAAAAGGGAACCTTACTTCATTGTTGGTGCGAGTGTAAACCTTTTCAACCACTTTGAAAAGCAGTATGGAGGTTTCTCAAAAGACTTCACATAGAGCTCCCCTATGACCCAGCAATCCCACTTTGGGGCATTTACCCAAATGTTTACAAACAAGACCACACTAAAGCTACCAGCACAACTATGTTTATTGCAGCATTATTTACCATAGCTAAGATATGGAACCAACCCAGATGCCCCTCAGTAGATGAATGGATCAAGAAAATTTGGTATATATACACAATGGAATTCTATGCCTCCATCAGAAAGAATGGCATTTCCCCATTTGTTAGGAAATGGAAAGGCTTGGAAAAAATTATATTAAGTGAATTAAGCCAAGCCCAAAGACACATAGGTCCCATGGCTTCCCTCATTTGCAATATCTAGTATAGGTATGAGTCAAGCAGAAAAGGTCAGATAATATAATGTTAGGAAAATGAACCCTTAGATATGTATTTAAATTTTTTTTCTTTCATGCATTTGTTTCTAACACATTTATAAGATTATTTCTTTGTTTCTTTGTATGTCCCTCCCCCACAGTATAACCCCTGCTTTCACTATATTTGATGAATGTATAATTTGTGGAGGAGATGGGGAAAAACAAGTCATTTAAGGATACAGGTGGACCGGTTGCAACAATGAGAAGTACAAGTTGTCATGTCGAAAACGAACTTTACAACTTTTGTGTGGGCGGGGGTGTGGGGGGTAAGATTGGGTGGGAGGATGGGGGAGGCTGGGAAGGGATGTGAAGGGTAAACAAAGGAGGAGTCTGCAATGCTTGATAAGAAATGTACTCATTATCTTGTCCGTGTAATTTTAACCCCTCTTTACAGTATGTTCACAAAAAATAAAAATAAAATAATTTAAAATAATTTAATCCTAAGAGATTGTGAATTGAGTAATAAATTGCTGCATGAAGTGTGTACACAATGGGGGATAAGGTCTAATAATCGACGATGGGTAAATATCTGAGGATGATCAGAACAGCAATTAATTCTCACCAAAAAGAAAGAGAAAAAATTGAAAAGATAAAAATAAAAAGGACCAAAAGATCAGAAGAGATAAAACACACACACACACACACACACACACACACACACACACACACACACACACACACACACACATCGATAATAAAAATTATGAAAGGAAGAAAAGATTAATAGAAAACAATTTTTGAAAAATTAAGAAAAGGTACAAAGAAGAGTTCTTTGATTTTTTTGAGGGGGGTGGGGAAGGGGGTAGAATGGGAAGATCCTGCATCTCCCCCGTGTCCATAACCAATCTCTTGGTGGAGTCTCTGGTCTGGTTGTGGTGTTTGTTTTTTCTGTGGGTTGATTAGTTTCTTAAGTGAGTTTGAGCAGGCAGTAAAATGCTCTGCATTACCCAGGATTTTGTGATCCTCCTCCCATTCTACTTCAGTGGGAGGGAGATCTGCTTTGAGTATCACGAAAGAGGGAGATGGCTGTTTCCTCTAGTTTGGAGATGCTGTTTTTAGGCTAGGTTCTGGGTAAAGTTGAGGTCTTTCAGCAAACAGTAGCTTTTCCCTGAGGGAATAGCTCCTGGGACACTCACAGAGCCCATCCTGGGGCCATTCTCAGGTTTTTGATTACTGAATTTCAATTGATTGTCTATGCTGCTGTATGGAGGGGCAGCCTCTGGCTCAGTTTACCCAGAGAAGAAAGTCACTCCTCCAATGGTGAGGCTTCCTTGCCTGGGCTGGTTGACTTTCCTTTGGGGGGAACTGAGCCAGGCAGTTCAAGTCAGGTTCCTGTGACCTCCTAAATGACTCTTGTTTTCTTCCAAGGCCTGAGTTGGAGATAGCTGTTCAAATGGTCCTTTTTTAATATCAAAGATGGAGATCTCTGATGGTGGTGGCAGGGAGGGGTGGCCTTCCCTCCTCTGCTCCCTTAGAGTGAGGATGTCAGGCTTCTACCCACTCCGGAGTCTTTGGTCCTGGGCTGTGTCTGGCCTGCAATCTGCCGGATGAAGATATCTGCTCCTCCTCAGTTCTTACTGGTGTTGAGTAAAATCTGCTTGCCTGCCACATCTGGCATCTTTTCCCAAGACTCTCTGTGCTATAGGTATGGAGGCTATGGCCACCGCTGCTGCTGCCGCAGCCACCACAGTTGCGGCTACCAGCAAGTGCTCAGATTTGTCTCCTTGCTTTGATTTTCCCTCTCTGGCCACTCTCTGTACTCTGATGGAATATTTGGTGTGGTTCTCTAGCCTAGGACTGTTCACTTGATCACTAAAACTGCTTTGTATGCCAGAAATTGTTTAGCCTCCAGCTTCTCCTCCGCCATATTCATCTGAACATATTTTTTGCCTCTTATTGAAGTGCATCTGATATTTTCATGTAGGGTTCTCCAAATATAATATTAATTCATTCATTTAATTAGGACAATTTCGGTCAATTTATTATCCATTATAATAATGAGAGCATGCTGTGTCAGACTCCTATCAATATGACAAAATACTTCATAAAATTAATTAAAAGGAGGAAAGTTTTATCTTGGCTTCTGATTTTATACATTTCAATTTACATTTCTTATCCTCATTGCTCAGGAACATGTGATGGCCTTTTTGTATTCATGGAAGCCAGGAAGTAAAGAAGAGGAGGAATGGGAGTGGGAAAGGGAGAAAAAGGATGAGAGGAAGAGGGAGAGGGAGAAGGAAAAGGAGAAGGAGAAGTAAAAGAAGGAAGAGGAAGAAAGGACTTTGATCTTAACATCCTCTTTGATTTCAAGTTCTGAGTGACCTAATCTCTTCAACTATGCCCACTTGAAAGGGTTCACCTCTTTATGGCAATGTAGTGAAAGCTAATTATTAATCACAATCCTTTATGATTTCAGATTTAATTTCTAGTGTAGTGGGTAGATCTTTCTATACAGTTGTGATAACTTCTGTTCCTAAATATCAGAGATGCTATTTGGCATAGCAGTGATTTGGTTATACCATTACTGGAGAGATGAATGAAATATTTTGAATGCAAATACATTTTATTTAGCAGATACAGAAGCTTCAAGAGTTTCCATGTTGTGATCTTCAAAAATGACTATTTCATCTAACTCATAATGACATGAATTTTTCATAATTTTATAGCATTTCCATTCAAGTATTTATTATTTATAATGAGGTTCTTTCCTTCAAGTTGAAGGAAAAATAATCATTTATCTTAATTATTCTATAGAGTGTAGGTATAATATGAATTTCTTACCATTCAAAAATAACTTATATTCAAGTCTATAGGAATAATTGGATAAGTGATGGAATATCTTGCTTTAGTTATCTTGTACTGAGATTGATTCAATTTGTAAAAATAACTGCTGACATAAAATAAATGAAATTCACTGTTTCTGTAAAAGGACTAGGTAATCAAATATCAGAAATATATGACCAGTAACTAAGATTTTTAAATAATCAAAAAATGTATGAAGCTACATTTTTGTGTCAAAAACTTTTAGGTTAAAAAGAAGAGAAAATCATGTGACCACATTAGATAATATTTATTTAATGAAAAATTGCTTCATTCAGCCTGATAGAGCCTATTGCCTTTAGCTTACATGAGAAATTTGATTAATGATCCCTTTTTTGCTATTGAATAATAGAGTATTTCAATTTGTCCAAAGATTCTGTCATTTAAATCTTTGAGTGCATATTTTTTCAAAAAATTGAAAACTTTTTCACAGTACAGGTTCAGGTTTAATAACTAAATAAATATCTATGTTATTTGTTAAATTGATCCTCTAGCATTCAAATAATATGAAATTTATTGTATTCTTGGATATATGAAATCTGTGATACATATGGGTGTCTAAGCTTGTAATCCTGGCTACTCAGGAGGCTGGAGTTCAAAGCCAGCCTTGGCAAGAAAGTTTGTGAGACACATCTCAATTAATCACACACACATCACAAAACCCACACACACCTGCACACACACACACACACACACACACACACACACACACACACACACACAAAGCCAGAAATAGAATTGTGGCTCAAATGATAGAGCAATATCCTTGAGGGAAATAAAAACAACTAGGGGACAGGTCTTGAGTTAAAATCACAGGAACAACACACAAACACACACACAATATATGTCTAAATGCTTATTTTAGTTTGAAGAAATAAACAATATCAGGAACAGTAATATTTGTTACATATCTTGCAACGTTTGTGAAGTTGTTTTTAGTACAATATGTCTTAAGATATAATATAGGTCATTAAAATTAATATCAATCTAGTTAATATTTATAATTACTCATAACACCTTAGAGTACAGCAGTTCGTATTTTTCTATAAACATAAAAAATATTCTGAGTAAAAGAAAGAAAAGAAAATTGGAAGAATAATAGAAAGAGAGAAAGGAAAAAAGAAAGAAAGAAGAAAAAGGCAAGAAAGGAAAGAAGAAGGAAAGAGAGAAAGAGAGAGAGGTAGGGATGTAGGGAAGGAAGGAGGAAGGACAGAAGAAAGGAAGGATGGAAAATAGGAAGGAAGGAAGGAAGGAGGGAATGAAGGAACAAAGGAAGGAAGGGTGGGAGAAAGGAAGGGACAATTTAATTTATAAAATCTATTTAGCCCAACATAAACTTCATGTAATTAATCCTTTAGTAAGTTCAAGTTTGCAATTTTCACTTCTTTGTATGTTCTCTATGCATGAATGAAACCAACAAATGAAGGATCATATATAACCAGGTGAATATGTTTGCATCTGTAATAATATGTATGCAAATCTTTTTCTTATTTTCTATACATCATCAAATAACTATTTGCATACCATTTACACTTAGTTATAAATATTCTAAAAACTGATTAAACCAAAGGATGTCAATATATTATATAATATGCATACAAGTATTTATAGTGCTATTAATATTACAGTCTTCATGCTATATTAATTATAAAAATTTTATTATATATTTTATCAGAGAATTTAGCATCCTCTGATTTTGGTGTCTGTTTGAGTCCTACAAGCAAGCCATGATTTAAATCAAAGGAGATCTGTATTTGTTGGCTCAATCGAATATTTCTGAAAGCGATTAACTCATCAGAGCTTGTTCAAATACATCAGAAGGGCCGTAGATAGGCTGTACCACGTTTACATGATTACCTATGATGTGATTCAAGAGCCACTGAACAATCATACTTCACTTTGCCATCACTCTAATTATTTCCATTGCAAGAAGAATCATTCACATAAGTCACATGATATAAACTTGTCCTTAAGTTATTATTTCTATGAAATAATATCCAAAGGATACACTACACTGAGTTAAAGAAAAAATTGCAAAGTGTATTGGACGTTGTAACTCCTTTCATATGCACATGTGGAAATTCTATTCCCCCGGCTGGTGACATTAGAATCAACCTTTCAGAGATGGCATTACAATAATGATCCTGATAAAAGAAGCCCAATATAACTACTCTGCCATATGAATGTCCAGCAAATAGATTGTGATGAACCAGAAAGTGCACCCCCAAAAGACAAGGAATTGCTTTGAACAAGCATTTTTATAATCAATGCTTAAGCTTCTAGCATATGGGTAATAAAATTCTGTTGTTTTTAAGCCACTTACTTTGAAGTATTCTCTTATAACAGCCCAATTGCTGACAAAAGGCAAAGCAGTTTTGAGTTAATATCACAAATTATGATAAAAAAAAGACAGATGCATAGTAAAGGAGACCCATCTCAGCCATTCAGAGATTAGAAATGTGGAGAAATAACCTCATTTATGTAGGTTAAACATGGAAGAGAGAATGTGGTTAGCCCAAAGCCAAATGCCAAAAGCAGAGAAATTTAACAAAATACCATGAAGTTGAAACAAGTCTTAAAAGGGAGATCTGGGCTTAAAGGGAGTAGGGCACTTCTGCCCTAATGGAAATGGTGGACTAATACAGTCATATCACTCAATGTACATATGTGAGAATATAAGTAGGATACTTGAAGGGATAGGTGGTGTTGGGGTAAGGGAAGGAAGAAAAGTGGAAAGATTTCAATGTTCCAGATGTATTGTACATTGAAATGCACATGTACTCTATTAAACACTGACATGATGAAGCGAAACCCCTTTGCACAACTTGATAAAGATTAAAACAAATTTGAAGTTTTAATATTAAGAGACAAAAATCATAAACGTTTAGAAATAAATAAGAGGATAGCATTGACATATTGTTATGGCTTGTGTTTCTTTCAATATACAAAAATTTATGTGTCAAGTCTGCTGCAAATGTAAATTTTATTTTGCCAATTCTTTTTGCAAATTGCTTAAAATATAGAGAACCAAATTCCACAACCCCTTCACTTCCAATAAAAAAAATCTTATAGACCTTTAGGTTTCTCAGTTGTTTCTAAATATCTTAAAGTGATGCATTGGAACAAATTTCATTCTACATTTAATTTTAATTTTTAAAACACTAAATTCTTCTAAAATCCTCTCACTCGGACATAGGTATGGATAGATAACTGACGTGGGCAGAATCAGAATTATTCAGAAGGCTGTAAATGGATGCTTATCTAATTTTCTCTCTTCTTGATCATAGAAAACAGACTGCCCTTGTTAGGAAAATGAGGGAGAATGGAAAAGAAATAGGCCGAACTCCATCATCAACAGGTGAGGACGGTTTATTGATGAACAGCGAGGGGCACAGCCCTTCCAGCAGGTTTGGAGGTTGTGTGAGGGAGCTGGGACAGGATCGGGTTTTTATAGGAAGTCTGAGCAAGGACGTAGATATTAATGGAAAGCCCCTAGCTCAAGGAAGGTGTGGGCCCACAATGAGATGTTTACAGCTGGGTTAGGTGGATTGCCCTGCCTGCACTTCAAAGGAGTTCACATATACCTGGGTTTTGCCTGCAGTCTATATGGGCCTAGGATAGTAGGGTGGGGGTCAATCCTTCATATTCCATCTTCAGATACATAAAAGGATAGGGCCAAGAGGGGAGAGGCAAGTTCTTCATATAGGATCTTTGGATACATAAAAAGAACTGGGCTGATAGAGGATTAACATGGAGTTATGAGAACAAAGCAGATTCCAATCATTTTGAAACCTGGAGTATAAAAGGTGGAGTATAAAAAGGGGTCTTTTCTGGCTGCCTTCAGCTGGCATGGGGGTGTCGAGAAGTCACTGGGGCTGGGGTCTTCAGGTCCATGTCTGTGCTCGGTCCAAGGCAGTGTAAGCAAAGCCTCTGGTTGCCTGCAGTAATAGGATGGCCTTGACATGGTCCCAGGTCTTGAGTCAGGGCTATTATCCTGTTAGAGAGAAACTTGAAAATGCTGTGATCAAGCAAAAGGCTGACTGGTTGATATGAGTTACATAGGAAAACACACCCAGGGCACAAACCAGAAAAGTTTCATTTGGATCATGAGCCCATAGCCAGTCAGAAACTAGGGCTGGATTGGAGTAGTTAAGGTAAAGGGCCTGGTGAGAGACTTTGATCATTTCCTATAAATAGCTGGTAACAAAGGCAAGAATGTAAATTCTTGTCCAGTTAGAAGTTAGACAGATATGGACATTAGATGGACAGGCTTCTCAACTTGTTTCTATTGACCTCCTGGCTCTGGTTAATTTTGAAAGGACAGGCACAAAGTGGCTGATGTGACATCATCTCCTCTTATACTTTTCCGCCTTGTCCTGGAATCTAGCTGCTTGTGGCTAGGATATGGGCTTTGAACTCAAGGCCTGAGCACTTTCCCTGAGCACTTCTGCTCAAGGCTAGCATCCTACCACTTTGAGTCACAGGGCCACATTTAGCATTTGGATGGTTAATTTTTGAGCCAGCTTCCAGCCTAGTTCTTTGCTGGTTGTATAGGAATAGAGTCTCAGGGATTTTTTGCCTGGGATGGCTTTGAATTGCAATCTTTGCCACAAAAACACTTTATAATTTCCAATCAAAGTAACAAGGAGATCAGTGGGAACAAGTAGAGCTTATGTGCACCCTGTCAAAAATTGATCAACAAATACTTGCCAGAACTCTGCAATGACACAACTCAATAGCTAGAATGAGGGTTTGAGTATAGCTTGACTGCCTGGGAAACCTTATAACCAAAGTGTGTAAGAGGCTCTCCTGGCCTATACATGTATTAATAGCCTAACAACATAGCTGGCTTTTTCAGGTCAGGCTGGGTAAGGTTTATAGAGAGTGTCCCACAAGAGTCTAGTTTTTGTAAATCTAAAGGAGTCTTTTACCAAGAATCAGCTGTGTGTGATCGAGTCAGGCAGGAGTCCAGTATACCATGGAGGCGGTAGCATGCTTCAGGCAGGATCTTGGCTAGACTGCATCCCTCGGATGAATGGTTAATTACTTACAACATTATACACAGACTGGCTAAAGACACTTGACTTTAGATGGATATAGAGAATAACATGCTAGTTTTAATGTTAAATCACAGCCAATAATTACATACAAACTTTACTCATAAGCTGTCTTTTAAGGCATACTCATACCATCTCCTACATACTCGAACTTTCTGAGGACAGAAACAGATATGTGGAACAAACATTTTAAGACAATTCTTACCTCCTTACTGGTATTTTTCATCACAGCTGGTTAGTAGATGAGCTGGGTCTCATTCCTTTTACTACTACCCTTGATAAAAATGTTTTCTTTTAACAAACAGCACATTTGATAGGAAATATCTGTATCAAGAAATAGAAGAAGATAACTTTTTACACAGGTTTTATGTATTATAATATGATTATGCTGAACAGGTTCACACACTTATACTTAAACCAAAGTTTTAAGGTGCACTTAAGTTTTTAAAAAAATGAAAACCAACCATATGGGTTTTTTTTAATTCCAGTGGCAAAGTGATATTGTTTTACCCAATATGATAAAAACACGTGTCAATGTCAGAAAAGTAGGCAATACCAAACAATATGCAAGGCAAATTTTGACAAACAGAATTTCCACCCTTAAACAAACATTAATAACAAGAGCAGAAAATCTTTAAATCGATTTTGGTGATGAGGCATATTATATGATTTAAATATTTTAACCCCTAGAAGAGTGAAGAGGAGAGTGGAGTAAGGTTGGTGGAAGAGTGGAGGTTGTAGAAAAATCCATTATGTGGTCTTTGTCTCTTTCTAGCTGTCAGCTTCCAGGGCATGTAGAGAGAATTGGGGGAGAGGGTGGCTGAACAGCCACTGTAAGGAGAAGAAATAACACTTTTAACATGAAGACATTTAAAGGGATGATGTGGCATAATGAAGGTGCTGAAAAGTGAGTGTTTGAGTGAGTGGATAGAGAGAGTTATTGGAAGATGTGAGAGGGAGGGATTTCTCTTCTGCAGTCTCCTAGAGAAGAAATTAAGAATAAAGATTTTGATGTGAGTGGACTCAGGAAAGAGAAAAGGATTGGATTATTGTCTAAGTCCAAAAAGAAAAAGAACTGGTTTGTTTCTTTTAGGGGATTTCAGTGTGATAAAGGGAGAGAGCCGTAAAAGAGAGAGGCTGTCCTCAGTGTTTTTGACACCCATACACTTTCAGTGACAGGTTAACGAAAGTTCCAGAGCAGAGGCCTATTTATTTAGGGTCTGGAAGGGAAGAAGGTGTATTAGCCATAGAACAGGATTGAGAAGTGTATAAGTATGGAGGGGTTTGTGTAGAGGGATTTTTAACAGGGCTGTTAGCTTGTTGTTTTATCTTTTTGTTTTTCTTTTTTTTGGTCCGGTCGTGGAGCCTGAACTGTGGGGTTGGGAATTGTCCCTCAGCTCTTCAGCTCAAGGCTAGTGCTCTACCACTTGAGCCACAGTGCCACTTCCGGCTTTTTTCTTTTTGCTTATTTGGTGCTGAGGAGTTGAACTCAGGGCCTCAGGCATGCAAGGGAAGCACTGTACCACTGAGCCACCTTCCCAGCCCTTGCTGTTTTATCTTTGGAGGCCTATGCCCATCCTCACCTTGTGTCAGCTACACAGGTAGGCAGACAGGAAAGCACAGGGACAGGGGTGAGCAGAAGGAGTTTGCTTGACACAGGCAGACAGTCTTAGCCTAGATAAGCTGGACCAACTGCAAATAGCAAGAGTGCAGTTAGAAGGGCAAGGAAAGAGAAAAGGATCTTTGGTGCCAGAGGTCATCAAAGAAAAGAGAGAGTGAGAGAGAAAGGGAGAGGGGGAGAGAAAAGGGGTGAGAGACAGATTGAGCTGCTACAAGATGAGGAGTTACTTTTTAGAGGAGATAGGAGAATCATGGCAGAGAAGGGCTTGGTGAGCAAGGCTGGAGAGCGGGTAGGGGGAACTCTGGAGTGGAGGTCAGAGGAGGACTTGGTGAACAGAACAGAATAAGCAGAGTGGGGGTTTTCTGGAGCAGAGGTAGAGGAGGGCTTATGTATAGGGGACCTGGGACTCCCCACCGTTTTGTTGGAGAATTGTTTAAATCACTAAGAGGAAAACCTAAGGTTCCGAATTTAGGCCAGTGCTGGCCATGATAATGAGACCAGATTTTGGAAGAAAAACATGTCAGATTATTTTTTTACTGTAAATCAGTCAGCCCAGTTTCTTAAGATTAGACCACAGCCATACCAATGGGGTGTCTCTGGGAGAAAATTTGGAAAATTTGGTAGGACTACTGAGTCTGTCCCGTTGTTCCAGGCATCCCTGGTGTTTTGGGAAGGCAGATGGACATATCCAAGTAATTAGGATAGAGCATCCCCAAAGGTCCTAATTACAGGGGGTCATGGTGTCAGGAAAAGAGACACTCCTGGAGTCTCCTGGATTCCCACAGACAGGAAGGAAGGAAGGAAGGGAATCCTGGATTCCTGGGGTCCGTTTCGTTGCACCTCCACCACAGACTGGGCTGGTAATCTTGTACTGAGGCTTTTACATGGTGAGTGAAGTTGACCAAAAGGCAAAGACCCTCCAGCCTGGAGATAAGAGTCCAGGAACAGAGTAAAAGAGAAAGAATAGGGGGAGAGACCTTTTCTGGGTTTATGCAGGTGGCCAATAATTCCTCAAGCTACAGCAGGTTTGCTGTCCACTGCTTGCACTGTTTACAAAGGCAAAGATCAAGAGGTCTTTCATGTGGCTGTTTAGCCCAAAGTAAGCTCTGAGGGCTCTGTCCTCCCAGTGGAGAAAGGCCTTGGAAGGAGGAGGAAGGTAGCAGAAAGCCTCCATGAGGGGTGGCAAGGAGGGGTGTGGCCCCTGGGCAGAGGGCACCCAGTCTTCCAGGGTGTCAGAACCATATGTTAGGAAAATGGAGGAGAATGGAAAAGGAATAGGCTAAACTACATCATCAGCAGGTGAGGATTGTTTATTGAGGCACAATGAGGGGCACCATCCTAGAAGTTAATGAAAAGCCCCTAAGTCAAGGAAGGTGGGGAACTTTCAGTTTGGCCCACAATGGGCTTACGTGGATTTCCCTGCACTTCCAAGGAGGTCACACATACCTGGGATTTTGCCTGGAGTCTGTATGGGCCTGGGACAATAGCGTGGTGGGGAGGGCAGGTCAATCCTTCAGTCCTAATTGGAAAAAGTTATCCTTACCAGCTTTTCTGCATATAACATTCCATAAACATTTTCTTATTAGAGGATTATACAAGATTAGCTATAAATTGATTGATAATGACTGAGCTTGACAGAAAGGTGAGGGAAATCTCTCTACACTTCAGTGAGGTTCTGACTTGTGTTTCACAAAGTGTTATGAAAGCTGTCTATGAGAAATCTAACAACTGCATTTCTAAAAAGTCCTTGCGTGCTTACACTTTCTGATAATGTCTCAACTCAAGTACTTTTTCTTGAAGATCCACACCATTCAATTATGCTGTATTAGATCCTTGTTACATTTTACAGACAGCTCATGGTGATGAAATTTGGGTTTTTCATAATTGCTCTTCCAATTCCATCCACAATATGCAGACAAAAATTATCTGAAAAATTTGTATCCGTTGATAGTGCATATACTTTTCCACTACAAATATAAAATGTAGTAAAAATTTTAATAGCAATCATACTGCACTAGGTTGTGGGCAGATTCTGATGTAAATAATATACTGTGTTTATGTAGAGAATTTGAGCATCCAAAATTTTAATATGCCTGTGGTCCTAAAACCAGTACAGTACTGATATTGGGTGACAAATACTTCATATAAGTATAGAAGAAGTTTTCTTCGTATTTTTAAATATATTTTTTGTAAATATCATATACAGAGGGGTTACAGTTACATAAGTAAGGTAATGAGTACGTTTTTTATTGAGCATTGTTACCCCCTCCTTTGATTTTCTCCTACCATCCCTTCCCTGCACACCTCCTCAACTCCCCACTTTACCCCCGTCTGGTATTGTCTTGTACATCCCATTGCTACAGTGGGTCAACCTGTATCCTTTCCTTGTATCTTAAATGAAGAAATGCTGGCATGATTTATGCTTATTCTACTTGTGTAGACACACCTATAGTCACTCACCAAGTCCAAAAGCACATAAGTGAAATGCACATCATCTTTTGTCAGTTGGTATAATTGTATTGTACACATTTATTGACAGGTTACAAATTATTTTCAATTTTTAATACATTAAAAAACTTTCTTTTTTTTAAATTTCTTGGCCAGGAAATGGAAGACCTCAGTCAGCATTTCTAACTTTAGACTTTTCACATGGGTTGGTTAAGTGTTGACCTGAGGTCCAGTCTTCTGAGGCCTCATTCATCTGCTTAGGAATTGATGGTAGTTGGATGTGAGGGCGATCTGCTGCGACATCTGTCACCCCATTGATCGCCAGGGTTGATTCGGCTGCTCTGGCTGGCGAGGTGGGTGTCCCCTTCCTCCCTCACCGCTACATGTGTGTCCCTCCGAAACTGTGCACTCGGTCGAGGAGGACGACCATCCCCAATAGAGGAGGATCGGTCTTAGGTCAAGGATATACGACCATCCCCAATAGAGGAGGATCGGTCTTAGGTCAAGGATATACGGGTAGCTGAGCTCCCCTGCTAGAACCTCCAAACAAGCTCTCAAGGAATTGATGGTAGCTTTTGTAAAAAAGCTCAAGGAAGGATGCCATTTAAAGCCTTATAACCTTATTTTTTACCAGGATGTTCTTCTGCTTTGGTTTTTGAGACTGTCTACAAGAGCAAGAATTCCATGGGGAGCAAGGAGACACCATAAGACCTTTACTTACTGAGATTTCTGAGTGATTTGTTATCACTTGTACGGCATGTTGCAAGTCGATTCTGGCAAAAACTACCAATTTTAGGAGATAAGATAAGTGGAAAAAAAACTCTTAGAGACAAAGACATCTTCAACATATTCGGTTCCATGCATTCCATCTAAGGCATATTCAACAATTAGTGAAACTTGTGTTGGCTGTATCTATGTGTCTTTCTCCATGTGTGCATGTATACATGTGTATATGTATGTGTATATTTGTGTGTATAGTAACATACATGTGTACATATATAAGGGCATATACACACATATATGCAAATATAAATAAATATAAATATATAAATATATGTGTATATATATCAGCTGTTCAGTGATTTAATCTAGAGTTCCCAGCACATTGCCATTCTCACAAAGTGTACATGATAAACTGCTCTGAGGATCTGTGCTCATTTCCCCCATTACCTTGTTTTTCATCCCGGTGAACAACTTCAGCCTACTTTCCCTAGGATAGCTTTGTTTTGGTTACTGACTGATAATAAAAGAAAAACATTCTTTGTAAAAGAAAAAGAACTTTTAGCTCACAAATGGATGCCTATGAGATAAAATTATAATAGAAATAAAAGTGAAAAGGAATTCCTAGATCTGTTGTTTTGCCATTTAGAATGGCAAAGAATAATATCACGTTACTCTTATAACTTTTAAAGAGTGCAAGGGTAACTGATGGTCCCTATCATGTTCCCACAAAACCAGTGGATCCTGAAGGATAATAGTAGACCAGCAGAAATTCTAAATAGCAGACATGGAGCATGAAAGAGAAAGAGAGAAAATGAGAGAGAGAGAAAGAGAGAGAGAAATATCATAATACTGGAAGTGCATAACAGATAAACAAGAGCTGTATGAGAGCCTTCATACTGCTATCTTTAGACTCTCCATGTACATTTGAAGGTATTTGATGTCTGATAATCCATCAATATAAAAATATAAAGTAATTTTGATAAAAATTAAAGATTACTCAGAAGAAATTATAAATGCAAAAACAGTTTTCACAGAAGCAAACTCTCAGAGATATTTCATGACTTTGAAAAGGATGAAGTGGCTGAAGTTAGTATAAATTTAGAAGTATGACAATTCACAAAAACATAAAAAGATACTCATGTATTTCATTATATAACCCAAAGCAGAAAGTAAATGTTGTTCAGATGATTTTTAAAAGAACAGTCTCTCCGGTTCTTGGAAGGTGGCTCAGTGTTAGAGTGCTTGCCTTGCATGCATGAGGCCCTTGGTTTGATTCCTCAGCACCATATAAGGAGAAAAAGACAGATGTGATGCTGTGGCTCAAGTGGTAGCACTCGACTTGAGCTGAGGGATGGCACCCAGGACCCAGAGTTCAAGCCCCACAACCAACAAAAACCAAACCAAAAAACTAATCAAAACACAGTCTCTCACTTTTGTGGCCTCAACTCTGTAAAACCACTGCATCAGCTTAAGGCTAAGATTTTATGTGTGGACATTTATCAACACTCCTGATTCAGACTCTAATTGAGAAAATTTTTAATCAATATTTTGTTCTTAATTTTGATCGCTGTGAATTCACATGCACCTATAAAAAATGGTCATCCCAGTAACATTTTCAAAATACCTCGTAATGATGACTTAAAAAAGTTGTATTATATTGCAAAAAAGAAAACAATGCAAAAAATAAAGAAAACCAATAATTAAATATTAATGATTAATAAAATAAAAGCCAAATACCAGTATTTCCAATATTTGATGTATACTACATATTAGATTTTACAATTTGCTCATATTCCTGTACATTTAAAACTGGATAAGATTATGATGTTCAACAAGAATTTTATAAGCTATGAGTACCCTTTAAATTTACACTGTAAGATAACTTTTTATGTCTCACTCATCACTGATACATGGCTTATATAATCATTTGTTCCTTGCTAACATATAAAGAAAAGAAGCCCTAAAGTTTCAACAGAAATTGTGTAGTTAAAGTCTTATCTCTTTGCTCTGTTTCTTTACACAAAGACTTTGCAACTTCTCATTAATAAATTTTCTATAAACTCTGAAATGTACATACTTAGTAATATATGTCAGCTACCATAAATCTTAAATACTTTATGGAAAAGTTTTATGACCTGGCAGTCTTAATTTTGGCATATATAAGCAGGTTACCAAAATTAAACATATTTAAAACATTAAAACTTTTAACACACCTTAACACTTGCTGCAGTGTTCATTATGAGAGGTGCCCTGTATAGAATAATTGAATTCCTCCTCCTACACATCTCTTGAACAACAAACATCTGGACTCATTTTGTTTTTGTCATATCAATCTTGACTTTATTCTTAAATGTGTGCTTATGTAACAAATATCTGGTTCTAAAATTTCACAATTCTTTTGAACTTGCTTTTTGTTGAATTATCTAGTTTAAAAAAATCAATTCCACTTTATATATAAAAAATGTTCTGTGCTCAATTCGGCAGCACATACACTAAAATTGGAACAATACAGAGAAGATTAGCATGGCCCCTGCGCAAGGATGACACCCAAATTCATGAAGCGTTCCACAACAGATGCTGGAGGGCATGTGACCAGAAGGGAACCCTACTATATTCTTGGTGGGAGTGTAAACTTGTTCACGCACTTGGAAAGCAGTATGGATGTTCCTCAAAGGGTTACAGATAGAGCTCCTCTATGACCCAGCAATCCCACTTTTGTGCATTCACCCAAATGATCACTAACAAGGCCATTCTAAAACTACCAGCACAACTATGTTTATTGCAACATTATTTACCATAGCTTAGATATGGAACCAACCCCGATGCCCCACAATAGATTAATGGATCAAGAAAACATTGTGTGTGTGTGTGTGTGTGTGTGTGTGTGTGTGTGTGTGTGTGTGATGGAATTCTATCATCCATCAGAAAGAATGACATTGCCCAATTTGTTAGAAAATGGAAAGACTTGGAAAAATTTATATTAACTGAAATAAGCCAAGTCCAAAGAAACATAGGTCCCATGGTATCCCTTATTTGCAATAAGTTATATATGTCTGGGAAAAGCAGAAAAGGTCAAAAGCTATGTGCATATGACTAGATAAGGTGATGTTAAACTAAATGAACCCAAGCTAGGGACACAAGTGTGTGTTTTTCCTTTCTTGCTGTTGTTTCTAATGCACTTATAATGTACGATGAGATTTTTTTTTTAATTTGGTCGTCCCACACGGTATAACCCCTGTTTTCACTGTATTTGGTGTTGATGCACCTGCATCTTTTATATACATTTCTCTAATTTGGAGAGGGAAAGGGAAAAACCAAAATGCTCAAATAGAGATACCGTTTGACCCATTAAAACAATGAGTTGCCCAAGACACTATGTTGAAATACTAACTTTACAATTTAGGCAGGGTGCGGGGGGGGGGGGGGTGAAGTGTGTACTTGTGGAGGTGTAAGGGAGAGGTAGTTGGGGAAAAACAAAGGGGGAGGTAACAATGTTAGATAGGAAATATACTCATTACTTTGCTCATGTAACTGTAACCCCTCTGTATAGTATTTTTACAATAAAAAACGTTTAAAAATGATGGAAGAGTTTATTTCCATTATTTTAACCATATAATATCATTAAACAAGAAATTAATGCAAAATACTGACCTGAAGATATTTTGAATAAGTGTATGTGTGTGTGTGTGTGCGCGCGCGTGTGTGCATGTGCATGTGTGTGTGTGCGTGCATGTTGGCATGCCCAGAGTTTGAACTCAGAGCTTCAAGGATTTGCAAGGCCTTTCCTCTCTAGCTTTGTGAGCTATTATATGAGCTACATCTCCATTCCTGGACCTTTGCTAGTTCATTTAAATTTTTGAAAAATAATATTTTGATTTTTTTTTGCCTTAATTGGCTTCCAACTCCTACCCACAGATCCCATGCTCCTTTGTAGATATGCCGGGTAGACAAGATTACAGGTATGACAAACCAGTACAAGGCTTTAGGAATAATTTTAAATGTAGAAGAAACTTTAGTTCAGGAGGGCCTGTTTTATTATTTCCTACTTTTAAAGCATTTTGGAGTGACTATATGTGAATTGTTTACGTTTTGGGATACTTAAAAGACAGTAAGTGATGGTATTTAAAAGTTTTAGTACTTTTTAAAAAGGATACTGGAACTGTGGGACAGAAAAATTTGGCTCTCTTTGGACCTCAATTTATAATCTCAGCACTGTGCATGATAACCCAAAGTCACCAACTCAGTCTGTGTTGAAGACAAAATGTGATAGAAAACAATTACCATGGGCAATATTTTTTATGCTATTATTTATTAGACAATATGAATATTGAATTGAGAGTATAAGAGAATGGAAAGATTTTACCTACATTTTTGTATTGCTGAAAGGCTTTTGGAAACTTTGACTCATTTCCTTCCTCACTATATGTCTTTGGGCAATGCACTTAGTGCCTTGAATTACAATTTTTCTCAACACTAAAATGGTAATAACATTAGTATTACAGCAAATTTTTTAAGACCTAAGAGACATAAAACTTGTGAAATACTTAACATAAACTTCTATGAATGAGCTTTCAGTTTACCCAGTAGTTTTTTTTAATATTAAACAGAATGTGATATATATCACAGGAATCATTACATGTAGTGAGCAACCAGAAGTAATGTTATTTATTGACTATGCTGTGCTTCCAAGGAAACCAGCTGGATAACTTCTCATGCTGTAAATCAAACTGGTTATCTTATGTCTTGATAGTGTAAAACTATCAGTGACAGAATAATGAAGGAATGCTGTAGACTGGGGTGAAGTCCATATGATAATGTGCAAAACTCATAAAACGTAAAAGTAACTGAGCAGTATATTGAGTTTTACATCATTTAAGGTAAATTGCAAAGGCAGGGAAGACATAGAAGAATGAATTCTCCTTTTGATATCCTATCATACAAAGGTCCTTAGCAGGATGAACTCTTTCCTCATTCTTGTAGAGGCATCATCAGATGAGAGGAACTCTATTTTTGGGTTGCTTCCTTCAATTTATTCTTCAGTTTGAAACCTGAACTACATGAGACTGCCAGAAACCAAGGAGAATTAGACATACAGGATTTGGAAAGAGCAATCAGCATAAAATAAATAAAATACAGAGAGCCTTGTAAAAGATCTAAATAAATTGAGTTATATAGTCTCAAGTGTAAACAGAAAATGATTTAAGCAATATCATGTTATTGAAAATTGAAAATTGTGAGGAGTTGCTCAATTGTTTTCCTTTCTACTATATTGAATTAATTATTGATTTTGTATATAGAGATTAAAGATGAGATTAACAAGGAAATTGATTAAAAATCGACAAAAGTTCTGAATAGCCATATTTTGCAAAATGCCCTGAAAATCACCAGTGGGTTTACAAAGTTGTGTTTAATACCACTTCTATGCTGGATTAATGCTTTGTGAACAGAAGTCATTAGAGAAATGCAATTCAAAATTATTATGATACTACTTCATAACTATTATAACTCATCAAAAAAATCAAAGGAACTTGGTGTGGTAGTAAAGGCTTGTAATTCCAAGCATTTGGAAGGTTGGAGTAAGAGGATTTGAGCCTGAGGCCAGTCTGGGTATTGCACATAATAAAAACCTGCCTTTTCAAAAAACTCAAAACGTAATTATGTTGGTGATAGTGTGGAGAAAAGGAAATTTTCTACACTCGTGGTTAAAATACCAGTTATTATTCTCATTCTAGAAAGTAGTATGGAGTTTTCTAAAGAAATACAGAGTTGAAATATCATCTGACCCACCAATCATATGATTATTTCTCTCTGGGTAACTAGTAAATACATCTATAGTTCATTGTTATTCACATTATCCACAACAAGCAAGATATAAATCAAAGTTATGTGTTCAACTACAGACTAATAAAGCAACTGTGGTGCATGCACAAATATATTTTTGTTTCATCCCTAAACTAGCAAGAGACTTCTCCCGTTAGCCACAACTTACAATGACCTGAAAGATGTATTCTAAATAAAGAAAAATGTTGTCTTCTGATCTTTGTCCAAACACACACACACACACACACACACACACACACACACACACACACACACACACACACACACACACCAACCTAAAACAACAGAGAAATTTTTCAAAAAGTAAAGCAAACTGGAATTTCTGGGGCATTTATGTCACAATATAGATGATAGTAGATATACAGGATGACCAAGTGTAGAGTTGTAATGTACAATATGAGGATGCAGCGGACAACACTGGCTTTACATAGGAATGAAGCTAATTAAGTAGGAGTTGTTCTTCCTTGTAGGGGTTGCTCTTTTAGTTGTTCTCCTTCAGTAATGGATGAGATTAACATAATTCTTTAAATATACCTGCCGGTTTGTAGAAATAATAACAAATAAGATAGCAATAATGTTGTATGCTCAACATAGAACAAAATGTCAAATTAAAATACATGAGATTATCTTTGATATAAACTAATTATTACAAATAAGGGAACCCATTGGACATATGTTTCTTTAAGTCTGGCTTTCTTCAGTTAATGTGATTTTTTCCAATATCTTCCATTTCCTGACAAAGAGGTGATATTATTCTTTCTGATGGAAGCATAGTATTCCATGTGTATATAGGTGTGTGTGTGTGTGTGTGTGTGTGTGTGTGTGTGTGTGTGTGTGTGTGTGTTACATTTTCGTGATCAATTCATCTACTGAGGTGCATCTGGGTTGATTCCATATCTTAGCTATGGTAAATAATACTGTGATAAACATAATTGTGCCTTGTTTGTGGTCACTGTGATAAATACCCAGAAGTGGGATTACTGGGTAATAGGGGAGGATTATTGTGTACATCAAGGATAATCTTAGTAGATGAGCAGAATAGCTCAATTGTTAAGTACGTATGACCATATAAGGTGATTCCAAGCGAAATGAACTCCAAGACATGTTATTTGTTGTTGTTGTTCTTAATGTACTATGTGATTTCTTTTTAACCTTTTGTGTTTTCCTGACTTATCACTATATTTGATTTTGATACCCTGGGTTTTGTAAATATGTTGGTCTCAACTAGGGAAGGGAAAGTGAAAAAAATGGAGAGACAAAGGACAAAGGGGAAACCTATGCAAAAGTGATAATCACAAGACAATATATTGGAAATACTCTTGGGGGGTTTGGGAGGGAAGAGGGAGAGAAATGAAGGAAGGGATAACAAGTTAGAAAAAAAGGAATTCATTACCTTACTTATGTAACTATAACCCCTTTGTACATTATCTTGACAATAAAATTTAAATAATAAAATACCATACATGAGAGCAGAAATACAGGAGATGGAAGTGGGGGAAATACTGTATTATACAATGAAGAGTAGAACAGCTGTAGACAACAGGAATTTTACAGTAACATAGGAAGTAATAAGCTATCATACAGATTTTCATCCTCATGTCAGTCACTAAAAAGGGGAAAATGCACAATCAGCAAACCAATAGAGGTAAAATAGAAAACTAAACAATTAAGCTGGAGGGCTGGGAAGGTGGCTCAGTAGTAGAGCACTTGCCTTGCATGCCTGAGACCCTGGGTTCAATTCCTCAGCACCACATAAACAAAAAGAAAAAAGGTGGAAGTGGTGTTGTGGCTCAAGTGGTAGAGCGCTAGCCTTGAGCTGAAGAGCTGAGGGAAAGTGCCCAGGCCCAGAGTTCAGGCCCCACGGCTGGACGCCCCCCCAAAAAATATATAAAAAAACAATGAACATGGAAAGATGACTTGGAACAATAACAAATGACACAACTAGGAAACAAATAACAAGCTGGTGAGTTTAAAAAATATTACCCATAATTCTATTAAATGTTTTTTACATCACAATTTGTTAGAAATATACTTCAAATCACAGTTTAATAGTATATCATTATAATAATAGGTTACTTATTATTGATTTCTTAATAGTGAATGTTTAATGTATAATTTTAGTAGCTATAGAAAAGAAAAATGTGAAACTAATTTTAATGATATATTTCAGGAATTGTAAAATTGAGAAGCATTAAAATTTAAACAATACATCATTATTGTTTCATTTATGTAAATTGATGTGGTAATTCAAATTGTATTCTACACTTAGCACTCAACATCAAATAGGAAATTATTGCACATGAATTTGGTATTAGGTTGAAGGGTGCAGCCTTGTGGTAAAATTCACACCACACAGTACACGAAGGTATGACTCCTCTCATCTAGCTTAAATTGTGGAAATTTGATTTCTACACGCATGTTAAATTCCTGTCTAGGTGACATCTATACATTTATATAAATTATATACACGAGGAGCATTTCAGATGACACTTAAAAGTCATATTCATTAATTAAATTTTTATTATTTTGTACCAAATAAATATTTATAGAGAGACTGAATTTCTGAGTAGATGATGGTGTATTTGTGCCAGATAATACTTACTGAGGCTTATTTTATATTCCTGACATTGTTTATACAGTTGGACTTAATTTTCCGTAAGGGGTTAAGTGTATTATATTGGATATATGAAAGTAAACTGAATGTTGATTCCATTAATCCTTTGCAATTTTTGTAATCCCAATATAAATTATCCATGTGTTTGAAGTAATGAAAACAACAACCGATATAAGCAACATGAATCAGTCTGTAGCAGACAAGTATTTTCACCTTTATTTTGATAGTTGTTCCTCTTTTACACTACAGAATATTCTTGGGAAAATGTGCTCCAGGCTGGCCACAATTGCAGAATATTATGGTTTAATCTATCAGTCCCATTGTTGGTAACACAGAAAATCTACTGATTCTTGTGGTTTTTATACCCTCCTACATTGCTGAAAGTTAGCATCACCTTTACTAACTTGAGGAAGGAAGCTATAGGGTCCTTTATATACAGGATCATTTCATTTGTGAAAAGGGATAGTTTTACTTCTTCCCTATTTGCATCCCCTTTATGGTTTTCTCTTGCCTATTGCTCTTGCTAGAAAGTACACTACTATATTGAAGAGTAGTAGAGAGAGTGGACATCCTTTTCTCATTCCTGTTTTTAATATATTCATGCCTCCACCTTTAGATATATACTTATTGTCATATCTTTGTCATACACATACACTAAAACTACCAGCACAACTATGTTTTTGCAGCATTATTATCATAGCTAAAATATGGAGCCAATCCAGATGCCCCTCAATAGATGAGTGGATCCAGAAAATGTGGTATATATACACAATGGAATTTCATGCTTCTATCAGAAAGAATGACAGAGCCTCTTTCTTAACAAAATGGAAAGACTTGGAAAAATCATATTATGTGAAGGAAGCCAGACTCAAAGTAACATAGGATCCATGGTTTCCCTCATTTTCATTAATTAATGTATGCTTAGGATAGTCCTGGCAGATAGGTTAACTTTTATTTTTTTCATTGTGAAAATACTGTATTGAGGGGTTAAAATTACATGGGCAAGATAATGATTACATTTCTTATCAAGCATTGTAGCCTTCCTCTTGGTTTCCCCTTCCCATCCCTTCCCATCAGTCCCCCGTCCCCTACCATGTCCTCCTCCTCCCCCCAAGTGGTAATGTTTGTTTTTCCACATAACGACTTGTACATCTCATTGTTGCAATGGATCCACCTGTATCAAATGGCTATAATCAAGAACTCTAACAACAACAGATGCTGGAGGGGATGTGGACAGAATGGAACCTTACTGCATTGTTGGTGGGAGTGTAAATTTGTTCAACCATTTTGGAAAGCAGTATGGAGGTTCAAAAAACTCCACATAGAGCTCCCCTATGACCCAGCAATCCCACTTTTGGGCATTTACCCAAATGACCACAAACAAGGCCGCAATAAAGCTACCAGCACGACTATGTTTATTGCAGCATTATTTACCAGAGCTAAGATATGGAACCAACCATGATGTCCCTCAGTAGATGAATGGATCAAGAAAATGTGGTATATATACACAATGGAATTCCATGCCTCCATCAGAAAGGTTCACTTTTTAAACTATTAACAATCCCTTTTTTCTCTCCCTCTTCCTCTCTGATTCCATTTGTGTGTGTGGGTTTGTGTGTGTGTGTGTATGTGCGCGCGCGTGTGTGTGCAGTAATGAAACTTGCCTTGGAGCCTCAAATTCTTGCTAGTTTTTTTTTTCACTCATGACTGACTGAGTCTGTACTATTTGAACCAATGTTTCATTCTGTCTTTGATTGAACAATTGAACATAAATGTCTCATGGATTGCTACTCCAGCCATGTGTGTGAACCATGAGCTTCCAATCTCAGCCTAGTGAGATAGAGATACTGGCATCCAGCTTTATTGTCAAGGGTCATTTGTTTTGTTTTGTTTTGTTGTTTGTTGTTTTCTGAATCCAAAATATGTAAGGAAAAAAAATTTATAATCAGTACTAGTCACATAAAATATGAATTGTTTAAAGATTACCTTTATAATGTTAACCTTTTGCATCCACATTATGTGATTTTATTTTTTGAACTCTCTTGTTGCAGTCAAGTCACTTATATATAATTTGAAACTTCTTCTCTTGGTTTTATAGTGTGTTAGGTGTTTCAAAACAGAATTTATCTACTACTGAAGCAAGACCTTTATGATTATTCAATGTCCTGTAATCATGTTTATTACTGATCATCGCACCATTTGAGTACAAGTAGTTTCTTATAATATCTCCACATATTTTAGAATTCTATGCCATGCACACTTCTGCCAAATATGCAAGGGCATCCTTTGTAATTCTCCATGTATTTTCATGTAATTCCCTCTACTCTCAAGTGCTAAGTCCTTTGATGGTCATGTTGATTTTCTCCCCTGTTACATTCAACATTGCACCTTGGGAACTACTGGTGTGCACTACTGTACTTCCATCCGTTCTCCTTGTGCTTTGGCTTGTACCCCTCTTCACCTCGAAGGGACAGAAATTCAGGATATTTTCTTCAATCTTTATCTCAGACATCTATCTTTATTTTCTAGCAATACATTCATTGAATTCTTTCTGTAAAGTCTAATGCCTTGAAAATGATTACTGCATTGTCATGGTATTGTTATTTGGCATTAGGGAAGAACATGGGTCAGTAACTGTAACTTAGGTAAAAGAAGATTGCAATCATGGCTCAATAGATGTTGTTCATTGGATAATGTTTACTTCAAAGTCTGCCTCCCTGCTTTCTTTTCATTGTTTTTTTTTTTCAATGTAGCCTTTTCTGGAAAATATTTTTGGGCCTAGTGAAGATCAATTCCTACTGTAATTAGTCATCAATTTTATTGCAACATCATTTCACAGATCCTTCTGAATTTCTTCAGGGTTTGTATAGTAGTGGTTCACATTCTTAGATATGTTTTAACATCGATGCATCCAATGATAAAGACACAATGCTTAAGTCACCATTTTGAGAACTAAAAAGAAACAATGCTGCAAACTCACTATTTGGCAATTTTCTGGTTTTAAATTCTTTTAGATTAAAATTGTTGCTGGAGAACAAACATTCTGTGTACAATTTTAGATTTTCCTAATTATTTTTAGTATACTTTCCAATGTTATATAAAGTTAAAACATTGCCACTTATTTTTATGATTTCTAAAATGGTCAGAGAAAAGGTTCTATTCATTCACAATTTTAAGACAATAGAGTGTCCATTGTGACTAAGTGAGACATTTTAAAATTTTATTTGTGGTCCTTAAAGGTTGTGCTAGGGAATCAATTCCAATGCTTTATGTGTCTTAGTCCACTTTGTGTCTCTCAGCCTAATGTGACCTGTGGTTTTATTTTCACTCAATTGGAATAAAGAAAAATTTCACTAGGAAGGAATTATTACTTGGTTACTTTCTCCAGTATCTCTCGCATACATAAAAGTAATATAATTCAAAACTTACAGAAAATTGTGTTCTATTAACAGTAACGGTTTACTTTTTGTAGCTCCACTCTTCAATAAGTCTTGCCACTTTCCTATCCCTACTTCCTATAAAACTTGACTGAATCCACTGGAAACACATTTCTCCTCCTTAAAAAGCACAACCTTAAGTAACCTACCCCCTGGTAGTCCTGCTATAAACTTTCAAAGTCCTGACTGCGACCTTCCTGAAAGTCCTCCTCTGCTACAGGGAAAGCATTCCTCTACTCCACCCCTTCCTGGAATCCCTGCTCTGCACCACCAGAAACCAGGCCACATCTATATTGCCTCCTTCTATGTCCCTCCTTGCTGCACCAACAACCACACCTACATTGGCTCTTCCCTCTAATTCTCACTTCATCCACCATATAACTCATCCCTAACTACGCTAGTCCCTCACATTCCCATTGCTCCCATATCGTAGTACCTCCAAGCTCCTCCCTTTTCTTTCATTCCCCACCCCCAAGCAGACTTCTTCCTCAAGCCCTACCTTGTTTCATCAGTAACTCCGCCTATAACTAGTCTACTTTTAAGTGGCCTAACCTCTTAAATCTAGCCCTAAACATAATCTTTCCCACAAAGCCCATCATGCTATACCAAACACGTCCACTTCCCTATAACTGCCCTTGAAGCCCCACCTTGGTTGGTCAGAAGCTTGTCACACAGCCCATCTCCTGCCTGGTATGCCAGCCTTGCTTCACCACAAGCCTCTCCACCTCCCATATCTACCTTTTCAATGCCCTGCATTGCTCCCCAGATAAACCTCCCTCTATTGGGTCCTCCCTCAGATACACACGGTACTACACCAGATATCCTGCCCATAATATCCTACACCTTTGTAGACCTTCCACTCCTTTTCATAGCCCTTCCTCCAATAGGCCCATGGATCCAAGCCCTGCCCTGCTCCAGAAAAACCCCACTAGAAAACCCCCACCACACTATCCCATCTCTCAACACCCACATTGCTCCACTGGAAAACACTGCACCAGTTGGCTTCCCTCTGGAAGCCTCACAGGCTCAACTGTAAATCACTGTCCCTCAATAGTCCCTTGGTGAAAGTTGCCTTGCACTACTGGAAACCCTGTCCAAAGTCCTTGTCCTGCCTTGCAGCACTTAATTCCCCACCCAAACTTACTCCTCTTTTCGAAGTGGTGACTGGCTACACCAGAAACCCCATCCTAACCAGTCTAGTTCACTGTATCCTATCCCTGCTGTCACAAAGCCCTGGTTCTGAAAAACTCCTCCATATATTGCAACTACATCCTGCTCTGCCAGAAACCCCACCTCCACCCTAACACACTTTCCAAAGGCCTGCCATTCTCCACGAGGAACCCCGTCACTTTCTAGCCCACGTTTTTCTAACATCGCCTTATCCTCTCAAAACCAGACCCCAAAAAGCCTCTCCCTAATAGTTCCACATTACTGCATCAGAAACCCCAACTTCTGTCAGGCTCCTTTCTCTTCCCTGCCTTATGTGAATCACCACCCTACATACCCACTAGGGCTCACAATGTTCCACCAGAACCTCTCCTCTAAGTAACCTCCTCCTTTGTAACCTTGATCTTCTTCCTCCAAGCTCTGCCCCAAACAGCCTCCTCCACAGTGACGCCACGTTCTTCCACTGAAAACCTGTCCACCTGCCAGCCTCCATCCTAAAGTCCCACCTACTCCACAAGAGGCCCCGCCCCTAACAAGTCTAGTCTTTCTTGTTCTGCCTACCTTTAGAAGATATGACAGAAATAAATGATTACAGGTAATTTGAGTTAATCATTGGCTAATATAGGTGATTTGATATTGAAATATAGGGTAAATTTGAAAGTATAATCACAGTAGTCAGATATTTTGCTAAGTAATTTTGTTTCACATTAAAAACACATCTAGACCAGAATTAAGGATTTACTTTTGCTGTCTGTCAACTTGTATGTCACTTGGGAAAAGAAACTTCATGTCTTCCATGTGTGATAAAGGACTTTAAATGGTTTGATGTGCTGGCTCACATGTTTAATCATGGTTAGCAATCAGAAATAAATAGATCACAATTTGAACAAAGCCTAACCAAAAATTTAGGAAGTCCCAATCCTAACAATCTAGTGGATCATGGTGAATCATGCCATTAATCTCAGCACCACACGAGGCTAAGTCTCTGACTAGTATCTGTGTCACTTGGTAACTGGCACACTTGGAGGCAGTCACATCTCCTGATGCAGAAACTGGGCTGAGATTTCCCCAAGAGGAGGGTGGAATCTTCCACACCTTCCCAGGATGGACCTCAGAAAATGCAGTGAGCGTGCTTGCTTTCCTCCTCCAAATGGCATGAGATGCCATGCTGTTGAGGTGTAAGGTAACATTAAATTAAATTTCACATTCGTCAATTGAGCTGCTCTTCCAAGCCTGTGAGTTCAACTCAGAAAGTGTTCAGTAGGGGAGAGAGGGAGGATGAGTGAGAGGAGAAATAGAGAGAGAGAGAGAGAGAGAGAGAGAGAGAGAGAGACAGAGAGACAGAGACAGAGACAGAGACAGAGAGACAGAGAGACAGAGAGACAGAGAGACAGAGACAGAGAAGGAGGAAAGGAAGGAAGGAAGGAAGGAAGGAAGGAAGGAAGGAAAAAAGAAAGGAAGGAAGGAAGACAGAAAGATACAAAGAAAGAAAGAGAGAAAGAAAGAGAGAGAGAGAGAAAGAAGGAGAGAGAGAGAAAGAAGGAGAGAGAGAGAGAAAGAAGGAGAGAAAGAAAGAAAATAATTGAGAATGAACTGTTTGGAGTCAAGAGTCACATGGCAGAGGTACTACCTGTATTTGGTATTAGGTTTGCTCCAGGCCATGCAGACTCTATGCAGACACCTCCCACTTCTTGGCTTAGTTTCCACCCTTCATGTATTATCTAGGTATCTGGCACACCTGGAGGCAGCCACTTCCCCCTCCTGCTAAGTCACAACCTGGTCAGCCTCTGGTCACACTTTCCATCTGACCAGAGAAGAGTCCCAGGCCTTGAAGTCACATCTAGATCCAGTGTGGCCAGACTTTTCCCCCACCTGGCCACACCTCATTCGGTCCTTCGCCTAGATGAATCCTGGCTCAAGGTTGGGTCGCTCTATTTTTTTGTACATGCCTTTCCACCATATATGGCATGGGCAGCAGTTCAGTAAATAAACGATTTTACCTGACTGAATACAGTGCGGTGTTCTCTTCATTGGCTACCTAATGAAACTCACCTAATTAATATACTTTACACTTCAAAGTTTCTAGTTATGAATTCATGGATATTTTTGTGACACATGTGAATTCAGTATCTACAAAACATATGTACTAACTCATCATTTAACAATATAATTTGGCCTGGAATATTTAATTGCAGCTTAATTAACCATAAAGTCTATTTTGTTTACTTTGTTTTGTTTTTTTGCTTAAAGTAATAAAAGAGTTGGTAGGACAATCTGAAAGGATCTCTGGTTTCATATTTTCTCATCACCCTGGGCTACAACCTGTGTGCTACCAGGTCAGAGAATGGGACTTTGAAATTCTAGAAAGTAGATGCGCATCATTAGGCTCCATGGCTTCGGGATTTCTCAGATTATTTTTTAAATGTAATTGTTACTAAGGTGTGTACAGCGATGTTACCATTTCACAATTCATGTAATGTGTACATTTGTCTTGTAGACAATGCCACCCTTACTGAGCTTTCTCCCGGTTTTTTTGTTGTTGTTGCTTGTTTTGTTTTTGTGCTTGACTTTCAGCTGAACTCAGGATTGGGTGCTATCCCTGAGTTTTTGTAATCAAGGTTACTCTACCTCTCAAGCCTCAGCTCCCTTTATGGCTGTTTGGATGTTAATTGGAGAAAAAGGTCTCACAGATTTTCTCACTCCAGCTGGCTTTGAACTGTGATCATCAGCCTCCTGAGTAGCAAGGATTATAGGCCTGAGTCCTCAGTGTCCAGCTGCTAAAGTGTTGGTTTCGTGCTTCCCTGGTTGTATTACAATTTTCTTCGACTCTTGGCACTAATACTACATATTGCCTGGCTCAAATCTGAATTGGTGGAACATGCTTGTATTTTGAGGAAATCAGGAATAGGAAACTATAGTCCATGGGGAAATATAAGCTAAACAAATCATTTGGAACATGGCATAAAGACAAATAAGTTTATTGCCAGTTGACTGTGTCCTGTCTTTACTGTTAATTCTGCATGGCCTGTGAATGATGTTATACATATCCAAATGGCCATTGGCAGAAATAAGGTTTCTCATCCTGTCCTAAAAACAAAACAAAAACCAACCAAAATATTATGTATGAGTCCAGCAATTTCCTCTAGTTAGAGAACAATCTGTCCTAATTTATGAAAAAAAAGTCCTTTATTCAAGTGCTACTTTTTCTAACCACAAATATAATGAAATCTGTAGAAGATTATAGAATTCTATACCAATGCTGACATTTTAATTCACAAGTAATTCAGACTTTGAAATGTTTATTTTTTGTCAATTGTGCAGCTTGAACTCAGGGCCTGGGCACTGTCCCTGAGACTCTGTGCTCAAGTTAGTTAGCACTCTACGAATTGAGGCAAGGAGCCACTTCTGGCTTTTGAGATGTTAATTGGAAAAAGAGTCTTATGGGGACATTTCTTCCTGGGCTGGCTTAGAACTGCAATCCTCAGATCTCAGCCTCATGAGAAGCTGGGATTACAGGCATGAGCCATTGACACCTGTCTTCAAAAAGTCTTTTTTTAATTGTGAAAATACAATACAGAGGGGTTACAATTACTTGGGCAATGTAATGAGTGCATTTCTTCTCAAGCATTGTTGCCCCATCCTTTGTTTCCCCTTCTGATCCCTTCTTATCTCCCCCCCACACACCCCACCACCACACACCGCACTCCCCATCCCCCCCCCCCCCCCCGGCCAAAGTTGTAAAGTTTGTTTTTCAACAACGTCTTGTATATCTCATTGATGCAACGGGTCCACCTGTATTCCTATTTAAACCATTTGTTGTTTCCATTCCTCTCCACAAATTATACCAAAATCAAATACAGTGAAAGCAGGGTTATATCGTAGGGGAGGGACATACAAAGCAACAAAGAAATCATCTTATAAATATGTGAGAATCAATCACAAGAAAGAAAAATCATTTGGATCCTTCTCTTGTGGTTCATTTCACTTAACATCCACTTATCTGAACTTTTCTGCTTGTCTCAGACATATACTAGTTATTGCAAATATGGGTAAACATGGGACCTCTGTTTCTTTGGGCCTGGCTTATGTCACTTAATATAATTTTTTCCACGCTTTTTCAATTTCCTTACAAAAAGTGTAATGTCATTCTTTCTGATGGAAGCATAGAATTCTATTGTGAATATAGACCAAATTTTCTTGATCCATTCATCTACTGAGTGACATCTGGGTTGGATATATCATTGCTATGGTAAATAATGCTGCAATAAACATAGCTATGCTGGTAGTTTCTTATGGTCCTGTTTGTGATCATTTGGGTAAATGTCCAAAAGTTGGATTACTGGGTCATAGGGGAGCTTCATGTGGAGTCTTTTGAGGAACCTCCATACTGCTTTCCAAAGTGGTTGAACAAGTTTACACTCCCACCAACAATGCAGTAAGGTTCCTTTCTGTCCACATCCCCTCCAGCATCTGTTATTAGAGTTCTTGATTCTAGCCATTCTAACTGGGGTGAGGTGGTCTCTCAATGTTGTTTTGATTTACATTTATGTTATGGTTAGGGAAGTTGAGCATTTCTTCATGTGTCTATTGGCTATCCTTATTTCCTCTTCAAAGAAGTTTGTCTTTAAGTATTAGACGACTTATTTATTGGGCAGTTGTTTCTTTGAGGATTTGTGGTTGGGCGATTTAATTTTTTGAATTCCAGGTATATTTTAGATATGAGACCTTTGTCCATTGTATGGCTAGCGAACATTTTCTCCCTGTCTGTGTGCTTTCTACTGATCTTCCTAGCTATATCATTTGCCATGAAGAAGCTCTGCAATTTCATGCAATCCCATTTGCCCAACCTTTCTTTGATTATTTGTGTTTCTGGGTCTCTATTAAGAAAATTTTGTCCTGTGCCAAGGAGATCTAGGGTTTCTCCTATTCACGGGCTCCACTCCCAAATTACTTCAGCTGATTCAAAACTTTGGCAAAGTAGCAGGGTATGAAATTAACCCTCAAAAAATGTCTTTTCTGTATTCCAACAATGAGAAAAGCATGGCTTAAATTAGGAAAGCAACTCTATTCATCATAGCCCCACAAAAAATAAAATCCCTAGGAATTAACTTAACCAAGAAGTGCAGGACCTCTATGATGAAAACATTTAAAGACCTGAAAAAGACAATAAAACAGAACTTAGAAAGTGGAAAAACCTCCCTTGCTCCTGGATTAGAAGGATTAATATCGTTAAAATGGCAATACTACCCAAGGCTCCCTACAAATGTGATACCTCTCAATATTCCAACTTCATTCTTCAAGGAAATAAAGGAAGCAATCCAAAAATTCATATGGAATAATAAAAGAGCCCAAATAGCCAAAACGATCCTTAACAGACAATATAGTGCTGGAGGAATATCAATACCAAATTTCAAACTCAACTACAAAGCCATAGTAATCCAAACAGCTTGGTACTGGCAACAGAACAGACTTCAGGACCATTGGAATAGAATTGAAATCCCAGAAATGAACCTACAGATGTATAGTCATCTATCTTTGATAAGGGAGCTAAAAAAAGAATGGAAGAAAGACAGCCTCTTCAGTAAATGGTGCTGGCAAAATTGGTTAACTACTTATAGAATACTAAAGCTCCATCCTTATCTATCACCCTGCACCAAAATCAACTCCAAATGGATCAAAACCTTGGGAGTCAAAGCAGACACTCAAATACTCATTTGTAAAATGATGAACTGCTTAATGCCCCTGGTTCACATATATAATCCAAGCTATAGTTCAGATGAAAGGTATGAGGAACAAACACTAGTTGTGTGTTGTTCATGATGGTTTATTTTGGCAGGTTTAATATTGTTTGTTTCTTTTTTTTCATTTTTTTATTTTTATTATGAACATACTGTACAGAGGGGATACAATTAAATGGTCAAGATAATGAGTACATTTCTAATCAAGCATTGCAGCCTCCTCCTTTGTTTACCCTTCACATCCTTTCCCAGCCTCTCCCAGTCCCCCAACCCAATCCTCCCCCCACCGCCCGCCACATCAAAGTTGTAAAGTTCGTTTTCGACATGACAACTTGTACTTTTCAGTGTTGCAACCGGTCCACCTGTATCCTTAAACGACTTGATTTCCCTCTTCTCTTCCACAAGTTTTACCGACATAAAATATAGGGAGAGCAGGGGTTATACTGTGGGGGAGGGAAATAAACAGCAACAAGGAAATAATCTTATAAATGCGTTAGAAAAAAATGAGTAAAAGAAAAAAAACATTTAAATACATATCTAAGGGTTCATTTTCCTAACATCATATTATCTGACCTTTTCTGCTTGACTCATACATATACTAGATATTGCAAATAAGGGAAATCATGGGACCTATATTTCTTTGGGCTTGACTTACTTCACTTAATACAATTTTTCCAAGCCTTTCCATTTCCTAACAAATGGGACAATGTCATTCTTTCTGATGGAGGCATAGAATTCCATTGTGTATATATATACCACATTTTCTTGATCCATTCATCTACTGAGGGGCTTCTGGGTTGGTTCCATATCTTAGCTTTGGTAAATAATGCTGCAATAAACATAGTTATGCAGGTAGCTTTAGTGTGGTCTTTTTTGTAAACATTTGGGTAAATGCCCAAAAGTGGGATTGCTGGGTCTTAGGGGAGCTCTAAGTGAAGTCTTTTGAGAAACTTCCATACTGCTTTCCAAAGTGGTTGAACAAGTTTACACTCCCACCAACAATACAGTAAGGTTCCCTTCTGTCCACATCCCCTCCAGCATCTGTTGTTAGAGTTCTTGATTTTTGCCATTCTAACTGGGGAGAGGTGGTATCTCAATGTTGTTTTGATTACCATTTCTTTTATGGCTAGGGAAGATTAGCATTTCTTCATGTTTCTATTAGCCATCCTTCTTTCTTCTTCAGAGAAGTTTCTCTTTAAGTCTTTAGCCTACTTATTTATTGGGCAGTTGTTCTTTGAGGATTTGTTGTTGGGGGATTTAATTTTTTGGGTTTCGAGTGTATTTTAGATATGAGACCCTTGTCCATTGTTTGGCTAGTGAAGATCTTCTCCCAATCCGTGGGCTTTCTATTGATCTTGCTAGCTATGTCCTTTGCCGTGCAGAAGCTCTGCAACTTCATGGAATCCCATTTGTCCAACCTTTCTTTGATTTGTTGTGTTTCGGGTCTCTATTAAGAAAATTTCGGCCTGCTCCAAGAAGACCTAGGGTTTCTCCTATTCCATCCTGTAATGTTTTCAGAGTGTACGCTTTGACTCTGAGGTCTTTGATCCATATGGAGTTGATTCTGGTGCAGAGTGATATATAAGGTTCTAGCTTTAGTTTTCTACAGGTAGTTAAGCAATTTTGCCAGCACCATTTACTGAAGAGGCTGTCTTTCTTCCATTCTATTATTTTAGCTCCCTTATCGAAGATTAGATGGCTACAGGTCTTTAGGTTCATTTCTGGGTTTTCAATTCTATTCCATTGTTCTTGAGGTCTGTTCTTGTGCTGGTACCAACCTGTTTTGATTATTATGGCTTTATAGTAGAGTTTCAAATTTGGTATCGATATTCCTCCAGCAGTGTTCTTTCCGTTGAGGAGCGTTTTTGCTATTCAGGGTCTTTTATTGTTCCATACGAATTTTTGGGTTGCCTCTTCTATTTCCTTGAAGAATGAGGTTGGAGTTTTGGTAAGTATCGCATTGAATTTGTAGATAGCCTTGGGAAGTATTGCCATTTTCACGATGTTACTCTTTCCAATCCAGGAGCATGGGAGGTTTTGCCATTTTCTGTTTTGATTTCCTTTTTCAAGATTTTAAAATTTTCATCATAGAGGTCCTTCACTTCTCTGGGTAATTCCTAGGAATTTTATTTTTTGTGGGGCTATTACAAATGGAATTGATTTTCTAATTTCACCAAAACTTTTCTCATTGTTGGCATACAGAAAAGCCATTGATTTTGGGGGGTTAATTTTATACCCTCCTACTTTGCCAAAGTTTTGAATCAGCTTCAGTAATTTGGGAGTGGAGTCTATGGGATTCTTTAAATACAAGATCATGTCATCTGCAAAGAGGGAGAGTTTTACTTCTATTTCCTTATTTGGATCCCCTTTATGTCTGCATCTTGTCTTATTGCTGTAGCTAGGCATTCTAATACTAGATTGAAGAGAAGTGGAGAGAGTGGACATCCTTGTCTTGTTTCTGAGTTAAAGGAAATGGCTTTAGTTTTTCATCATTAAGTATAATGCTGGCTGTAGGTTTGTCATATACAGCCTTTATTGTATTGAGGAATGTTCCATGGATTCCTAATTTTTCCAAACCCTTCATCATAAAGGGGTGTTGCATCTTGTCGAATGCTTTTTCTGCATCTATTGAGATAACCATGTGGTTCTTATTCTTGCTCCTGTTGATGTGATGAATAATATTATTTGATTTGCGTATATTGAACCAAGTTTGCATCCTTGACATGAATCCTGCTTAATCGTGTTCTATGATTTTTTGGGTGAATTGTTGAAGTCGATTGGCCAAAATTTTGTTGAGAAGTATTGCATCAATGTTCATCAAAGAAATGGGTCTATAGTTCTCTTTCTTTGATGAGTCCCTGCCTGGTTTTGGGATGAGGGTTATGATGGCTTCATAGAATGTGTTCGGTAGTGAACTTTCTCTTTCAATTTCATTGAAGAGTTGGAGGAGTATTGGTGTGAGCTCTGCTTTGAAGGCCTTGTAGAATTCTGCTGTAAAACCATCTGTTCCTGGAATTTTCTTAGCTGGGAGGTCTCTTATTGCTGTTTCTATTTCAATGCTTGATATGTGCCTGTTAAAATAGTTTAACTCATCTTGGTTTAGTTTTGGCATGTCAATATTTGAGGGAAAAGGTCCATTACTGCTAAGTTCTCAAACTTATTAGCATAAATTTTGAGAAGTATTCCCTTATAATGTTCTGAATCTTGGTTGTTTCCGTGGTGTTGTTTCCATTCTCATCTCTCAGTTTATTTATTTGGGTGTGTTCTCTTCTTTTTCTGATAAGATTTGCTATGGGTCTCTCAATTTTGTTAATGTTTTGAAAGAATCAACTATTTGTTTTGTTGATTCTCTCTATTGTTTATTGGATTCTAATTCATTTAATTCTGATTTAATTTTAATAATTTCTTTCCGTCTACTGGATTGGGGTTCATCTTGCTATTCTTTTTCAAGAAGGTTTTGATATGTCATTAAATTGTTGCTTTCAAATCTCTCCTATTTGTTGATGTAGGAGCTCAGAGCTATAAACTTGCCTCTGAGTACTGCCTTTGCTGTGTCCCAGAGGAGCTGGTAATTTGTGTGTTCATTTTTGTTGAATAGCATGAACATTTGAATTTCCTTTCTAATCTCTTCCATGACCCACTCGTGATTCAGCAGTGTGTTGTTCATACTCCATGTGTTTCCGGATTTTCTTTGATAGCTTTTGGTGTTGAGTTCTAATTTTAATCCCTTGTGTTCAGAGAGAATGCAAGATATAATTTCAATGTTTCTGAATTTGGACAAGTTTGCTTTGTGGCCTAAAATGTGTTCTACTTTAGAAAATGATCCATGTGGTGCTGATATTAGGATTGCAACTCCCGCCTGTTTATGGGGGCCGTTTGCTTGGTAGATTTCGTTCCAGCCTTTAACATCGAAAATTTGTTTGTTTCTATGTGCAAGATATGACTCTTGAAGGCAGCATATAGAAGGATCTTGTTTTTTTTTATTCAACTAGACAGTCTATGTCGCTTAATTGGAGAGTTAAGTCCGTTAATGTTGATAGATAGGACTGAGAGGTATTTGGGATTTCCTGCCATGTTATCCACCTTCTTGGGGACTGTGAAAACTGTGTTCTCCTAATGGTTTTGGATTCTCAGTTTGGGTGCATTTTCTTGGCCTTTATTGTGGTCTTGTTGGTTTTCTATGTGTAGGACATCTTTAAGAATCTTTTGTAGGGCTGGTTTGGTGGAGAAGATTGCTTCAATTTTTCTTTGCTATGGAAGGTTTTTATTTGGCCTTCAGTTATGAAGGAGAGTTTAGCTGGGTACAGTATTCTTGGTTGGTATTTGTTTGTTTTTAGGGCATGGCATATATCATTCTAGGCTCTTCTTGCTTTGATTGTCTCTGCTGAGAAATCTGAGGTGATTCTAATTGGTTTCCCTTTATAGGTGATTAACCTTTTCTCCCTGACAGCTTTAAGGATCTTTTCCTTGTTCTGGATTGATCCTGTGTGGATTATAATGTGACAGTGGGATGTCCTATTCTGGTCTGGTCTATTTGGAGTTCTAACAGCTTCTTGTATCTGAATAGGCCTATCTTTTTGCATGTTTAGGAAGTTCTCTGCTAGGATCCTGTTAAACAAATTTCCTAGACCATTAACTTCTGTTTCTAGGTGCTCCTCTACACACATTATCCTTAGATTAGGCCTTCTGATGGTGTCTTCCAAGTTTTGGATAGATCTATCATATTTTTGGGCTTGTCTTGCATGGTTGTATGTTCTTTCTCTATAATATCTAGACTGTCTTCAATCCCTGAGATTCGATCTTCTGCATGGTCTAACCTGATGTCAAGACTTTCTACTTTGTTTATTATTTCTTTTCCTTCTAATTGTTCAGCTTTGATGGCTTCAAATTCTTTGTTGAAGCTTTGTTTTAGATCTTGTATGAACTTCTTTACTTCTTTAATTTGGTGTTTAGTGTTTATTCTCAAATCACTTAGTTGATTGGTTATGGTTTCCTTGGACTCCCTTTCCTTCTGTTGGGTTCCACTCAGCATTCCCTTTGTGGTCTCCCTTACTTCCTCCAGCTCTTTGTTAATGGATCCCATGAATGCCTTTAGTGATCTTTGTGTATTCTTATCTTGCTCTCTCAATTCCTGTATTACTCTTTGCTTAGCCGCCTCCCGCTCCCGTTCATGCCATTCCTGTAGTTCTCTTTTAGTGTTCTCAGCCTGTTCACTCCATTCCTGCCTTTTTCTTTGAGTATTCTCAATCTGTTCAAGCAAATCCTGTATCAGTTTTTGAGTAGCTTCCTCATGCTCATGATATTCCTGTATAAACCTTTGGATTGCCTGCTCTCTCCCCCATCACACTCATACAGATTCCTTTGTAGGTTTTCATTCTTTTCCTGCATTGACCTTTGGTTTGCCTCCTCTCTCTCCCTATCACGCTCATACAGAGTCCTTTGAATGTTTTCAATCTTTTCATTTATCATGTTTGCCAGCAGTGTTTGTAGAGCTATTTGTGAACTGTCTTTTGGATTACTCATTATCTGTTCTTTCCCTTTATTATCATGAGTGGGAGTTGAGATACCGGGACTTGCCATTTTTCTTGTGTTTTTCCGGCTTACTCTGCATGTTTGGGATGAAAATAACACCAGTTTTGTCTAGAACACTTTCTTAAGGCAAGCATCAACCAAAGTCTGAATATGCACAGTCAATAGTCTGCAGATACAATGTAGTTCAACAGATACATCTATTCAACATCAAGCAATTATATATTAATGCGCTACCAACCGCAAAGAAACATTTAGAAAACCAGAAATTATTAGGGTTAGGGAGAGATGTGGGTAAAAAATAGGAATAGAGAGATATGGGAAGGCACAGGGAGAGTTAACTAAGTCCTAATAATCTCAAAGAAGGAAATAGGTTGGATAAGATGAAAGTAGAAAGAGAGAAAAAAAGAAGAAAGAGAAAAGAAAAGAGACCAGAAAAAATAGAAGAGGAAAAATTAATATCATGTAAACAGAAAACAAACTATTCAGAGAAGAAAGTGAATATAATGAGAGAAGGGGAGGGATATAAAGGAGATGTGAAAAACTTAAAAATAAAAATACTTAAAATATTATAAAAGTATAAAGAAGTTGTACTGCTATTAAGGAATTTAAGTTTTGAAATGAGTAATAAATTTGTGGATTACGTGTGTACGCAATGGGGGATAGGGTCTAATAGTCAACTCCGGGTTTATCTGAGGATGTGCAGAACAATAATTAAGTCACAAAAGAAGAACAAAAGAGAAGAAAAGGTGAAAAGGATAAGAAAGGAAGAAAAAAAAGATCAGAAGTTCAGTAGAGCTAAACAAAAAACAAAAAGAAAAATATTTTTAGAAAAAGAAAGAAAAAGAAAGAAAAACGCACACACATGTATCCCTAAAATAAAAATTATAAGAGGAAAAAAAGTTACTAGAAAACAATCTTTTTCAAAAAAGGTAAAAATTAAAAATTTTAAAAAGTTTTAGAAAAGAAAAAAAATTTATAAAAGTTAAAAAAAGAAGAAGAAGAAGAAGAAAAAAAGTTCTTTGATTTTTTTCGGGAGGGGTGGGCAAAATCCTGTATCTCCCTTGTGTCTGTAAGCAGCCTCTTGTTGGAGACTCTGGTCTGCTTGTGGTCCTATTTCTTGGTTGATTTCTTAAGTCCGTTTGTTCGAACAGGCAAAAAAATGCTCTGCTTTACCCAGGATTTTGCGATCCTCCTCCCAGGTTAGTTCAATGGGAGGTAGATCTGCTCTGAGTATCACAAAAGAGGGAGATGGCTTTTTCCTCAAGTTTGGAGATCATGTGATGAGGCTAGGTTCTGGGTAGAGTTGAAGCATTTCATCAAACAGTAGCTTTTCCTGGGGGCTAGTTTGTGAGAAACTCACAGAGCCCAGCCTGGAGCCATTCTCAGAGTTTCTGTTTATTGAATTTCAATTGATTGTCAAAGCTGCTAAAGGGAGGGGCAGCCTCTGGCTCTGATTACCCAGTGAAGAAAGCCATTCCTAGGGCTGGCACCTGAGCGGGGTGACTTCCCTGGATGTAGCTGAATCTGGCAGGTCAGGTCAGGTTAGCTTCTTGTGACCTGCTAAATGACTGTATTGTTTTCTTCCAAGGCCTGAATTGGAGCTTGCAGCTCCACCAAGCTTTGTCAGTATCCAAGATGGAGATCTCCAGTACTGGGGGGGGAGGGGTGGCCTTCCCTCCTCTGCTCCCTGAGAAGGAGTGAGGATGTCAGGCTTCTAGGTTCCTGGGTGGTCTCTGGTTTTTGAACTGCAGGATGAATATGTCTGTTCCTTGTCGGTTCTTGCTGGTGTTGAGTAGAATCTGCTTGCCTGCTGCGTCTGGCTCCTTTGTCCCGCACTCTCTGTGATTCAGGTATGGGGGGTCGGCCACTGCCATCATGGCTGTCGCCGTGGTGGTGGAGGCTGCTGGCAAGAGCTCAGATCTGTCTCCTTGCCTGGATTTTCCCTCTCTGGCCTAACTCTCTGTCCTGTGATGGCATACTTGGTGTGGTTCTCTGGCTTAGGACTGTTCACTGGAACTCTAAAACTGCTTTCTATGCAAGAGCTTGTTTAGCTTCCAGCTTCTCCTCCACCATCTCCCTGGAACTCCCTCAATATTGTTTGTTTCTTATACTACAATGCTCTTATTTTCATTTTCGCCTGGGTAGGGGAGATAGGTCTTAGCCAGTGTTAAACCTTCTTTGGTTGAGATGGAGCCATGTGGAAGTTCTTGCCTAGTATGGCATGGAATTGAAATCTTCCTGCTCTCAGATCCCCATGGACCTGGGATGATAGACATATTCCATCACGCAGAGACAGTGGTTGGGGAGCATTGCAGATAAAACTACACTGGTCTTGAACTATTGTCCCAAATAGCTATGTTTACAGGCATATGCCTTCAAACCCTTCTTGTATTTCGTTTCACTTTGAAGTAGTGTTTGTACATATTTAGAGATACAATGATAACACCCTAGATGTTCAATATATAGAATAGTCAATACAATTAGCACGTTTATCACCTAACACATTGAAGCTTATGTATTTTGGCAACCTCCTGACTCTGCTAGTTATTTTTTGGAATATATTGATAATGTGTGCTAGAAGATTAGAAGTTGGTAAGGATAGACAAGTTAGACTATGTGTAGTAAATATATATTTATCTATTGCCGCTCTGAAGAACATTATCATATATTCACCATGAGAATACCACCATATATTCACCATGACAAAATGTTCCTTCAGTGTAGAATTTTCCTCCTAATCTGCCATCTTTTATCTTTTTTACATTCTCCTTATAAGTATGAATGCTTTTGTTTCTTATGTTTTGAAATTAATAAGATGGAATTAAAAAATTCATAGAGTCTACTGAAATTCTCATTTTGTTTGATTTTGTGTTGCTGAATCATTAAGACCAAGGTTTCCTGAAAGTTTTGCTAGCAGACTATATCACTAAATTTTATTGTAATTACATGTTATTATTGTATTTTAACTTAGGGTTTTTCTGTTGCTGTTTTATGATATAGAATGTTGTGAAGCTGGACTGAAACTTGCAACCACAATGACTCCAGTAACAATGCTTTATCACCAGGTTCTGGAGGCTAATAATTATAGCTCTAGCTAATCAGGAAGTTGAGACTTGAGATTTAGTTCAACCTAAGCAGGAAATTTTATGAGCCTCTCCTCTGCAGTTCACTGCAAAAAAGTGTGCAGTGGAACTGTGGCAAAATTGGTAGAGCACTACAGTCAAGGAAAAGATGCTTCTGCATTTCATTTAGTCACTGAGTTCAATTCCTAAAACACACATATGCACAGACACACATTCTCACACATACACACACACACTCCCACACATATATGTACAGACACATTCACACACATACACACACACACTCCCACACACATGTACATGCATAAAATCGGAGACAATGTTGTACCTTAAATTCTTATCCAGAGATTGGAAAACAGCCCACTTATTTGTAAAGGTTTTTCCTTGATTATTTTGAAGGAGGAGGATAGTTCATGGGACACAGACCACAAGACTTTAGTGAGAAATACTTTTAAAATGACTAGCTTATGAAAAGAACAGGAGCACAGTTTTTACCTTTAAATCTTATATTCCTTCAACTATACTATTTTTAAATAATAATCATTGCATTATGAGAAGACAATGCAGCACCTTTTCCTTTCTCCCCTTCCCCTCTGTCATAAAATATAACAAAATTATCAAAAATACTCTTTTATCTTACAAGAATGTACACCTGTAAAAATGTCTGACTGTATGTGTAATGTTTGTTTTTCAATACTTGTTTGATTTTCACACCTCTAAGTACTTACCTTTTTTTAAGATGACAGCACACAGGGGCTTCAAGAGCAAACGGAAGATTAGGAAACAAAAACCTAACAATGTCCTCGGAAATAGATGTCAAAAATAGATGTGAGAAGCACATGAAAGCCTGAGAGGGTCCTGAGAGGCAAAATGATTTGTGCAGGATGAGGGAAATAAGTGAGAAATAAGGCATGGATCTGACCTTGGAAACGCTCTTTGAAGCTGAGGCCATGCCGGTATCTAGGCCTAGCTGAGGATGTTGGGATTTGACAATGTCCACATGTGTATAGAGTGATGTAGAAAGAGCTATTTCAGCCTCCAGTTTGTCTTTGGGATGGTCTTATGTGAGCAGGCAGCTTAGATCATTCGTCTCCAAGAGATGACACTACCTCCCTCACAATGGAATAGAATGTGGAACTCTGAGAGCCAGGTGAATGTAACTGACAGTCAGCTAAAGTCAGCTCACTTGGCCTGTGGCTCAGGAAAAAGAAAGATGTTCCTGTGTTGTTTTCAAAGTTCAAGGGACTCAGGTCTCAGTCATGAGAAGTGTGAGTGCCTCACTCGATGCTGCAGACATTGGATCAGTGCCAAACCACGAATACAATGTCTCAAGCCTTTTTATAAGAAGAAACCAAGGGAATCACAAGGCAACTCAGGCCAGGTACAATTATGACAGGAAACTTCTTTAATCTCATCCTAGTCCACACTAAAACCTTCTTCTTGTGTGTGTTTGTATGTGTAGACTGAGAAAATATTTACTGTGTAGTTTTCAATCCACTCTATTACAATTACTCAATTTGAGGTGTACTCCCATTTCCATGTTTCAAAGATCCATTCCTTTTTACCACCTCAGTGTCAAAATGAGTCAGACCAAACCCTGAATATGCCTTATAATATATGGAACCTAGACTCATGTTTGCTGCAAATTCTGATAATGGACCTGGTCCCTGCCTACCAGAAAAGTGATCCCTTCCATGTTGGAAACTTACTCCACCACTATAGACAGTGGGGTACAATGGAGCAGTTGCTGGATATTCTGTTTAAAAAGTGAGTGTTCCTAAGCCAGGTGCCAGTGAATCATACCTGTCATCCTAGCTACTCAGGAGGCAGAGATCTGAGGACCACAGTTTAAATCCAGCCCCAGCAGGAAAGTCCATGAGACACTTATCTCCAATAAACCACTAGAAAACTGGAAGTGGTACTATGGCTCAAGTGGTAGAGTTCTTTCCTTGAGCTGAAGGGCTGAGGGATAGCAACCAAGCCCAGAGTTCAAGCCCCATGAGCGACAAAAAAAAGTGAGTGTTCCTCCTTCAAACTCAGGGCTGAGACCCCCTGGCATAATATTGGAATACTTGGTACGTCTCTGAGACTGTTTCACTGGGGTCTTATCAAAGGAGCTTGGCTTGAGAAAAAGAAGTGCACTCCCCAGCTAATTCCTTAGGACTGGGCTGCCAGAACATTTAATTTGCCTCATAAGCTAGTGGAGCCTTAGCAATTTGCTTGATGAGAGACTAGGATTAAAGGAATGAGCCAGCATCAACCCTCACCTAGAAAATCACTGTCTTGCAGGTCTTTAAAGGAATATAGACAGAAGAAAGGACGCAACTTGAACTTATATTTGGGGCCTGAGTGCTGTCCCATTTCTAGCACTTTACCAATTGAGCCCCAGGTTCAATTCTGGCCTTTGGCTGGTTAATTGAAGATAAGTGTCTTTAGAATTTTACAAAGTAGACTAGGTTCAAACTGTGATCTTCAGATCTCACCCTCCTGATTAGTAGGATTAGTGGCATGAGCCATTGTGCATTTATTTGGACAGATGCATATAAGCATCCTCACAAAATTTCCATGAAATTGTATAGATATATCTCCACTTTTTGTCTGTCATGTTTACATTACCAAGTGGAACTTAGCCAGTCCCATGTGTGTCCTGTTAGTTCAGAAAAAGAGAAGTATAGAGTTAATTTCCTTTTCTCCCCCCATTGGTACTGATCCTTCTAGTATAACTGTGAGGAAGATACACAAGTTAAAAAGTAACTGGACGTTGGCACAAAGAGAAGTTTTGTCCTTTAAAACTTGGTATCTTTGAGGTTTCTGAATCAAAGTCAACTTTCTTCTTTGCACACCAGTTGTGATTTTCACCAGGGGATTGAGGCTTGGCACTTCAGTGGATAGCAGATTACAATCTTACCTCCAATTAAACAGTAAAAGAAGAAAGCTGAGCTGTGTTTCAAATGGTAGTGTGCTAGCATCGCATACAAAAGCTAAGGGACAGTATCTAGGTCCTGAATTCAAGCCTCAGTACTGGCTCTCATACACAAAATACTCATGACAACTCCACAGTGTATGCATATGTTAGCAAGGGGTGTAGATGAATGGGATGATGACATCATTTACCTCATCTTTGGTCTCAAGAATGCTGTACAGCGTAGCTCAGTGTGTGAAAAGCCCTAGGTGAAATCTTTCCTCAAAATCAGAAGATTCATCCTCATTTCCCTCAGCACATTCACACACACAGAAAGGGCTATATTTTTCTAAATAATTTAGAAAAACATAACCATACACACATGCTTCAGAATTATGTGCCCTTGTTTAGGTTTCATAGGGAGCACAATATATCCAGGTTATGGGTCATTCTTATAATCTTAGCTGCTCAGGAGGGTGGGATCTGAGGAACACAGTTTGATGCCAACCAAAGCTAATAAATCCTCATGAATCTTATCTTCAATTAAGTAGCAAAAGGCCAGAGGTGGAGATGTGGTTTGAGTTGCACAGTGACAGCATTGAGTAAAATAATCTAAGCGAGAGCTCTAGGACTTCAGTTCAAGCCTGAGTACTGGCCCACTAGCATTCCAAAAGCCAAAAATGCCCAAAACACCAAATCAAAAATATGTCAAAATATTTTGTAACTTTTGAAGCAAAATCCAATGAAGCTACATAGTCTCTGGTTTGTTGAAGATTTGGTGGGGAAACCAAAAATTCAACATGTGTTTAAGTGATGTAAAGAACAAGAAATCAAATAAAATTTCCCAGTAAAAAATTTTCCTTAGTATTCACAGGGACCCCTGACAAAGGGATTTTTTCATATGCTTTTAGAAAATCAGTGTTTTTTTTTAATCAGTAAGGGAAATAGTATAAACCTTTACTATAAATTATAGGAGTCGTTGGAAGCTCCAAGTGAAGTGAATTTACTACAAAGAACACAATATTACAAGTTTCTATGCCTCTGTTGAGACACTACAAACCTGTAATAGTGTGGCCTCTCAGAAAGAGAAGGGAGATGCTCAGCATCACTGGTCATAAAAGAAATGCAAATCAGTTCAGGGGATCCCATATGAGATTGTACTTGAATGTCCTAACTTGATTGAACTAGCTCCCTGAGGTAAGCCAGGGCTAGATCATGATGGTTATTCATTTTCCATCCATCCCATGAGTCCTTCCCCACTACCCTTTGTTAAGATAGTGAAAGGAAAATGGATAAGGAGGCGTTGGGTTTCCCACCACCCAGCACAATCCCAGGCCTCTGATTCTCACCACCCCTTATCTGGCCAGACCTTGGCTATTAAAAAAAATGAATTCACTCTTTCTCTACTTTGTTGGCTGGGATGTGTCATTTTTTTTGGGGGGGGGGCTGGTGTGCAGAGAAAAGACCCCAGACCTGACACCTCTTAGAGGACATTTGTTATTGTGACAGAGCCAAGTGATTGCTGTGAATAAGGAGAAAGCCTCCATCAAACTGACCCGGAACAATGTTCAAAGGTAGGTAGGCTGTTCAAGTATTAAACCCACCCATGTCTGCTTCCCACTCACAACCATGGGGGTGCAGTGCAGGTGGCCCAGCACTGGCCTTAGGGGATTATAAATGGATGGTGGCAGTCAGGTGCCGGTGGATCCCACCAGTCATCCTGGATATTTGGGAGGCTGAGGTTTGATGGTCGTGACTCAAAGCCAGCCCAGGCAGGAGAGTCTGTGAGAGACTTATCTCCCATAAGCCAACTCCCCCCCTCCAGAAAAAAAGCCAGATGTGGTGGTGTGGCTTAAGTCATATAGCCTCAGTCTAAAAAGAAGCTCAGGGATGACACCAAGGCCCTGAATCCAAGCCCTAGGCCTCACAAAAAATAATAAATGAATATTTGGCACTTGTTATCTTACTACCAGAAAGGATGGATTCAGTCTTCTCTCTAGTACTTGTAGCCAAAGGTAAGGGGCTTCCCTCGATGTTCCTCTAAACCTCTCCTCTCCATTATCTCTCCAGGCTTCAGTTGCAGGATAGAATTCAGATCATCCCACTCGATGTGACCTCATGTACCCTCCCCTACCCATCTTCTTTGGGGTGGGGATCCTGGATGGACACACCACTAGGAGGATGAGGCACTGCAGAGACGGGGGTAGGTATCCCTGGAACTCATACTCTTTCTCTGTCTGTCTGTCTTTCTGTCTGTCTGTCTGTCTTTCTGTCTGTCTGTCGGGCTGTCTGTCTGTCTGTCTCTCTCTCTCTCTCTCTCTCACTCACACACACACATACACACACACACACACACACACACACACACACACACACACTCATCTAGGCCAACTCAAACTATCCTTTTCAAAGACTCTTTATCTCCTTAGATTAACTGACCTAGGAAAGGAACTTGACCCCCTGTAAATGACTTTTAATTAGGGCTTGCTAATTGACATGAGATAAACAGAAACTGAAAAGAAGGGCTCTGTACTCTTTATCTTGCCCATGTAATTGTAACCCCTCTGTATGACATTTTCACAATAAAAAAGAAAGCTCTGTTGCCCATTACCTTTGGCTCAGGCTCATGCTTGACATCCTGGCTACTCAGTAGGGAGAGATCTGAGGATCAAAGATTAAAGCCAGCCATAAGCTGGAAAGCTGGTGAGACTCTTCTCTCCATGGAACCACCAAAAAGCCAGAAGTGGAGCTCTGGCTCAATTGGTAGGGCAGCAGCCTTGAGCACCAAAACTCAGAGATACAGCTCCCACATACTGAGTTCAAGCCCACAAAAAATGATGGCCCAATCTTGTTGCCCCCAGACTGTCTGGGTCTCTAGTGCCCTCTCACAGAGGGCGATACAGCACCAGTCCCTGGGTAGTGTATCAGAGCCTTCAGAAATTGGTTGGTGTAAGCCAGTCCTTCTCCTTTGTGTGCTCTCAAACCACAACAGCCGGAAGGCACAATGAGACAAGACTGGTAGCCTGCAGAATGGAGAAGATCCTCCTCTGCCAGAGCAATTGAAGTGGACTTCTTAGAGGCAACAGTTGAAAGGGGATCTTGCTGAACAAGGAGGATCTGACAGGGAACACAAAGAGCAATGATGCTGTAGATAAAGGACAACATAGCTGAGTGTGTTCATTTCCAGCCAGGAATGCTGGTAACTCGGTACAGATGTTCAAAACTGTCCCAAGACAGACCCGAGGGGTCACAGAAGAAGAGCTATCCAGGGTTGGGATTGTGTCTTAGCAGTAGTGGGCTTGCCTAGCACACAGGAAACCCTGGGTTCGATTCCTAGGTTCCACATACACAGAAAAAGCCGGAAGTGGCACCTTGGCCCAGGTGGAAGAGTAATCGCCTCAAGCAAGAGAAGCTTGGGGACAGTGCCCAGGCCCCGAGCTCAAGCCCCAGGAATGTCAACATAAAACAGCACTCCAAGGGACTTTGGTGACAGGTGGATGGCTATGCCCTGTAGTTCTTAGTAGATCCATCCATGCTTTGTGTCTCCTTCTATGACAGAAAGGATCTGGACACTCCTTCTGCCCTGGGCACCCCTGGACCCAGTTATCAGCAACACTCCCAATATCTTCCACCGGGACATGGAGCTGGCCCCAGAAATCCTCACGTACCCATTGATTGGGGCAGGGGGATACAGGGCAGGCTCCAGAAGTCCTATTGGGACTGATCTGCTCCGGACGACCAGGCCATCCAGAGGAGGCAGATGAGAGCTTAGAGAGGGGTACAGATGTGGAGGGAGCCCTTTAATGCCCATGGCCCTACCCAGATTCTGAGCCTCCCTTTGCTGTCCCTGAGGGAAATAGAGGAGAGTCTAGGTGGTAGTGTCTAGAGAAGGACTAGGTGGAAATTATAAAGAATGAGAAACCATAAACCGTGCACTGGTGGCTCACGCCTATCATCCTGGCTAATTGGGAGCCTGAGATCCAGAGGATCTTGTTTCCCAGCCGAGGCAGGAAAGTTCCCTGAGAGTCTCATCTCCAATCTTCAATCGGAAGTGGCGCTGTGGCTCAAATGTTAGAGCCCCGGCCTAGAGGAAAAATCATCATCAGGGACAGTACCCAAGTCCTGAGTTCAAGCCTCTCAACCAAAAAACAAAAAAATACAGAAAGACATCCCTTGCCTGCAAGAGATGGTGAATGAGTAGGGTGCGGTTGTTGGGAGACCAGGTGCTGGCCTCAGTGTACAGACATTTCTAAGAACTCCCCAGGTTTGCCCAAGTGTGAAGTCACAGCAGGGTAGGGGCTGCTTTACCAAGAACTCAGAGGTCGTGGCCTGTCTTAGGCAGGAAGTGGGCGAATGGGAGCAGGGGTGGGAGGGTAGTGTCAATTATATTTTCTCCATCCATGGAATAATGGTTTGGGATCCTGGTGTCAAAGTCTAAAGTGAAGGGTTGCATGTGGTTGGTGGCATGACAAGTTGGGTTTCCCCTGGTTGTAGAAAAGTGGCTGAAGCCAGGTGCTACCAGTGGCTCACAAATGTCATCCTAGCTACTCAGGAGGCTGAGAGCTGAGGATCGCAGTTCAAAGCCAGCTTGGGCAGGAAAGTCTGTGAGACTTTATCTCCAATGAACCACCAGAAAACTGTAAGTGGTGCTGTGGCTCCGGTGGTAGAGTGTGCACCTTCAGCTGAAGAGCTGAGAAAATGCACACAGGCCCAAAGTTCAAACCCCATGACTGACAACCAAAAATAAGGTAGCTGAGTTTTATGTGTAGCGGTGTGTACAGTAGGAAATGCCATGCTGTGTTATGAGCCATTCCAGATGTGTGAGAGGCTCTGAGTTTTCTCTACATTTGGTCTGAGGATACTAGTAACATCTTCTTGGGGGTTGGGATGTTCAGGTTCTCAGTGACTAAGGAGGCCTTGGGATACCCCTGTGTGTTTTTGTGTGTATTTTTCTCTTATCTTTCTCTGTCCCCTTCTTGGGCACCTGTCTACCTCTTCTTGACCTTGGATGGTGCCCCTCCTCCACGGCAACCTTGCCTTTAGCCCCCTATCAGTGTCTACAACGAGTCCTAAATCGCCAGAGACCTGCATATTCCAGCTTTTCTTTGAGGCCCATGTCCAGCTGTCCATATCTTTGTATGCCTCCAGGGGATTCTGGGTCATCAGGTCTGGCTGGCATAGGTTCTCCTCTTGCCTCTGGAGGGGTGGCACTCATTCATGAGATGTCCTGTCCTTTTCCTCAACTGGGCCTCGTGCTGCATGTCCCTCTCAGCAGGCTGGCAGTGGAGTGGGGGTTGGATGGTTGCCAGTGGCTCTGGCGAACCTGAGCTTGATAGCTGACTGAAGGCTGCCCAAACAAGGAGGATCCGGGGCTACATGGAGGTGAGGCCAAGGTGGCTTGTAAGTATCCGTTGTTGTCTAGGAAATGTCAATGTACCTTATCGCAGGCAAGTCTATCTTCTGGCCCCAGCTGGGCCCCTCAGGCCCTTCTAGACAATTCCAGATGCCCAAAATACAGAGGCACAGACTTTAGATTCCAGGGCCAGGGAAATGGGGGATGAGAGACTGGTATGTCCAGTACCTCAATGTTTTGTGGCATTAGCCTTGACCTGGCTATTCCCCCCTGTGTAATTTCACTTCTTAACCCAGTGCTGGCCACACACCAGCCAATTCTGGCAGTGATGTGGAAGTGGCAGGAACTGAAGTGAGATCTAGGATGACCAAAATCTGAATTTATTGCCTGTAAGGGTTGGGATGGCAAAGGGTGTTTATTAAAACAAAAACAAAAACATCTCAGAGCTGGAACTTAGGGCGTAGGCACTGTCCCTGAGCTAACACTCTACCACTTGAATCACAGTTCACTTTTTATCTGTTTTAGTAGTTTAGTGGAGAGAAGAGTCTCACAGACTTTCCTACCTGGACTGGCTTCAAGCTGCCCCCCTAAGAGCTCAGCCTTTTTAGTAGCTGGGATTGCTGATATGAGCCATTGATTTGTCCTAAGGATATTGATGTGTGCATGTGCACAGGCCCGTGTGTGTATGTGTGTGTTCCGGGGCTTGAACTCAGAGCCTAGGTGGTATCCTTTAGCTTGTTTGCACAAGGTTGGTGCTGAACCACTTGAACTAGGGTAGCTCCGCTTGCCAGCATTTTGGTGATTCATTGAAGATTAGAGTCTGCCCAGGCTATCTTTGAATCTTGTAGATCCTCAGTTGTCAGCCTTGAGTAGCTGGGATTACAGGCATGAGCCACTAGCACCCAGCTGCAAAGATAACTTTTCATCCTCTCTTCTGTTCCAACAGTTGTCTATTTGCCCTGGCATAGATCTCTGAAATCCATATCAGCTCCCAGCAGCCCCTGAGTGTGCAGAGAACATAAAGCCCAAACCTGATCCCATTTCTTTGTCCGCAGGGGAGGGTATGTTTCTTCTGACACCTGAGGTAGGAAGTATAGCTGTACATGGGTGCTCGGCTGGGAGAGAGAGGTACTATGTTTTAGCAAAGAAGGAAAATGTGGCCAGATGCTAATAGGTCATTCTCTCATATTCCTAACTCCTCAGGAGGCTGAGTTCTGAGGATTGCCATTCAGAGGCATCCCAGCTAGAAAAGTCTGTGAGACATTCTTCTGCAAATAACCACCTTAAATCTGGAAGAAAAGCTGTGGCTCAAATGGTAGAGTGCTAGCCCTGAATGAAAAAATTCAGGGACATAGCGCAGGCCTTGAGTTCAAGCCCTAGTACCAAGAGGCATGCACACACACACACACACACACACACACACACACACACACACACACACACACATACACACACACATCACACAGAGGAAGGTGGTAATGATGAGCTGAGCTACAACTGTGGACAGTCCTAAGGCTTAGTCAGAGAAAACTCTGAAGGCAGATCAAGTGGTTTCTCCCTAAGTCCTTCTTGGGCTGAGGTTTCTGGGCCATGACAGTAAGTTCCATGGAACCTGCCCCTCCATCCGAGCACGGGGCCACAGGACCAAGGGAAGGACACTAGGGATGATCCTTTGTAGTTGGCCCATGATTACAGACCTTCATCTGCCCCCTGAGCACTGGTGAGAAAAGCAGGGCTCCGAGCCCTGGGACTCCAGAGATAGCGACTGCTACAAGCAGCACTCAGCCAGCTGTGGATTCCTGAGCCTACAAGTCTTTCATGAACCCAACTCAACACTCACCCAAGGTGTGCCTGACAGATTCTCACTCTTGTGATACCCGTGTGAGTGGGTGTTAAATGGTGTGCCATTTTGCAGCTCCTGCCCCTCCTAGCCCAGAATCATGGTCTGAGACATCGATTTAATACTCAGATAGACACTGCATCCATGCTTTGATGACATTCTGATGACCCGACCAATGACCTCCGTGCCCCAAAGATCAACCCTTTTCTGGTACTGTGGCCTGCTCTGTAGGCAAAGGCCTCCAAAGAGGCTGCTCTCAAGACTTGTAGCACACCTAGACATTGGGAGATCCTCAGAGGCCCACTTGAAAATACCCTGCTTAAAGCCACAGAGTGAGGTCCAGGCAGGCCAAGTGTTGGTCATGGGGCTTGAACTCTGTTCCTGGGCGCTGTGCCCCATATCTTCAGCTTACCACTTGAGCCACAGCATCACTTCTGGTTTTTGGAGGTTCCTTGGAGATCAGAGTTTCCTGGACTTTCATGCCCGGGCTGGCTTTGAACTACGATCCTCACATCTCATCCTCCTGAGGAGCTAGGAAGAGAGCCACCAGAGCTTGGCTGATCTAGCCTTTCACCACAGTGGACTAGGAGCTCCTGAAAACTTTTCTTTATTTTTTAAGTGCCAATACGGGGGCTTGAACTCAGGGGTCTGGGCTCTGGTCTCTTAACTTTTTCCCTCAAGGCTGGCACTCTATCAATTGAACCACATCTCCATTTCTGGCTTTTGGTAGTTCATCATCAAGTAGAATCTCGCTAACTTTCCTCGGCTGAGCTGGCTTGACCCACGATCTCTGATCTCAGTCTACTGAGTAGCTAGGATTTACAGAGGTTGAGCCACTGGTGGCTTTGGGCTAGAAGTTTTCTTAAGCAAGCTTTCTTCCCTGCGTTTGCCCTGACTCCTCCATGCCAAGGAGGCCTGAGGGTCCAGAGCTGTGAAAAATAGGCTTCCAGACACAGGAAATGACTGGGGTCCATGGTGAAAAGACAAGCTAATCCTCCCCTGCGCCCCATTCTGGGACCCCATCCTCTGCCCTACTTGTGACTCAAGTACAAACCTTGACCCAGCCTTGAATATTCTTCCATACTTGTCTGAAGCCACAGAACCTTCATTCCACCCACACCATCTGCTCTACACCACACTTCAGGACCTATGCCCATGCTGTACCTTCTGCCTGAGGCTCTCTATCCTGTTCCACATCTTAGAACTCCTGTGGAATTTTGGTACTGGTTATATCACCTCCTGGAGCAAGTCTTTCCTTCCCTTCTCCCTCTTTTTTAAAATATTGAGTTGCTAGAGATGGAATTTGTGAAGGCTGACTGGAAAATGCTCTATGTTGGTGTGTGTGTGTGTGTGTGTGTGTGTGTGTGTGTGTGTGTGTGTGTGTGTGTTTGTCTGTGTGCGCGCGCGCGAGCTCATGCATGCGTATGCATGTGTGTTCCAGTCCTGGGTTTGAATTCATGGTCTAGATGGTTTCTTATCTCTGAGCTTTTGTGCTCAAGGCTAGCGCTCTTCTACTTGAACCACAGCTCTACTTCTGGCTTTTTGGTTGTTTAATTAGAGAAGTGTCTCCTATAGACTTTCCTGCTTGCAATTGGTATCCTCAGAACTCAGCCTCCTGAGTAGCTAAGATTACAAGGGTGAGCTACGAGCACCTGCCCTCTACCCTACCTCTTACCTATAACCTCGGCCCTTCTCTGAGTCCCAGAACAATATATCTCATCAGGCTGACTTTTTTTTGCCAGTCTTGGGGCTTGCACTCTGGATCTGGGCATGTTCCTTAGCTTCTTTTGCTCAAGGCTAGCACTCTATCACTTAAGCCACAGTGCCACTTTTGGCTTTTTCTGTTTCTGTGGTAATGAGTAATCAAACTCAGGGCTTCGTGCGTGGGTGCTACATAAGCACTCTACCACTAAGACACATTCACAGCCCAAAGTTCACTTCTAATGGGAATTATGAGGGCGGGGTTTATTGGCTTACCACTTACAGGGTAGAAATCGCTGACTATTTCATATCTTTGCCAAGACTTTGGACCAGCCTGTGACTTGGCAATGAGGAATGATAAATGAATGATAACCACCAAGCCCCAGATGTCTAGGCTCACATCCTACAGAGGGATACAGAATATGGAGCCAGCACCTTTGATAACTCTTACAGCCTAGGAACTGTGGTCTCCCTGGAGGCAGTGACTGGCTACTAGGTATCCCGATGGGACATCTCAGCAAGAACATAAGGCTTCCATTCTTCAATGCCAGAGAAGAAGCTTTTTTCAAGCTGCCTGCTCAGACTTAGTACTCTTTGAGGGCATGTCCCAGCTTGCCTAGGTTGGGGACTAGGCATGGGCAACCTGATAAATGTCCATCATCCATACACCGATATATGGAGTTATTGCCTCCCTGTTTTTTTGGCAGGTCCAGGGTTGTACTATGAGCCTAGGCCATGTCCCTGAGCTCCTTTTGCTCAAGGGGAGCACTCTGTTCTTGAGGCACAGCCCCATTCATGTCTTATTTTTCCTGTGATCTCTTAGAAAGACGAGTTTCACTGACTTTCCCACCCCAGCTGAAATCAAATTGGCATTCTCTACATCTCGGCCTCCTGAGGAGCTAGGATTAGGTTTACAGGCAGAAGCCACTGGCACCTTGCTTTCTTGTCTTCTTGTTGTACTTTTTTAAAATCGTAACAATCTGCAATCTTCACAGTGTCATTCCAATGGTTTGCATTCGAAGTAAACTACCCAGGCCTGGAGTTTGAATGCTAGGACTGCCACCCACAAATGGAGGGAGACCCTGTCAAACTCATTCCTGTTCATGTGAATGCTAATGGAATGTTATAATTGATACTTTATTATGTATTCAACCATAATACTTAAATAAAGGAAGAAATAATTTATCGATAATTGGTAGTAATATAGTATATATAATTTAATAATAAACACACTTCGCTCTCTTGTTTATGCATATATATATATATATACATATATATATATATAAAACAATCTACATATCTATTACTACACTTGTCACTCCTGGTGCTCGCCTAGTATATATGAAACCCTGGGTTCGTTTCCACACTATCACATGAACAGAAAAAGCCAGAAGAGGTGCTGTCACTCAAGCACCAAAAAACAAGTTAGAAAGTTCTCACTGCAACTATAGAAGGCCAGGATTTCAAATATCTCATGACAGAGCAAACCGAAGGTCTAAAGCTGATGGCTGCCATCTAACCTGACTTAGCCAGTGGTCAACTGCTGCAAACCAACTCCATTTAGCCAGACATTGCTGGATCCCCTTTAGCTGCTGGGGGATGAGATCTGACACTGGTGGGTTGAAAACTCAGCCCTGGTAGGAAGTCTGAGAGACTCTGAGCTGTGGCTCAAAATGGTAGAGCTCTAACCTTGAGGAAAAGGTCTTAGGACAGTACCCCCAACCTATGAGTGCAATCCCTGAAGCTGACGACCCTACCCCCCATTAACCACACCTCTAAATGGTTAGATGTGAACTTGTGTGATTTGTGATGGGTTTCTGAAAGAATGATGATACTAATGAAAGCATCCGAATTCTAATGACAGCTTGTGAGATACAGCTATGTGATGAGTCCTTCCTGGGGTGCTGGGTGCTAAGTCCTTCACGGGTTGCTGTGTGCTGAGTCCTTTACAAGTTGCTATGTACTGAGCCCTTCACGGGGTGTATTCTTTCATCTGGTCCTTGTTAGAGCTCCACAAATAAGACGATTGTGCTGATGAGAAAGTTGAAGCTCAGATATATCCCCAAGGCAGGGCCAAATTTATGTATGTACTGAATTCTAGTGACTTGTCTCCTGGAGACAATTGTTTTGGTTTAGTTTTCTCCATCATGAACCTAGGCGCTGAGTTTCATCTTGGGCTCATGGCTAGCGCTCTACCACATGGAGCCAAGGAACCCCTTGGAGCAAAGTGTCTCGGCTTAGGTGTCTTTAAGCTGAGGTCTGTCATCCTGTCTGCTCAGCAAGCTGAGGATCTGGGTTCCAAACTATCCCAGACACTATTGTCTCCTATTCACCACTTAGAAACTTGATGTGGAAGCTGGGCACCGGTGACTCATGCCTGTCATCCTAGCTACTCAGGAGCCTGAGAGCTGAGGATCACAATCCAAAGCAAGCCTGGGCAGGAGATTCCATGAGCTGCTTATCTCCAATGAATCACCAGAAAGCCTGAAAGAGTGCTGGAGTTCAAGTGGTAGAGCGCCAGACTTGAGCTGAAAAGCTCAGAGACAGCACCCAGGCCCAGACTTCAACTCCTCCAACTTATAAGAAAAGAAAGAAAGAAACCGGAAGTGGAGTGCTGGGAACGTGTCTTAGGGGTAGATTGCTTTGCATGTATGAAAACCTGGGTTTGCATCCTCAGTACCACATCCCTAGAAAAAAATCCTGAAGTGGTTCTGTGGCACAAGTGGTAGAATGCTATCCTTGTACAGGAGAAACTCAGGTACAGTACTCAGGTACTGAGTTCAAGCTCCACGACTGGTGTATGCACACACACACACACACACACACACACACACACACACACACACAGAGAACAGAAGTGAAGTTGTGACAAAAAATGGTAAAGCACTGGGCTTGTGCTCTGAGGTCACGGTCATCACCCTGGCCCTGTGTTTAACCCTGAAACCTAGCCACCTAGGGCCCCACTAGGAGAGGTTAAAGATTTCAAAATCTGATTAGCTTCACCAGCTGTAGATAATAGGAAGCCTTGTGATTTTGCATGTGCTTAGATTTAACAAGCTTCCTGAAACCAAGGGAGGCACCATTGCAAAGTAGGAATCTTTTCATTAGGTTCAGCTCCTTAATTGTCTGCCAAAAGGACTCTTGAATTAATTATAGCAGTTTGTTTCAACACTGGAATATAGTCTAACAAAGACAGGATGAGTGTAGGGAACTTGGCCTGCCACGGGAGGTGGCACAAATGGAGGCTTCCTGTCAAAACAGAGCACTGGGGAGAGAGATAGCTTGAGGTACAAAGAGTCCTTTTTCTCCTGACTTTCAGAGCCTACCCACACTCATCCTCACTAATTGGTGCAGACGGAGTTGTTTGTTACACAGATGTACAGGAGTGATTCCTTTGGTATGCCTCTCCAGACAATGAGAGAAACTTCTTTCAGCAGTCCTGGGATGCAGAGAAACCCTCAGGCTACACTGGGAATAGTGAGGGGAACCCTGGAACATGCAATGTCTTGAAAACCCTCTCTGTGCTATGAAATCATTGTATTGAAAACACATTTTCTAGTTTGGTGCCATTCATCATAGCTACTCTGGAGATTCATCCATAGGAATACATCCATCCATACACAAAGACTTAGAGCTACATGCTTTTTGTGTGTGGGGGGGACAGGTCCTGGAGTTGGACTATGAGCCTAGGCATTGTCCCTGAGCTCCTTTTGCTCAGGGGTAGTGCATTAGCCTTGAGTCACAGCCCCACTTCTGGTTTTTTCTCTGATCTCTTAGATATAACGTTGCCATGAACTTTCCTACACTGACTGGATTCAAACTAAGGTTCTCTATATCTCAGCCTCCTTAGGAGCTGGGATTACAGTCAGCAGCTACTGGCAGCTGCCTTTGTTTTCTTCATTTTTTACTCTGGACAATCTGTCTTTTTAACAGGGTCATTCCAATGGTTTGAATTTATAAGTAAACTACCCAATGTTCTTTATAGCTGCTTTCTCTGACAAGGATATTGTCTCCTCATCTTCTCCTCTGGTCACCGGTTTGAAGTCAAAAGTGAGAAATAAGTGTCACGGGATTTGGGAGCAAATGTCCATAGGACCTGCCAGTTCTTTCACTTAGCGTTGAGCTGCAGTGAATTTACTGTCTCAGGATGAGAGGACTGAAAGCTGGAGCAATCTTCATACTGTCTGCATTGCTCCTTTTGCTTATAAAATGACCTAATAATTATGAGTGTATTGTGTCTTCAACCTTAATTATCTAGAACAAACTATAAGCATCTTGATATTTCTGTTTTTCTCTAGTGCCTCTCAAGATTTAGACTAAAGGTTTGTGTGGAGCAGCTCCTTGGTAAATCCCTGAGGAAATCCACTTGAATCCTAGTCAGGAGATCGCCATTCAAAGCCAGCCTGAGGAAAGTCTGTGGTCCTCTTACCTCCAATAAACCACCAGAAAACCAGAAGTGGAGCAGTGGCCCAGAGGTTACAGCTCCAACTTTGAGAGAGAAGGCTGAGCAGGAGATACAGACCAGACCGGGCAGGAAAGCCTGGGAGGGGCTTATGTCCAATTAACGACCAGATAGCTGGAAGTGGAACTGTGGCGGTGATAGAGCCTAAGCCTTGAGCAAAAAAGCTCAGGAATACATTGGGCCGTGAGTTTAAGCCTTGGGATAACCACAATAAATTCGGAAAGAGATGGCCAACTTATGTATCAGTGCCCTACCTACTCATGTGTGTATATAACCTCCCTGAGTGCCACAGACCATATGCAATGCTTCTGCTGCTTTTATTTACTGATTTATTTTTCAGATATGCTCATTGTGCATACTGCATCATTCTATTCATTTCAGGCCTATGGCTTTTCTTTTCCAGTGTTATATAATGTGCACTTAATCTCTCAGGAGCCTTTATTTACATTTTATTCTGAGGTCAATGCAGGAACAGTCACAAATCAGGCAGGGGAAGAGACGATCAAGGTTCATAGAAATAACCGGTATTCAGAAAATTAAACTTGGGGACATAAAATGGTGGCATACTTATGTAAAAACTACCATTAAGAAAAAGATGAGGGAGTTGGGAATGTGGATTAGTGAAAGAGTGCTTGCCTAGCATGCAAGAAGCCCTGGTTTCGTTTGCTCAGTAGCACATACACTGAAAAATCCAAAATTGGTGCTGTGATTCAAGTAGCAGAGTGCTAGAGACAGTGCCCAGGCCTTGAGACCAACCCAAGAACTGGCACAGAGATAATAGCTAGCTAGCTAGCTAGCTAGCTAGCTAGGTAGTTAGGTAGGTAGGTAGGTAGGTAGATAGATAGGTAGGTAGATAGATAGATAGATAGATAGATAGATAGATAGATAGATAGATAGATAGATAGATAGATAGATAGATAGATAGATAGATAGATAGATAGATAGATAGATAGATAGATAGATAGATAGATAGATAGATAGATAGATATAGATAGATAGATAGATAGATAGATAGATAGATAGATAGATAGGTAGACAGACAGACAGATAGATAGACAGATACATACATAGATAGATACATACATAGATACATAGATACCTAGATAGATACCTAGATAGATACCTAGATAGATACATAGATAATAGATGTATCTGTATCTGGTCTTGGAAGTCAGGAGGAATGAAGGGAAAACTTTCCAATGGTGAGGTCTTCTGCAATGTGCTAGGCTACCAGCATTGCCTTCACACAACCATAGAGCAGAAAGAAGGTCTCTGTCCCACTTCTCACCAGCCAGAGGCCCCAGAGCCAAGAGAGTAGAGCCAGGTTCTAACCCAGGTGCCTGGAGACAGAAGAGAAAGGGCCCTGCCTCTCTCCTTCGACTGGGGATTTGCATTAATGAGGAGGAGAATGAAAGCTAAGAAGGGCCTTCAAATCTGACAGACAGAGAATCAAAAACCCACTCCCTAAGACCAGAGAGCAGTATTTTTTTTACTATGTTCCTCCCCTCTTCTCCACTAAACTGGCTATTGTTAACCTAAAATAGTCTGAGGCTCCCTTCACCTGAGGGAGGAAGGTTAATTGTTTGAAAAGGCTGAGAAAAGCCTGACCCTGGTGTAACTCTAGCAAACGTTTCAGGTTTCACCTCATTGCTGGTCATGCCTGGAATGAATGAAGTGATTTTGCAGCTCACTTCCCTGTAGAGTGTGTACATTCTGCCTCCTAATCCTTCAGGTCTAGGCCTCTTCACCTAGGTTGCTTTTGCAACTGTTCTCTATCCTACAAATACACTGTGACACTGGAATTCTTCCTGCTAACAGGGCTAGGGTTGGATTCTGAGAACTTCATTTGAACCCAGGATGGGTCAATAATGTTTCTTTCCTTCTTCTATAGCTCGAGAACTCTAAGAACATTTAGAATGCAAGTAAATTCTCATCACCAAGGGAAACCTAGGAAGCTCTTGAACATGTGACCTTTCAGAAGCCCACTGTAGGACACAAGATGATTACAATCTTCTCCTGTGTGGTGGGGCAGATGGATCTACTACACTTGACCGTGAAACTCAGTCTCCACTCCTAGTCCATGTCCTAGTTTGGTGCTTATCCTGCTAGCTCCTCAGGAGCTTCCGAGATAGAAATAGATTGATCAAAACCAAAGGGAGTTACTGGCTTTTTGCTCTTTTCTGTCCTTTGCTTTAAATGTTTTGCAGGTATTGGGGCTTGAATTGTGGGTCTAGGCTCTGTCCCTGGGCTTCTTTGGCTCAAGGCTAGCACTCTGCCACATGAGCCCTTTTCTGCTTTATCTGTGGTGAAGTGGAAGTCAGAGTGTCATAGACTTTTCTTCCCTGGCTGGCTTCATGCTGTGATCCTGACACCTCAACCTCCTGAGCTAGGGTGATGGGTGTGAGCTTCTGGTGCTCTGCTAGGTTCAGAACAGTGATGACATTGAAAATACAAGTTAACTGCACATCACAAAGGGCTTGGGGAGCATATTAAGCCTTTCAACATTGGACCTTTCTGAACCCTGTAGGACACAAGGCTATAATGCTACAGTCTGAGAAGCTGGTGTTATGGAGCTGCTACACTTGAACCTTTAGTTCTGACTCCAATTCTTGTGTACATCAACATTCATTTTCCAGAAAATGTTCTCCTAATTAGCAAATAAGAAAAGTACTTTGATTAACCCTCACTTTTTTCCAGTTTTGTGTCTCGAACTGAAGCTGGGCACTATCCCTGAGCCCTTCAGCTCAAGGTAAACACTATACCACTTGACCCACAGCGCCAGGTGGGGTCTTTTGGTGGTTCATTGGATAACAGAGTCTAACAGGCTTTCTTTGCCTAGGCTGTTTTTGAACTGTGGTCTTCAGATCTCAGCCTCTTGAAAAGCTAGTGTTTCAGGTGTGAGCCACCGGCATCTGACCTATTGTTTTTGCCAGCACTGGGTCTTGAAAGTAGGGCCTGAGCACGGTCTCTGAGCTTCTTTTTTTCCAGCCTAGCACTCTACCACTTGAGTCACTCCACTGCTTCTGGCATTTTCTGAATATGTAGCATTGAGGATTCAAAAACTAGCATTCATGCATGCTGAGTGAGATCTTCACCTCTAAGCCACATTCCCAACCTCACTCTTACTATTTTATCCCTCAAATTGCCTATCTTCAAGAAAAGGCTTCTGAGTATAAATCATCTAAAGAAAACCCTATAGGATGTTGTCCAAAGATGAATAAGAAAAACCCATTCTGCATTACAGGATGGAATAGGAGAAACCCTGGGTCTCCTCGGCTCAGGCCGAAATTTTCTGAATAGAGACCCGGAAACACAACAAATCAAAGAAAGGTTGGACAAATGGGATTGTATAAGGTTGCAGAGCTTCTGCAGGGCAAATGACATAGCTAGCAAGATCAATAGAAAGCCCACGGATTGGGAGAAGATCTTTACTAGCCATACAACGGACAAGGGTCTCATATCTAAAATATACTTGGAACTCAAAAAATTAAACCACCCAACAACAAATCCTCAAAGAAACAACTGCCCAATAAGTAAGTGGGCGAAAGACCTAAAGAGAAGCTTCTCTGAAGAAGAAACAAGGATGGCCAATAGACACATGAAGAAATGTTCAACATCCCTAGCCATAAAAGAAATGCAAATCAAAACAACATTGAGATATCACCTCACTCCAGTTAGGACAGCAAAAATCAAGAACTCTAACAACAACAGATGCTGGAGGGGATGTGGACAGAAAGGAACCTTACTTCATTGTTGGTGGGAATGTAAACTTGTTCAACCACTTTGGAAAGCAGTATGAAGGTTCCTCAAAAGACTCCATATAGAGCTCCCCAATGACCCAGCAATCCCACTTTTGGGCATTTACCCAAATGACCACAAACAAGGCCACACTAAAGCTACCAGCACAACTATGTTTATTGCAGCATTATTTACCATAGCTAAGATATGGAACCAACTCAGATGCCCCTCAGTAGATGAATGGATCAAGAAGATGTGGTATATATACACAATGGAATTCTATGCTTCCATCAGAAAGAATGACATTTCCCCATTTGTTAGGAAATGGAAAGGCTTGGAAAAAATTATATTAAGTGAAGTAAGCCAGGCCCAAAGAAACATAGGTCCCATGGTTTCCCTTATTTGCAATATCTAGTATAGGTATGAGTCAAGCGGAAAAAGTCAGAGAATGTGATGTTAGGAAAACGAACCCTCAAATATGTATTTTAATGTTTTTGTTTCATTCATGCATGTGTTTCTAACGCATTTATAATATTATTTCTTTGTTGCTTTGTATGTCCCTCCCCCACAGTGTAACCCCCGCTTTCACTATATTTGATGTCAGTATAACATGTGGAGGAGATGGGGACAAACAAGTCGTTTAAGGATTCAGGTGGACCTGTTGCAACAATGAGAAGTAAAAAATGTCATGTCAAAACCAGCTTTACAATGTCGGTGGGGGGGAGGGATGGGGGGTATGATTGGGTGGGGGGGAGGGGGGAGGCTGGGAAGGGAGGTGAAGGGTAAACAAAGGAGGAGGCTGCAATGCTTGGTAAGAAATGTATGCATTTTCCTGCCCATGTAATTGTAACCCCTCTGTACAGTATGTTTTCAAATAAAATAAAAAAAAAAAAGAAAAACCCATTCTGGGGACAGACTCTAAACTTGTGATGACTGTGAAAGATGCCTCCATTTAATTATGTATCATGTTCTGACACTTAATAATGTATTAATGAAAAATGAGTCAATGTCCTAAATTTTGTGTACAATTTTATAATAGATGTACAAAATGTTATGTGTGTAATAGTACTAAATACAATAAACAATGAATAAGTGAATGAAATAAAAATAAAATAAATACAAAATCAATAACAATAATCCTAATGTGTAATAAACATACATATGTAAGTATATATCATATATTGCACATGTTTATAAACATTTTTTCCATTGCAGGGCCTTAATGCAGGCCCTGGGAACTCTAGCCTGAATTTCTTTTCCTCAATGACAGTGAGCTTTGCCTTCACCCATGATGTAAAAGAGTTATCTGGACGGTAAGATCAAATCCCAGCAATGTCAGAAACACTGGCCCAAGTTCCATGATAGTGACTTAATTTTTAAATGAAAACAGTTATGTTTATTCAGTTCCATACTGAACATTAAACAAAAGCAGTGTAGAATTTTGTACAGCTATTTAGACATCTTTCCCTTACCCCCCAAAGTGCTTCTGTGAGCTCTACATTGTTTCTTTTTATATATGTTTTTTATTGTAATAATGATGTACAGGGGGTTACAGTTTTTTGAGCAAGGTAATGAATACATTTCCTATTGAGCATTGTTGACTCGTCCTTTGTTTTCCCCCTACCATCCTTTCTCTCCCATCTCCACAAATACCTCCCCCTTCCGAGGTCAGTGACTTAATTTTTTTTTTTTTTTGCTTGACACGGGGTTTGAACTCAAGTAGTGGCAACTCTTCACCTTCCCTCACATTGCTACAGATTTACCAAGAACTTGAGTTCAAATCCCAGGCTAGGAAAGAAAACTGGCAGAAATTCCAAACCAGAGAGCTTTATTTCTTTTTTATTTTCATTAAATAATGTAGTTATTTATTTATTTACTTATTTATTTATTCTTTTTCTTTTGCCAACCATGGGCTTGAACTCAGATTGTGGCAACTCTGCCTAAGCCTTGATCTCGCTAGGCTGGGATGCAGCCTCTGGACCAATAGCCAATCCTCGGATCCTAGGCCAAGAGGGCTTGCAGGAAGAAAGAAAAAAAAAAGCGGGACAGCACAAAAAGTAGTGAGCTGCAGAGGGCTGGGGGTTTTATGATTTTTTTTCTTTTTATTATGAAAATACCATACAGAGGGGTTACAATTACATGGGCAAGATAACGAGTACATTTCTTATCAAGCATTGTTGCCACCCCTTTGTTTCCTCTTCACATCCCTTCCATTACCACCCCCCCGCCCACCCCCCACCCAATCCTCCCCCCCACCAAAGTTGTAAAGTTTGATTTCTACATAATGACTTGTACATTTCATTGCTGCTATGGGTCCACCTGTATCCCTATTTAAACAATTTGTTTTTTTTCCCTTCCCCTCCACAAATTATACCAACATCAAATAAAGTGAAAGCAAGGGTTTTACTGTGGGGGAGGGACATACAAAGCAATAAAGAAATCATCTTATAAATATGTTAGAAACAATTGCATGAAAGAAAAAAAAAACATTTGATTACTTATCTTGAAGTTCTTTGCAGGGTTACCATCCTGGTTCTACAGATGCAAAGTGGACCTGACCGGCCATTGCTGAAGGCTGGCAGGCTATCAGGGAAGCCATAGCCCAACCTGTCAACATAGGCCCAGAGCTCAAATCCTTGTCCTGACACCTACCAATGGCGCAAGATCACCAGAGACTCATTCCTATGCATAGAAATACCGACTGAAAGAGTAGTTCGTGCATCGGTCTAGTCTAAAATTGGATGCAGTAATCCTAGGATGCTGATTGATCTTAATTAATAGTTTATTAAGCATGAAAAGAATAATATTACTTCAATGACAGTATATTAAATACCTAAGAGTTGGTAGGAATGTAGTAGATGTCATTCAAGCATAGATAGATGGCTCTGGCACTCTTTAACAATATATATTTATTTGTATATCACCGTCTGCCTATCCATGTATCACTGTTTTGGCCAAACCTGGGGCTCGATCTCAGCACCTAGGAAACACCTGACAGCTACATTGGGTAGAGGCTGCCATGTTCACACTCACTCATTCATGAATTGGGCCTTCTAGGCCCTGAGTTCGGATCCTAGCACTGCCAAAATATATTCTTGAAGTAAGAAGCCAAGTGTGACACATGTTTTCCTTTTCAGGGAGAGACCTGGGTGTCAGAAATGATGGAGAACACATCTATAAAATCTAGATGCTATGTGATAGGATATAAACAATGTAATAAATGGTATAGGTATTATCAGAGTCAATTTAATAAATGGTAAATAAATGAATAAAACAAAAAATAAAATAACCAAACAAAACATGGTATGGACTGAACATCTATGTGGAAGTATAAATCCTACAACACCAAACATGATATGGACTGAACAACTGTATGGAAGTACAAATACTGTCTTTAAAATGTATATAAAAAGTATGTTTTCCAGACCCGAGGCTTGAATTCAGCCACCATACTTGGAGGGTATTGAGGGTAATCCTGCTCACAGACCTTTGTCCTCACCTTGACCCTTTCCCCAATTTGGCCTGATAGGCTGTGAGTTCAAATCCCAACACTGCCAAAATATGAATCCTGATGTGAGAAGCCAATCAGTTGACCTATTTTCCTGTCTTATGAAAGTCCTGGGTCTCAGCTAGGATGGAGAATGCATAGGAAAACCTATAGCCATGGCAATAGGTTGTCATCCATGTAAGCACTGTTATATCTGTCATCATCCTCAGTGAAATACACAATACTTCCATGGATAAGACAGAAAATAAAGAGAAGAGGTACACCAAACGCAAGATGCTGTCAACACATGTATGTCAATATAGATACTATGTTTAAATAATGAATTTATGACTATCATGGCCCACCCTGGGGATCAATGTCATATCCTGGGAATAGCCTGTCTCCTTAGTTGTTGACAGACTGGTGTGTTCACCTTGACCTATTTGCCGATTGGTCCTGAACTACCAACAATGGAATCGTGGAGTAAGAAGCTGAGTATGAAACTTGTTTTCCTTTTCTCTGAGAGTCCTGGGTGTCAGGCATGATGGAGAACAGGTCTACAAATCTTGATGCCATGTGATAGGATGTCATCAATGTAATAAACGGAATGAGTGTCATCATAGTAAAATCAATAGTAAATAAATAAATAAAACAATAAATACAGGTAACAACCACACCAAACATGTATGGACTGAACATCTATAGGTAATAACAAATCCTATCTTACAATCTATATAAATAGTATGTTTTCCAAGGCTGGGGCTTGAATTCAGGTCTAGTGAACAGGCCTGACTTTCGAATCTTCAAGTACGATGAAATTCCCCTTCATCTACAGTGCTGCAGATTCACGCAGACCCTGAGTTCAAATCCAAAGTCTAGCAGAATAACTGGTGTGAATTGCAAGCCAGGGAGCTAATTTTTTTTCCAGAACGGGGCTTGAACTCAGGTCATGGAAACTCTGCCTCAGCTTTGATCACCATAGGCTGAGGTAAAGCAACTGGACCCACAGCTGATCCTGGGATCCTAGATCCCTAGGTTTTGTGGGGAAAGAAATGCACAGAAAAAATGTGACAAGATGGTCTTTTTACATTTTCTTCCTTTGTGAGGTGACCCTCCTGGGTCTGAATGCCACTGTTGCAAAGGGTACTTCACCTTGCATTGCTGAAGGCTTGCAGACTATAAGCGTAGCCATAAGACCACGTGGAAACATAGGCCCTAATTTCAAATCCCCATCCTGACACCTACCAATGTCAGGAGATACTAAGAGACTCGTTCCCACCCATAGAATTAACAATGGAGTGTTATCAATGTCATGGTTAAATGAGTTGATCGTGAATGATGCTCCTATATAATTAGACAGCATGATTTCAGGAGGGTGAGTGATTTTGTTTAATATTTATGAAGCATCAAAAGAATACTATTACATACAGTAATGCAATAACTTCAGGACACTGATTTAGTTAATAGTTTTTTAAGGATGAAAACAATAACATTAGTTACATGGAGGCATAAAAAATATCCAAGACTTGGTAAGAATGTAGTCTATATAACTGAATATATAGACATCTCTGGCACTCTATAAAGATATATATTTACTAGTGTACTGCCATCTGCATGTCAATCTGTTCTTATTTTTTCAACCCATGGGGCTCAATCTCAAGTTGTGGGAACTGCCTGTCAGTTCAATTTGCCATGGATGGCATGCTGACACTCACCCATTCATTAATTTTGCCTTGTAGGCCATGGTTTCAGATGTCAGCACTTCCAAACAATGAATCATGGAGTAAGAAGCTGATAGTGACACGTTTTCCTTTTCTGTGAATGTTCGGATTGTCCATTATGAAGTGGAATACATAAACAGATTTATATCCTATGTAATCAATGTAATAAATATTCTATGTGTCATAATAGTTAATAAAATAAACAGTCAATACATGAATAAAACAAAATATAAAACGAGTAACTACACTGAATTCAATATGGAGTCAACATATGTATATAAATAGAAATCAAATATTTCAAATGTATATGAATAGCATGTTTTCTAGTGCTGGAGTTTGAATTCAGGCCTAAGGAACAGACTTGAATTTCTTGACTTCAAGGAGGTGAGCTTCTCCTTTCCACACAGTGAAACAGAATTACCCAGACCATGAGTTCCAATCCCAATCCTGGCAGAAAAAATTGCACCTTTATACTATGTGAAGCCCAATTCTTAGATATTTCATTATGCCTCCATTTAATGTATGTGATTGTTTAAATGATAAAGTATTAACTAAAATCGATCAGTGTCCTATAATTGTGTGTAATTTTATCCTAGAATCATCGAAGCACTGCTCATTCAATCATGACATACATCACATTCCATTGGAAATCATATGGATAGGAATGAGTTTCTTAGGATCTCCTGATATTTGGAGGTCGAAGGACCAGGATTTGAACTGTGGACTGCAGCTCCCACCACTTAAACCCGAGGATAGGGAACTTACCAGTCTGTGCAAGAACATCAGCAAGACCAATGATTAGGCAGGCACCATTGGCTCTCAGCAGTCCTCCTGGATACTTACAAGGCTGTGATAGGAGGATCATGGTCAAAGTCACCCTAGGCAGGAAAGTCCTTGAGACCCAAATTCAGTGCCAACAATGTCAGAAGTAGAGCTGAGTGGCTCCAGTGGTGGAGGGCTAGTCTTGAGCAAAAGAAGTTCACAGACTGTGCCCAGATCCTGAGTTCAAGGTCCAGGACTGGCAACAAACAGTCATACAAAACAATCTGTGCAGCCATCCAGCTAAAGCAGGTCACCCTCTTGTCTCCAACTGAATTGGACAGAGTTCCCTGGGAAAAGGGCTGTGGGAGCCACTGTCATCTTGACTCCACCCATGCTGCCTGCATCACAGGATTCTGGCCACACCCCCATGCTTTCATGTTTTTTTCTGACCAATGTGATATAAGAATTGTGGCCACACCTATATTCCATGCTGCTAGGTAGCACCGGGATTCCCTCTGTTGGTTTACACCATTACCCGCAGTTGAGGAAGGTAGAGGTGGCTGAGTGGTGAGCAAGAGACTCAAGGCTTAGGAGGAGAGGCCTGGCTCAGCTCTGCCATGCCCCGCCCATGCCCTAGCCCCCTTCCCCATTCTGCCCAGTGCCACGTTTCAAACCTGACACTGCCTGCTTGGACCCACGGTGCCTCTCGGAGTCCTCAGGTGATGGTAAGCACCAGGCCGGCTTGTGGTCACGACCTGGTGAGGTCCCGGGTCCTCTGCTCCAGGCCTGAGTGTTTGCCTTGCCACTGCCGTCACTGCTAGACCCACCTGGAGCCGCAGCCAACAGCTTCTCCCAGCAGCACATGAGTGTCCACCTCCCAGGCTTGTACCCTTTGACCCCTGCACCACCTATCCCTTCCCCTTCCGACCCAGACACCCACCTCATCTGTGCCTTATACTCCAGCCCATACTCTGCCACAAATGTGTCCCAGGGGTGGGGGGGGGGTGTCGACCAGGGGATCCCAAACCCATCCGTAGCAGTCAATGTCCCAGGAAATGGGGAGATGCAGAGATGGGTAAGGAGGGGGCACCACAGGGCCCCTGGCCTGGACCATTGGGAGCAACATAGCCACTCATCTGCACCCTTCCTCTCCCTGGTGGGAACATGGTGGCTTTAGTCAGAGGTGGGGAACAGCACCTCCACACCTGCTTTCTAGGGTCTTTTCCTTTTTGCTGCTGGTGGGGGGTGTTGGGTGCAGAAGATAGGTCTTCCTTGCTGTGTGAGCCCTTTTCCTCTGTGCTCAGTCATGCTTTCACCTGAAGAGGATACAATTAAAGCCCAGTTGGAAGGTGAGGGTGCTGGGGGTCAGATAGAAGGTGATTATCTGGGAAGAACACCATCCAACACACACACATACACCCAGCCTGCTCCTTTCCTCAGTTGTCAACAGTTCTCACAGGGTGATCACATTTCCCAGCTCTGTCAGCTTCTTCTGGTGGTCCCAGTCCATCTGGTCTCCTTGTCCTTCCCAAGAATCCGCCAAGTGGCCCAGGAGCATATATGCTGGAAGTAGGGAGTAAGTCCATATATGTAGACTTTAGGACCCCATCCATTTCCCCAACACTGCCCCCACCTCAGGTAAGACACTCATTTGGGTACACCATGACTCTGTGCTTGTTTTGTCTCCTGGCTCTGAGGAGCAACCTGTCTCAGGACACCTTTACCCAGCTTCCTGGCCTAGGGTTTTGTGAATGGGGTGTCAATGTTCTGGCCCTGGAGAAAAGGAGAGGCAGGGTGGTGCTGAGTCATTAGAACGGTGTTCTTGAGTAGAAGCCCCTGATTCTTCCAAGGGAACCCGGTGCTCCAGCTTGCACATTGTACTAAATGAAGAACCAACAAACTCTGGAGAAGCACTGCTCTGAGTCTGTCTGTGTGTGTATGTGTGTGTGTGTGTGTGTGTGTGTGTGCGCGCGCGTGCGCGTGCATGAGAGAGCTAGAGAGTGTGTGCCCATGAGAGAGCTAGAGAGAGAGGAGAGAGGGGAGAGGGAAAGAGAGAGAGAGAGAGATCATCTTCCTCCTTGTACAGCCTGACTGTGCTCAGATGAGTGATCATTTGGAAAATTGCAGGTGCTGCATGGACGAGTCTGTGTGTGTGTGTGTGTGTGTGTGTGTGTGTGTGTGTGTAGAAGTGGGTTGAAACAAGGAAGCTGGGTCCTTTGGTAACTTCTGCCTGCTATCTTTGGGGGGGGGGGGTGAATGGGCTTCACAGCTGAGGTCTGGGGGCCTGGAATAGTGAGAGGCTTGAAGTGGACCCACCATTGTTAAATTATAAGAACAAGGGATCTCTGTGTCCTGGAGCTGTGTACTCTCTTGGGCCTGGTTAGTGTCAGTGGGAGCTTGGGAGGACCTGGGAGTGTGGCCCACAGGGGTGGCTTCCTAGGGGGACAGAGAGTGTGGTCAGCACTTAGCAAAGATGTGAGCCCTGCTAGTATGGAGTGCAACAGCATAGGTTAGACTCCAGGTTTTCTCATCATGACCTTTGCAAGGCCAATCCTATTTTAAATCTTGTGCTGTGATCTTCAGATCTCAGCCACCTGAGTAGTTAGGATTGTAGGCATGAGCCTCTGGCACCAGACCTCTGATTCTTTTTGGTATATTAGGGTTTGAACTCAAGTCCTTAGGCTTGTCAGTCAGGTTTTCTACCATGCCTTTCTGTTTTGGGCATTTCTGAGATAGAGACTCAATTTGTAATCAGGCTGGGCTGGATCACGGTCTTCCTATCTATGAGAGGCATGCACCACCAGGAGTGGTTGTCTGTAGTTGGGATGGTAGACATATAGTGCCATGCTCAGTCTAAGCTGATGCTTACATGATTGTCCCAAACTCTCAGTCTACAGCAACCGATCCTTGACCACAGGTAAAGCTTTGGGTTGGGCCTCCACCATTGGACCTCAGTCTCCTCATGGGACAGTTGTGAGAAATCAAGGGATTAATACAGAGGGATCTCTTGAGCAGGTCCAGGCACAGAGGGAGAGGCTGTCAGATATGGTTCTCGCCAATTCTCTGAACATATAACAGGAAGATAACCCAGAAAAGGCTCAGATGGGGCCTGTTATTAGTCATGAGACAGTTATGGGATTATGAAACAGAACATGGCTCTCTTTCATCCTTACCCTATTCCCATGAGGGAGGGGATCCTTCACTGTGTTCAGTTTTGCAGCTAAGGAAGACGAGGCCTGGAGAAGCCAGGTGACCAACTCATGACCTATTCAGTCCACTTCTTGTCAGTCGTGGGACTTGAACTCTGCACCTGGGTGTTACTCCCAAGCTCCTAAGCTCAAGGCTAGAGCTCTACCACTTGAGCCACAGTGCCACTTCCTGTTTTCTGGTGGTTCTTTGGAGCTAAGGGTCTCATGGATGTTCCTTCCCCGGCTGGCTATGAACCATGTTTGTCATATCTCAGCCTCCTGTTTAGTTAGGATTATTGTCCTGAGCCACCAGCACCGGCTTAAATGTAATTCTGACTTTCTCTCTCTCTCACACAGGAACTGGTTGAATGGGTGCTGGAAGAGGTGGCCCAGAGTCCCCATGTGGCTGGAACCCAAGGTGGTCATCTCATTCTGGAGGCAGGCTGGGGGTCAGCCTGTTGAACCAGCTCCATGAGGTAAGCCTCCCTGTGCCCTGGCTAGACAGTGACCATTATTATTTAGTTAGTATTATTTTCTATGTCCTTTTCTAGCACCAGGCCAAAAATATGATACATAATTATGGAATGAAAATGTAATACCATCTTTTTTTGCAGGGGGTGAGGGAGTTCCGGTCGTGGGGCCTGAACTCTGGGCCTGGGCACTGTCCCTCAGCTCTTCAGCTCAAGGTTAGCGCTCTACCACTTGAGCCACAGCACCACTTCTGGCTTTTTTCTTTTTGTGTATGTGGTGCTGAAGAATCAAACCCAGGGCCTCACACATGCAAGGCAAGTGCTCTACCACTGAGCCACCTTCCCAGCCCTGTAATACCATCTTAATAAAGTCATTTAGGGTTCTAGCCATGTGGCTTCATGGTACAGTGATTGCCTAGCTGCATGAAAACCTGGGTTCAATTCCTCAGTACCACATAAACAGAAAAAGAAACACTGGAAGTGGTGCTATGCCTCAAGTGGTAGAGTGCTAACCTTGAGAAAAATAAAAGAAGCACAGGAATAATTACCTAGCTTTGAGTTTAAGCCCCAGAACTACAGGACTGGCAAAAAACCAAACACTTAGTTAGTAAATGCAAAGTAAGCCATACTTGGAATATATAATTGCTCCTTCCATACTGATACCTGACAATAGTACCTCATTCATGTACTTTACCTACATTAGTATACTGTGTTGACAAAAAGTTTTGTTCAATAGGTCACAGAAATTAATGCCAGGAATGTGCTTATATGTCAAATGAAGTTTAATTCTGAAAATTCAAAGATTCCAGACTTTTGAGTGGTCACTGCTAATAACAATGAGAAGGGTAGTCCAAGTCACATTTGGAAAACTTTTTGGTCAGTCATGGCACCAAAAAGGAAGAGGCTAATTAACAGTTGTGACAAGAGAAGGACTAACTCCAGATGGAAGGAACAAATGATAGTAACTAAGGTATACCAGAAACCGTTCTAGGGAACCATTTTTGGTTATTGAAGAACTACTTATCAACTAGGATTATTCCTTATTGCCTTTAGCATTCTAAATCTTGTGCTAGTTCTTCATCTCTGTGTGATAAATGTATCTCCTTCTACGCAGTTTTTTCATACCTGATCTCTGTTGCTTTCTAAAATTCTGTCTTTCTCTATTTCTCTATGAACACTTCCTGATACTACATATACCTACACAGATGGAAGACGATACTAATGTAAAGGTCCCATAGCTCATGAGTCATTAATGTAACAACATGGAAAAGGAGGAGTTATTTATTGCTACCTCAATTTTTCTGAAAAGCTGCAAGGTCATCATTTGATTCAAATTACCATTCTTTGTCTACATAGTGTCATTAAGTGCACTAAATGGAAATATGAGCTGAGTGGTGGTGGGTCACGTCTATAATCCTAGCTACTCAGGAGGTTGAGACCAGAGGATTATGGTTCAAAGCCATCCTGGTCAGGAAAGTCTGTGAGACTCATCTTCAATTAGCCACTAGAAACCCAGAAGTTGTGCTGTATCTAAAGTGGTAGAGCTCTGAACTTGAGCTGAATAGCTGAGGGACAGTGCCCAGGATCAGAGTTCAAGCCCCATGACCGACAAAAAGTGCAAATATTACTTTAAGTTGCCCCAAAAGGAACAACAAGGTCAACAGTAATCTTCAAATCAGAAAAAAATTCCAAAATGATTCAGTACACCTACTTTTCCTGAGTTATTTAAATTATGGCTTCTTAGCTGGACATATTCTCTTCTTTTAAAAATTGTCAAATATTAGCTTTAGAATAAACTTCACCTACTATTTCTTGGTTCAAAACAGAAGTCTTGATACAGTTGATGTCACTTGGCTTTTTACTATCTCAGTTCAAAGCCAACCCAGGCAGGAGTGTCTGTCAAACTCTTATCTTAAACACAAGAAAAGCCAGAAGTGGGGTTTTGGCTCAAGCAGTAGAGTACTAGCTTTGGGGGCAGGTGAGCAGGAAGACAATTGTTCAGGGACACGGTCCAGCATCTGGGTTCAAGCCCCAGAACCAGCACAACTAAACAAACAAGCAAACAAAAAACTCCAGGTCTTTCTTTAGGACCCTCCTTAAAGGAGTACTGGTCTTAGAAGAGCCTGCTATTGCTCATTATACTCACTGGACCTAGCTTTTTTGTAATCCTTATTGCTATGGAGTAATCAGGACCAGAGTAAAGGAATGGATAACTGACTTCTGCAACAGAAGAATCATCTCAGGCATGAAATATCCATCCATAAAACACTTTAAAACCCCCATGTCTTTGTTTATTTGCAGTAGAACACTTTTAAAACAACGTTATTTCCTTTTGTTCTATGCTTGCCCTCAAATGGCACATTATTTCCTTTTGTAATACTCTCAACCAGAAGTTTACAGACAAGTTTTATATGAGTAAGGAACACACTCAAAAAAGTCAGGGACAGAGTTTCCTTCAGGCCTTGGATTCTTTTTTGTACAGTAAAAAGGAAAGCACAAGTTAAGTTGAACTTTGTCATTCCTCTATGTTCAATTCCATTCCTGTGATCAGTTTCCACATCCAGTAATAGTTACTTCCAGTAACAATCAATGATGGTGCTTGAGGTATAATGAATGTTTTCTGTCTTCACTGAAATAGCACAAGGAAATCTTTGGACATGTGGTAGCAAGTATTCCAGAGACAACTTAGTAAAGAGAAAATATAAATTTTAAATTCCTTATAAGTACATTATCCAAGAGTACATTGAGTTCAAACTTCATAAGTGCTCCATAAATTAAGGTGAATTTTAAATGGGAAAAAAGTTCTCAGATCATTTTTTGTGAGTGTATATGTTGTGCGTTATTTCCCAAGTGTACATGAGTTAACAGTAAGAGAAAAATTAGCAATAATAGGAGAAAGAGGATTTCTGTGTTTTAGTGTTCAATACAATATAGAAGACTCTACAAAAAAGACAACATTGAAACAATAAAGCCAAGTCCAGTATGTAGATTTATAGAAGTGTCATAGAGAAAGCATTACTCCCAAGTTGAACATGAATATGAGGCCACTCCCTTTCTAAATCACCCTTGCTAAACATGAAAATTTGTAAAAAGTAGAATGGAAGAATGATTCTGGTTCCATTCAAGTCAGATGTAGGAGAATGGACTTAACTGGGAAAAAAAAAAAGTCCATCTTGAGAGAGCAGGGATTACACTAGCCATACCTTTTCTTATATATTTTATGTTTTTGTTGGTTGTGGCACGTGAACCCTGGGTGCTGTCTCTCTGCTTTTCAGCTCCGGCTAGTGCTCTACCACTTGAGCGACAGTGCCCCTTCCAGTTTTCTGGTAGTTAATTGGAGAAAAGAGTCTCGAGGACTTTCCTACTGGGGCTGGCTTTGAATCTCAATCCTCAGATCTCACCGCCACCCAGCTTAAGATCACATTTCTAACAGTATACACTCAAGATATGTAATGTGTATGTAATGTGTATGTGAATTCTTGAGTTAAAAATCTGGGCTACCACTTAAACTTAAATGTTTGTAGTTTAAAAGTAGATACTTCTAGAAAAATAAACCTAAGAATTTAAAGGGGTCTGGGTAGTTCAGTTTGCATCCATCATGGGCAGAACAGTCTTTGAGACACTATCAATAATTAACCAGATAAAGTTGCATTGGAAGAATGGTTCAAGTGATGGAATAACAGTCATGATAAAGATTGCTGGATAAGACCTTGAGGCTTTTGCATACATACATACAAATATACACATACACACAGAGGCACTTATTTGTGCACACACAAATACACAAATAAAAACTGTCAGAATATATAAGAAAGTTAGAAACAATAGAAAATATGTCCTGAGTAAGACTAGAATCAGTTGATAAATTTTATTATTAGAAAGTATTAGAAAGTCCTCAAGTGAACTATCTTCAAAAAAGTTTAAGATTATTGCTTAGTTAGGACCAGAGGTAGTAAGAAAGTCAAGTATATCATTATTAAAGGGATCAGATCCATGGAGGAATGAATCAGAGTCCACAGCAGGTGCATCTGAAAATGTTCATATCTTGTGTCAAATGTTAGAACATCTTTGAAAATAGTACATAAATAGTCTTGGCAGTCATTGTATGGATAAGATCTTCATAGAAGTTGAGAATTGCTTAATTTCTAGATTTTAATAAACCAACAAACTATGGCAGGGCAATGTGATACAGGCCTGGAATTGTTGCACTCAAAATAAGACAGGATATTATTGAGTGGAATTACATAGTGATACCTTCCCTGGACCAGGTAGTAAAATTTTGTCTCAATAATACAAACCAAATAACAAGAAAGGAATACACAGTTGTAAGTTTGGGCTAATTTTGTCATTATGTTTTGAGAACTCAAGTTTCCTATTGAAATGCAACTCATATATAATCCTCAATTGTGTTTTAAATGCTGTCTTCATTACAGAACATTCCTAGATACAAAGTAGCTCATGATTCCCATCCAAAATTTGAAAAAGTAAGTAAGCATCCTTCTGCTGGTTTCCAAAGAAATTATAAAGGTTTACAAAACTTAAGCCTGGAGAAATAGAAAACTTTGTCAAATATAGGACTTTGTGGACCTTGCTAAATTAGAATTTATTTTCAAAATAAGTATTTTGTTTTTGTTTGTAATTCCATATTCTATATGATACTACAAAATTCTTTTTAAGTAGAGGGTTTAATTGACAAATTCACAAATTATTCTAACATTCTATTTGCCTAGAATATTCTTTCAAGAAAGTTAGAACTTAGTTAACAGATAATTCCAACTGTTCATGTATCAAATGATAATGTGAATAATGTAGACAGAGTTGCCAACAAACGGATTATATTATTTATAAATTTAGAAAAAGAGCAATTTTTTGAGGGTGTGGTATAACATGGTCTGAAGAGAATAATTGTGTGATAACTTGTTTCTTCTATCTATATGTAACACAGGAAGAAATTTCCTTAATTACGTGCCTCTGTATACAATGATAAAATGCTAGGTTTGGGGTTCGTTTTTATTTCTGTATTTGTTTTACTGGTTTGTCCTAGGGCTTGAACTCTGGTCCTGGACATTGTCTCTGAGCTCAAGATTCGTGCCCTACCACTTAAACCTCAGTGCCACTTGTGTCTGTCTTTTTCTGAGAAGTTTATTGGAGATAAGAATGTCAGCAACATTCCTGCCCTGGTGGGCTTTGAACCGTAATCTTCTGATCTTAGCATCCTGAATATCTATAATAGTTAAAAAATATATAAATAATATTTTCAAGTGTTCTGATCTCAAGAATACCATTGGGGTAAAAATGATGCAGCCCAGTTTATTGGGGTTCTTTCCAAAACAATGAGGACATCACATTAGCAGAGGTGTAGTATTTTTTACAATAAAGAAAAGCTATTCATGATGTGAAATAAGGGAATTTTCAGGTGTACCTTACAAGTTGGAATTTGTTGGGCTAGGATGACTTTATGGCATAAATGTTGGGATTGCTTACTCTTGAATAATTATCACAGATGCTTCATAGTTTTATGCTCTACCAATTGTGGTTATTTTTCTTTTGACTTCTCAATCTGTAACACCTCATTGGAAACTGCATCTATTGAAGAATTACATAACATGCAAACAGGTATTGTTTTGAATTTCTCAGGTATGGAACGGTCAGAATTTGAAAATGAGTAGTTATTAGTCATAGGAATTTTGAAGAACACATATATTCTGTTCTCTTAACAACTTATTTACTTTTAAAAGTTATGGGTTTCCATAGAATTAAACTTTTTTCGGTTTTATGTGTGTAAAAGTACTAAATTTATTCTTTTTTCAAAATATTGGCAAGTATATTGTGACAATATTGTCTAGCTGGATAACATTCGAGTTGATGACCCTCTGATAAAGAAGGAGTAATTAATTCAAATTAGATGCCAAAGAGTAATGATTTTTAAAAGTTACTATATAAATAATAACACTATACAAATACAGTGAAATTTTATTTTATGTAGCTTACTTTTTAAATTTAATTTTATTGTCAAAGTGATGTACAGTGGGGTTACAGTAACTGTAAGGTAGTGAATAAATAACTTTTTAAATTTGTTATCCCCTCCCTCATTTTTCTAACAATTTTTCTCACCTCAATACCCCTCACTAGTTGTAATGTATATTTCCAACATATTGTCTTGTGAGTATTAGTAATGCATTGGTTTGCACTTTGTCCTTTGTGTCACCATTTTCTTGTTCCTCTTCCCTTCCCTAATTAAGATAAATGTATACATAATGCACAGGGTACAAAGTCAAATACAGCAAGGGATAAACCATAGGGGAAAACCCAAAGAATATAGAAATCACTTAATACATTTAAAACAACAACTGCAAATAAAAATCTCTGATTCCATATCTTAGAGTTAATTTTGCTCAGTATCATCTTATATGGTCATATGTATGCATAACAAAGCCACTGGAAAATATTAGTTGCATGGACACTATATTGTGAAAACAACATGGTAACTGTTTTTGATGGTCACGGTGGAATTAGGATTGGTGAATTCGTGGTTCTGATAAAGGAATTTCAAAAGAGTTTTAAAATTGTGACAGGTAAATTTTAATTTTTAACAACTTAGCTTATGAAGAAAATTTAAAATTGCCTGGGAAAATAGGCTTTCGTGCAAAGAAATCCATGGAGACTTAGTGGAGAGGAAGCAATGTGGGTGAAAATGGCTCATTTTCACACTAAACAAACAAACTTAAGAAACCTTCCTATAAATCCTGTAAGTTTCCGTGAGAATTGTCCTTACCCGGGAAATATACTCTCACTGTGTGAAACAAGGTTGTAGTGGAATTTAAATTCAAAGTTCTTAAAAAAAAAAGACATCAAAATTTGTGAATTGGCCTTTACTTAACAAACAGTAATTCTTTGAAAAAGATAATTTGGGTCAAAATATTTAGGGACAAAGTGCCCTCCACAATGAAAGAAGGCATTGGGCTTACACATTTCTGTTTATAATACTTTCCATGAGGTCTTTGCATGTGAAGCACTGAAACACAGAAAAAAATCTGATTAGATACTTCACACCAGTGATTTCACATTTCAAAGTGGCTCACAAAAAATAATACCCTTATTATCATGAGATAGTGAAAACGTCTCTTAGTACAAAAGCCTAAAAGTTTGGGGGTCACAAAATAATTGAGCAAATGGAAAAGCTTAGAAAACAGTGTTCTTAGAAGCCCTAGCTAAGTGTATTGGCTTCATCAGTGGAGGGAGATCAAAACTTTTTGATATAGATTGTCTTAATATTTGTGCTACCTAAAGTGATTTTATAGAGCCAATTTGGCTCACTACAATGCAGAACTGATTGAATGGAATATCAAAATAAATTCCACATCCAAATGATGCAACTTAAAAGAGTTTTAAAGGAGAAACCATGAAGGTTTAGCAGTGGGGAAGGCCTTATAGTGCTTCAGCTTCACTAGACTTGAAGCCAAGAAGCTGTGATTAATTGGATATCAGGCAAGAGTTAAGAGGACATAGAAGTAGAACATGCAAGCATTGTCCTTTGTAACAGACACTGTCATCCAAGGCATGGGTGATTTAACTCTATTCTCCCCCATTCATCTTGTTGAGCAAATGCAAGACTAAGAGAAAAATAATCTATTGAAATAATTTTGCAAAAATGACTTCGCTGTTCCTGATATGATATCTAAGGAGAATCTAAAGAGAGAAGATAAAATGGAGTATTCTTCAGTTTCCCCTAAGTATCTTGTTAGCAAAATATAACTTTGAGTTAGAAGTGATTGAACCAAAAAGTGTTGGAGTACTTATTTTTGTTGGCACTTTAGACACAGAAGATTTTCAAGGTAAAAGAAAAAAGAATAGCCATATATTTGTGATCACAGATTCTTGGACTGGTTTTATGGAGACAAAGTTTTACATTAGAGTTTGTCCTGATTAACATAAATGTTAGGTTTTCATGGCAACAAGTGCAAGGGGGAAGTTTATTGGACTCGCTTGAATAAGTAAGCAGCATGATAGAAAAAAATGGGGGCTGGGAAGGTGGCTCAGTGGTAGAGCGCTTGCCTTGCATGCCTGAAGCCCTGGGTTCGATTCCTCAGCACCACATAAGCAAAAAGAAAAAAGCTGGAAGTGGCGATGTGGCTCAAGTGGTAGAGTGCTAGCCTTGAGCTGAAGATCTTAGGGATAGCACCCAGGCCCAGAGCTTAGGCTCCACAACCGGACCCCCCCCCAAAAAAAAGATGTAAAATAAATACACAATAAATAATATAGTAGGTTTAGGAAGGTTGCTCAATAGTTTAGTGCTTACTTTGCATGCATGAGGGCCTGGGTTCAATTCCTCAGCACCACATAAGCAGAAAAAAAAAAGCCAAAAGTGGCACTGTGGCTCCAGTGGTGGATTGCTATTCTTGAACTGAATAGCTGAGGGACAGTGCCTAAGCCCAGACTTCAGGCCCCATGACCAACAAAAACAAACAAATAAATGGGTCCTGGAAGGTGGCTCAGTGGTAGAGCGCTTGCCTTGCATTCATGAGGCCCTGGGTTCGATTCCTCAGCACCACATAAGTAAAAAGAAAAAAGCCGGAAGTAGTGCTGTGGCTCAAGTGGTAGAGTGCTTGCCTTGAGGTGAAGAGCTCAGGGACAGCGTTCAGGCTCAGAGTTTAAGCCCCACCACCGACAAAAAGGAAAAGAAAAGAAAAGAAAAAAATTGAAAATAATATTTAGTGAATTACTTTGACCAATTACTTTGTCAGTACAAAGAAGGAAATATATAATTCAAAATCATTGACTTAAAAGTATGAAGAGAGAGTAGTGAAGAGAGATGAAAGAAAACAGAGAATTGTTTTCTCTCCAGTGTAGTAACGGGTCCTTGATCTTGTTTATTTCATTCTATCTTCACAAGCTATCAAGTATGTCTCAGTACTGGAGTGTCCACTTCAGACAAAGAGAACTCGCAGAAGAAAGATAGTATTTGCAGCAGATGTAGGTGATTTATAACTTTAGACAATCTATTTAAATCTGTTCAAAATTCTCACCTACCGTAAACTTCCCTCTTTGAATATCTTTGTTTGCTTTTCCCAAAACTGCCTTCCATTAACAGCTTAAATTTTTGAGAGGTCATGCTCATACTCTCTAAAGATTGCTGTTTGGTTGTGATTTTTGTGTGTTCTTTAACTGAATTTCAAAAGGTTGTGCAAGTGTGTAACAATTAAATATGTCCATTTAATTGTCCAATGCCCCTGGATCAGATTCACTCCTTCTATCATTGTCAATCAACCCCTTCTCCAAGATTTATTTCAGATTTACCACTTCCTTTATCATATGTGTACATTGACTATTCTAGCTGTACTTGTCCCTTGTTCCATTTTTCATTCATTCTATGTCTTTACTATTATTCCTCTCTGCTTTCAACTTCCTGATAATCGTTCTGTTAAACTGTCTGTTAATATTTTGAAAGGTTTGTTTTCATTCTTTGGAGATTCAATCCTGTATATACTTGAACTTATGTCAACTTACATTTCCATAATTTGTTCATCTGCAATAATAATGTGCAAGACTGGAGATGTGAAGCCCCTAGACTTGATTTTATTCTCATTCATTTGAAAGATTAATCTTTAGTCAACAAGAAAGTTTAAAAATGGCTTAGAATGTATTCCTAACTATCAGTTTTTATAAATGTCTATGTACAATGGTGTGTGATTATTTTACTTTCTATGGGATAATATTTTCTACTACCTATAAGTTTTGGAAAAAGAAGAAAATTAAAATTTACTACTATAGAGGAATGTGATAGAAATAGAAGACAGATTTTATGTTTGTCACATCTCTGATGAGTATCTATATTCAAGACTTACTATGTTAGACTTATAGGGAAAACATAAAACAACGTATGATAAGGCAACTCTTTGTGGCTTTTTAAAATGTACCTTATTAAGTGATGAAATTTACTTTATTAGTTTATGTTTGAGTTTGAAATTTGGGAGGTTGATCTATTTAACATATTTCTGGAAGGCACCTACTGAACAACACAAATGGTGGGTGGTATTATTTCTACACTTTAATGAGTGGTTGAAACAATGGCATTAGTGTTGGGTAAATAAATCAACTCTATTGTAACTTGCTCCCTACACTTGAAAAGCTTATAATGTCACTGAGTATCATCTATTTGTCAAATGTTATTTTGGCGATTGTGATATTTAAAAGTTTATTTGAAAAAAAAATACACTTTTAGGAGATTAAATGTTTTGAGAATGACAACATTTTATACCACAGAACCAAGTTTTACTGGAGTACCAAAGTTTTGAAGCACTAAGGATCTTCACAATTAATGTTTTTCTGGATTACATTTGACCTCTAAGTCAAGTTTTCCGGGCCTGGTTAGACCAATTACAGATCTATTTTTCCAGGTAATATTTTCTGGGCCCACTAATGCTGGACTGAAATCTTTCATTAATCATTAGGGGAGGGGTATTAAAAATAATTTTGTGACACTTTGTGATGTTGTTCACTGATATGGTCTGGTCATCTGTAAATTGAAAATTTGAATTACAGTACTTTCTCTCAGATTTTATGATCTCATCCTTCATTTTAAGTTCCCTTGCATTTCACAATTGCTTACTGCTAATTCCTTCTTCTCAAAGAATTGAGGCCCTAAAATATTATAGGAAATGAGAAATTAAGATGGGTCTTCAATTACATTCTGTTGGCATGTTGTATGGGCCTAGGTGAGAAGTCTTGCACCTGTTATCTGATGATGCAGGTAACTGGGACCTGGGATCCTAGGACCCATGGGTCCTGCAGAAGAATAATATCTTTTAGAGATCATATCAGCAAAATTTGGGTATAATCAGTAGGAATGCTTCAGAAATATGGAGAAAAACATTTTGGGACCAGCGAGTTAAAACCATGAACAGGGCAGCAGACTAAAATCCCTTATAGATTAGAGGAAAACAACATTTTTTTACCATGTGAATTCAGAAGACCAAGAACACTTAGAAGGTATCACAAGATTATACTCAAGACATTACATCGATACTTTTTATATTCCGATATATATTCTAAACCTAATTATTTTTTTTTATTTTATTTATTTTTTTGGGGGGGGTGTTCCGGTCGTGGGGCCTGAACTCTGGGCCTGGGTGCTGTCCCTCAGCTCTTCAGCTCAAGGCTAGCGGTCAAACCACTTGAGCCACAGCGCCACTTCTGGCTTTTTTCTTTTTGCTTATGTGGTGATGAGGAATCGAATCCAGGGCCTCAGTTATGCAAGGCAAGCGCTCTACCACTGAGCCACCTTCCCAGCCCTAAACCTAATTATTTATATTCCAATTCTATTCATTGGAATAAATAATTATCAATTTATTTATCAAATTATCAATTAATTCTAGTAAGTTTCACTGTGTGAAATATAAAATCAGCAAATATAAAATAAAATATATATCTATGTATAATATAATAAAAAAAACAGCACATGTTTTACATTGTTCTGTGGTGGTTAGGGTATTAAAGACAACTTTGTTTTAAAGTAATATTGCATTATCTCTACCACAGTATTTCGTAGAGCTAGACCTAAAGTTTTACCATTTGTGGATTTACAGTCTGGAGACAAGAGGAAACACTGTGATTAAAGCATTACTAATTTAAGGCCTAATATCGAGGAGAAACACATGGACTTCTCCTGGAGCTATGGAAATATTTGTTGATAGAAAGACAGTAGTGTAAGTTCCTTCCTGGTTGGAAGGTAGACAGACCATGACATTAGGTAATCATGCATGTGAACAATTTTTCACCTTCTTGGCTTTAGCTACTTTTGAAATGGTAGGTATCATAAACAATTATATTTTGATAAAATACCTTCTGGTCTGAACAGTTCTGTCTGAACTGTTCATCTCTCTATGATCCCTTGTAACTAAGATTAGTTTTCTTCCAGTAAGACAAAGTATGATTTCAGGGTAAGATATTCTGCTTGGTCTGTTCCTACATGGAAGAAGGTTAAAGGGTCAGGTAGACATTTGTGCCAGTAAGACCTCATTTGAGAAATTTTAAGCTGGAGAAGTTTAGAAGTAGCTCTTAAGCAAGGTTTACTTTGGATCCATTAGCACAACAAAGCTAACTCAGTTGGACAAATAAGTACTTGAAAAAGCCATCACTTTTGGACCTAGCTATAAATGCTTCAAAGTATGATCAAATCTAAAATGAAAAAGACTTAAAATAGTCAGTGACAAAAAAATTGCAAATGTGAGCAATCGACGAAATAATATAATTTTTCCACTATATACACAATTTTAGGAAAAAACGATCAATAGTATTGTTAGGAACAATAAGGTTTCCTTGTTACAAATAGGCACGCAAAGATATAAGCCTATATGAAGATTGCATCATTAACTACTTAAATTTAGAGGATACTACATGCTTCAGCAGCACGTCTACACAAATTAAAACAATACAGAGATTAACATGGCACTTGCACAAGGATGAAATGAAAATTTGTATAGTATTCCATATTTTTCATTCTTCAGATGCAAGAAATGAAAAGCAGTTGTTAAAAAGTTGATTACATAATTACAAGAGTAACAATACATGTAAGTCCTAGAATTAAAGGTTAGTTTCATATCAGTGTATTAAATCTTCACCTCAGAAATGCCTTTACATAGCATAACCTTTACAAAACTTTTGAAATTAGTTAAATTCTCATTTTATCCCAAAGAAATATACTAGTATAAGGACCTAGAAAAAAAAAAGGAATCTTTAACTTTATATATGGAATGCAATCTTACAGGACACATTTATTAATGAACCTATGTATTACAAAACAATGTAGAATTCAAATTATATCTAGGAGAGAATGAAATAGATTATGGATATTATGCAAACACAGAATATAGAATATTTTAAAATATCCTTTTTCAGACAAGCACAAGAAATATCTTTAGTTTTTGTACTACTCATTTCAACAGATAAATTCAAATTATTTCTGATTTAAAAAAATCACAAACTGCAGAAATCATTATACATGTATACAAAAACAAACTCTTGAATATACTTTAACATCAAAATCAGACAATTCACTTGGAAGAATTCCCCAGAATTTTTACAGGAAGATATTGCTGTTATTTGGATTGTGAAAATATTTTCTATGGACACAAAGAATGGACTGGCACTTTCATGCAATTGTTTCGAACATATTTATAAGATGATTTCTTTGTTGCTTTGTATGTCCCTCCCCCATGGCATAACCCCTGCTTTCACTGTATTTGATGTTGGTATAATTTGTGGCTGGGAAGGGAAAAAAAAACAAACCTTTAAATAGGGATACAGGTGGACCCATTGCAACGAGATGTACAAATAGTTATGTCAAAAAATGAACTTTACAAATTTGGTTGGGGTGGGAGGACAGGGACAGGGGGGAGATGAGAAAGGATGGGAAGCGGAAACAAAGGAAGAGACAACAATGCTTGATAAGAAATGTTTTCATTTTCTTGCTCATGCAATTGTAACCCCTCTGTATGGCATTTTCACAATGAAAAACAAACAAACAAACAAAAGAATGGACTGGCATTTTGAAGTTTAAGAAACTTAATTGATACCTTAGCTATAGTAAATAATGCTGCAATAAATATATTTGTTCTGGTAGCTTTCTTATGGTCATGTTTGATGCCCCTCAGTAGATGAATGGATCAAGGAAATGTGGTATATATACACAATGGAATTCTATGCCTCCACCAGAAAGAATGACATTGCCCCATTTATTAGGAAATGGAAAGACTTTGAAACAATTATATTAAGTGAACTAAGCCAGGCCCAAGGAAACCTAGGTCCCATGGTTTCCCTTATTTGTAATAACTAGTATATGTCTGACAAAAGCAGAAACGGTCAGATAAGTTGATGTTAGGTGAAATGAACCCCAAGATAAAGATTCAAATCTTTTTTTTTCCTTGCGATTGTTTCTATTATATTTTTAAGATGATTTCTTTGTTGTTTTGTATTTCCCTCCCACGGTATAACCCCTGTTTTCACTGTATTTGATGTTGGTATGATTTGTGGTGGAGAAGGAAAAAAAACAAACCGTTTAAATAGAGATACAGGTGGATCCATTGCAACAATGAGATGTACAAGACGTCATGTCGAAAAACGAACTTTACACCTTTGGCTTGGGGGTGGTAGTGGGAGGGCAGGAGGAGAGTGTGAGGGGGAGATGGGAAGGGTTGGGAATGGAAAACAAAGGAGGAGGCAACAATGCTTCATAAGAAATATACTCATTACCTTGTCCATGTAATTGTAACTCTCCTGTATGGTATTTTCTTAATAAAAAAAAAAAAACTCCAAAAAAAAAAAAAGAGAAAAAGAAAAACAAAGAGGGAAAAAAAGAAACTTAACCGAACCATTAAACTTAAGAGAACAATATGTACAGCCTTCCACAACTTCAAAGAGGTAGTGATACATACTTATCCTTTTGGAAATATCAAATGCAGTTTCTTCCAAGTTGTTCTTCAGACCTGGTTTGATAAAATGGTGCAACAGAAGGAGATCCAACATATCTTTCCAATCTCTATTCCCAGCAGCAAGGTGCAAGGTGTTCAAAAGGCCTTTAGTTTTGGCATTGGTATCTGCATCATGATGAAGAAAATGGCCACACTAGTATTATTCCATGTATAATCACTGTGCAACGGTGTCCACCCATCTACAGTTATTGCATGAATATCTGCTGCTTGAGCCACCAACTCACAGACGATGTCTAAGTGTCCACTGTAGGCTTCCCGATGAAGGGATATATACTCATCCTCGTCTGTAGTATTCACATGAGTGGCCTTTTTGGAAAGTAGTCACTGCACTGTAGTAAGCCAATTATTTTCAGCAGCCCAAAGAAGAAATTTGCTTGGATCCTAATCCATTTTTTTCTTGCAATTTATACCATTCATCATTTTTTCATTTTTTTCTTCATCTTAATCAGAATTGCCTAAGCAGAAACTTTCAGTGACAGTGGAAATGAGGTGTCCATGTATTTCGCCAATAGTTCACGTTGGTTGAACTGGTCAGAAAAATCCGGTGAATTTTCTACATCTGTTTTTTTCACCATGATTTATTTTCTCGTTTTCCATTTTCATTATTTTAAATTATTCTAACTAGAAAGTAGAGAATTGATGGAGAGCAGATGAAAGATGTTCCTCCGTATTCAAAGGTACCAAATGAAAAGGAGAACCAGTAGTGTCTTCGTGTGCAGCTTCTTTTAGGAATGAGAAAATATGAAATAATGCATTCTATATAAAATATTTGGGAAATGACAGAGCAGAAAGTGAAATGATGCAACCAAAATATAAAAGCAAAATTAGGATAATTATGGAGCAGTTTTATTATCTATGAGAACCATGAAAGAGAGGAAGAGAGAGACTGCAATGTGCAATGACCTAGCTAGCCACAAAATCCATGCCTCTGATTAATTTATAGAGCAAATAGAATTTTATTTTTTAAAAAAGATGGAAATAGAATTATGTATTTACTTGAAATTAGTAAATACATTTTAGTAGTCTACATAAAGAGGCATAGCTCTGACCAAATTACAGACAAGAATGTAAATCTTTGATAATTCTAGGAGCAGATCTGACTGAAAACGGTTAAATCACACTTTTTCTGTACAATAAAGAAATAGGTCCAGGCTAGGAAAGCAGCTAGAGAAGGCAGGCCGATTATATCTATGACAAAACTTTGTGGAAAATGGCATCGAGGATTACTTACTGGTGATTTACTTGCACTGTAAGCACGATTCTGAACTATTGCTTGCTGATTCTGAACTAGTGTGTTGATCATTATATTCTCCAAGAAGAAAAAGTGAGATTTAATTGATAGCAAAGAATTACTAATACATTTTGACTTCTCATTAAGCACATTCAGTCATAAAAATCACATGAAGAGAATAGATAGGACTACTTTTTTAGATGAAAACTAGTGTTTTTTTTAAAAAAACAAGGAATTTAAGTAGTCATGTAAAGGACTGCTATTTTACTTCTGCATTATACTTTTTTTCTAATATTGGGTAACAATAAATAATTGACCTATTAGAAAACTCTTAAAGCTCATATGTTCAATAGTGTATTCTCTTGTACTATATCATAGTATTTTTCTGTATGGTCTTAAGAAATTTAAATTACTAACTTGAATTTCTGACAGGACAATATCATCACTGTACATCTTGGTTCCATACTCAGTTTTAAATTTCTATGTAAGTATGTGCATTAGATGAATATAGAGGAAAAAGTAGAAGCCACACTGGTGGCTCATGTCATTAATCCTAGGTAATTAGAAAAATGAAATCTGAGGATTGTGGTTTGAAACCAGACCAAGTCAAAAAATTCCCATTAAATTCTGATTTGAAAGTAGCCAGCAAAAGCTAGAAATGGAGCTGTGGCAAAAGCAGTCAAATGCTAGGCTTGAGAACACTAAAAAAAACTAAATTCTGAGACAGAGCCAGGCCCTCAAGCCCCTATTACCACCAAAGAAATGAATGCATTACTTATTTATTTAATTAATTAAAAATAAATTAAGTGGTCACATGGGGAAGGCAGGTAAAATGAAACACCCTTTGTGACTGAATTGTGTATCATTTTTTAATAAGGCAAATTATCATTTGTACTAATCACGAATATTTTATTTGAACTTTTTTGTACAATAAACCCTGAATTTAGCATGCATGTATATGTATGTACATGTGTGCATGTGTGTATGTGTATATGTGTGTGTGTGCTTTTGCAATGTTGCTTGCCAATGTGGACAGGGTGAGGCTGAAAAGAGCTAACTGTGTTGCAATATTTTTATTTATCAGTGTTCTGTCATGTCTTTTCAGTGGAATCACCCTTTTGTATATTTTACTTGTCAAATAATAACATCATCATAATTAATGCATTTACTCAAGTTAGATAAAAGGGACTGCTTTCAGCTCTTATTACATGTTAGGTGAGAAGATACAGACATAATTAGGTAGTAAGTTATTGCTGTAAGATGACTGTCAGTACAAAATATGTATTTGACCTCTTAAATTGGATATACTTTTAAAATATTCTCATGGAGTGAGTTTGACCGACCTGACCAAACAGGTATTACTCTCTGGTTATTCCCATGAAACACAAGGTGGATTAATTCTGTATTTCTGTGAAAATATGTTTCTTTGTAAGATCATATCTATTCTAAGAGATAAAACCATATTTATTACGTTTGCATATCCCACCATATTGACTGAAAAACTTTATTGTGGATATGCTTCTTAGATATTACTTTCAAAAACAAACAAACAAACAAAAAGCATGTGTCATTTCCAGATAGTGGATGTATTTGAAGTTGTTTTGTACATGTAAACGTATTTTCACTAAAGGCTCTTTTATGGGAGTAACTATGGCAACTTTAACAAATACGATTTTTTGAATATCTTTTCCAATATAAATAACATCCCAGAGGAAGACTTGAAATTTCTGAAAAGACTTTGAATATTTTATTATTATTTCAGTTCATTGACTATAGATCTAAAGACATTTCTGAAATAAATATTGTTAAGATCTGAAAGTGTAAGTGGGTACATAGGCTTTCTTATGCATCATTTAATGAAAACCCAGTTTTTATGAAAGTAAATGAAATAGGATTAAAGAATGTAAGTGAATTTGGTAAGCTAATTATTAGTATAACTTTGTTTTATATTAACACAGTCCTTTTAATGTAGATGATGCAGTTAAATTGTTTCCTTTGTTTCTCTGTACTTATTTTTAGAATCTTTGTAGTTATAGGGGTGAATTTGTAGTATAAATGAAGTTCTTTAAAAAAGATTAGGATTAATCTTGTGTTTTGGGTCCTACTCCCAAGAAAATGAGTTATTTTCAAGTGTTAATAGTTTATAATTGAATCATAAGAAATTTTGAGAAAATGCAGTAGTATTGATGTCTTTTTAAACCAATTGTATTCACAAGTTGTAGAGTCTTTAATTCATGCTTAGGTCTTGGTGTCTATGATTTTTAACCTGTCCTTCCTAATATTAATGATAGATCACACTGCATTTTTGGTATATGAAAAGTAAAATATTTAGCTGGGGTCAAAGGTGATTTTTCTTTAAGTCTTATTTTAATAGCATTTTAAAGTAGCACATTTCTCTCAAAATGTTGGGTATAAATACAAATCAAAATACTTCTCATGGTAAACAACTTAGGTGAACTACGATGTGGAAATGATTGGTCCATAAGACCTGCAGTCTGTTTCCATGAGGAATTGGGGAGGTCATTCTTTCCATAACACTGTGTTAAACAGAGATGGGGTACCCAGGCAGCGCAGTGTTGAGTGAAGGGATAGAATATGATTTCTACTATTTTGAGCTAGAAATCAAGAACGTTATAGTTTAGCAGTTCCTTTCATCAGGGAAGTATAAATTGATTATGAACTTGGAGTTTTCATATTACAGTTACCTATTTTCTAACAAAGATAAAGTGAAATATTATTAGAGTGTACACAATAATTCTGGGAAATTTTCCTAGAATTAGTCTACTAAGTGCTGGTATTTTAGTCATAAAATAGAATGAAGTTATTTGATACAGTGGGAGATGAGAATCAGGCTAAAACTTACCATGTGTGCAATGTTGTACTAGTAATTCCAACTCTGAAGACTTCCATATCATCATCTGAGACGTAAAAATGGAATTAGTTCCACTTTATGGGATTATTGTGATGTTAAAATTAGATAGCATAGGTAAATTACTTGGAAAAACAATCAATCAGCATTTGATACATTCTACCTGTTATTTTATCATGTGATGAAATCTAACGTTTTTTTATTGTGATTTTAATATTTTGTATCTTTATGATGTGCAATGTGATGTATTGATATTCATTGCATTGGTCACTTTTCTGTCATCATAAGGAAAATACATGCAAAGAAAATTTCTGAGGAGGAAACTATTATATTGACACATGGTTGAAGAGAAGGCAGTTTAAGATCAGTTGTCTCCATTGTTTTAATTATATTTTTATTATCTTAAATAGTTGTACAAAGGAAATTCCATTCAACAAATCAGTTTATAAATACAGTGGATCTTTACATAACTTTCCCACACCCTTCCAAACCTCACCCTACTTTCAATTTTATAAATTTCAATTTTATAAGAAATTACACCTTTTATGGACCTGTTGCAACAATAAGAAGTACAAGTTGTCATGTCCAAAACGAGCTTTACAACGTCGGTGTGGGGGGGGGGAAGGGGGGAAAGGAGAAGGATTGGGTTTGGGGGGAGGGGGGAGGCTGGGAAGGGAGGTGAAGGGTAAACAAAGGAGGAGGCTGCAATGCTTGGTAAGAAATGTACGCATTATCCTGCCCATGTAATTGTAACCACTCTGTACAGTATGTTCACAAATAAAATTAAATTAAATTTAAAAAAAAAGAAATTACACCTTTTAAATACTCCTCTGAAAATAGCATGCTTTGTTTAATACTGTTGTGTAAACTTGCATTAAGTTCTAGCTTCCAAATATGCGACAGAACATGGGTTATTTGTGTGTCTGGCTCAGACTTAGTTTAACATATTATGAGATCTATCCATTTCTTTGCAAATAATGTAATGATCTTCATAATGGATGGGTGAAATCCACTTGTGTATATGTGCCACACTTTCTCCAACCATCCCTCCACAAAAGGGTATCGGGCTGTTTCCATAACTTGGCTATGGTGTATAATGTATCAGTGAAAATGGTTGTGAAATTGATTTTATGGTAACCTTTTGGAAGAATTCATCACTATCTTTCTGGGAGCAATCTTCTAGTCAATTTTCCAGAATAAGCACATGCCTCCCTTCATCTCCATCACTTCAAGTCCTCAAAAACACACTACCCCCTGCAGGTGTCAATAAGCTAAAACCACACTGTGCCGATATTGTTTCAATACATTTTTTTTCATAATTGTATACATAATTTATTGTACTTTCCTAAGGTGGGAATGAGGAGCATGACAATAGAGTAAAAGTAAGAAAAATGCAATTTAATTAGCTATTATCATATTTAAAATCATTTTCAGCTCTAACTCATAACCTCACTTACTATTATTTTAATATTTATTTGATTACTTCAACTATTCCCTAAATTATAACAGGTGAGTTAAATACAAAAGCAAAAAGTGTGGTGTGATTTTGACATTCATGTGTGAGGATGCACAATATGGGCAAATAAAGGGATTGGAATTAATAGTCATTATACATTTTGTTAAAGATGGTTTTCCCAAACTGATTCTCTCAATTCATATTCCATTCAACAACAAAAAACATGTGACAATTTCCTTTGTTTTGCTCCTCATTATTAACTTTTGTTTGCATTTTATTTTACAACAAAAGATGATTTTTCATAAATCTACTGTAGATACAAAAGTATGCTAAAATAGTTCTATCTGTATGCATTGATATATACATATATATATAATACACAGGTTATAATGATAATTTATAACTTCTGTAACAGTACAATTTACTAAATTATTTAAAAATTATTAATGTTTTATGCCTGGTATCCTGGTTACTTGGGAGGCTGAGGTCTGACGATCATGTTTTGAAGCCATCCTAGGCAAGAAAATCCATGAACCTCCTATCTCCAAACAACCAACAGAAAATCAGAATTGGAACTGTGGCTCAAAGTAATAAAGAACTACAACCTAACCCCAAAAATCTAATTTACACCTTTATAAGTAAAATATTTCCATCGCCCAAACGCACATCCATGCTCATTTGCAAGGTAACTCTGTTATGTCTGGAGTACCACACAATAGTATCACTTATGTAGAAAGCATTGTAACATGGGTTCACTCTATCTCTCTCATGGATTTTTTTTCTCCAACCAAATATTCAAATCTTACAATTATTCCAATTACTTGAAGTCATAGATTTTTTTCTTTAATACCCATAATATTAGAGTTTGAATTGTATGTCTTGTGTCTCCTAAATGGAGTTCTTACCAATTTGTCATGCCCCAGCCCTAAATTATCCTGATTATATTTCAGATAGAATCTGGCTTCTTACTTGGCCTCAGTCCACTTAATGTTATTCTTCCTGAAATTTAGAATAACACACACATGACATATGTACAGTTCTTTCAGTCCAGTCTGGGCTTTAACCACTATACTCACAACAGTAGATTCCCATGTAGTCAGGATTTTCATAAACTTGTCATAGGTTATTTTTTAAAATATTTGCATTTCCTGCAGATTCTTGAGTACTGAATTAATTTGTGATTTCTAGTGTTCTTTTGTTTCATTTGAATGTTAAATTGTTATTTTTCTTCCTGATTCTTTGCTTGTTCATCTACGCAAGTCTTCTTTTTATTGATGATGGCTTTTACTTTCGAATATACATATTTCTTATATATTTTGTCAAATATTTTCAGTCCTAAGTAGATTTTTTTATGTTATTGCAGCCAAATTTTTATTCCATATTTGCCAAAAGCACAATGAAGATGTATACAGATTTGAACTCACTGTTGGAAGAGTGAAACACATACCACTATAATTATTGTGGCATTTGTCCCAATTGACAGAATTGCTTTCTAGGACATCTGATTTGCTATGTCCTAGAACTTTTGTAGCCAACTAATCACCCCATGCAGGCATGACCTGGCTTCCTTGCCGCTCCCTGTGCATTTAACAATTCCCTTTATATGCAGTAGGCTCTCTTGTACACCCCGCTGTCACTCTGTTTCCCCCACACAAACAGAACACGTATGCACAATGCTTCAGATTTTAGGTTTAAAAAGAAACATATTTAGGATTCATGAATTCAAGAATATATCAAAACATTGACATTTAAATAAAGTTAGAAAAATAAATAGAATGAAAATTTTAACATAATGAGAACAAAAAGAAATATAAAGATTTTCCCAGGAAGTAGGAAAGGAATCTCTAAATCTAGATTGGCCTCTAAGTGGCCTCCAGGCAGAAATTCTGCCTCAAAGTCCTCAAGGGGATCTAATTCCTCATTAAAGACAGGTTTTTTTCCTGAGTCCAGGGAAGGACAGATTCTAATTTCTCAATTGGAAATTGTATCCCTCATAGGAGGACAGATTGGTCCGGGTATTCTGTGAGGAAAGATTCCCTTTCCTCAACTGATTCTAGATTTTGGACCTCTCTTATTGGTTTTCCTGAACATAGACAGGGATCATTTTCCATTAGCACACATTTACCCTGCAGATCAAGATGTGTCTTTTTGACTGGTTTGGAGCTGATCTAGCTGGATTGTGAGCATCATTGGAAGACATTCTGGAACACCTTCTTCCTTGGTGCTACGTGCAGGTACACCTGCATCACATGTGGGGTTCAGAAACAGTGGGATGTCCACAGGATTCAAAACCTGCTTGAGCCTTTCTACAAATTGAATAAAACTCTCTGTTCACATGCTTTCTGGAGATAAGTGATTGCTTCTGATCTCCATCAGACACCATAGACGACATCACTGATGAGTTCTTTCTCTGCAGTTCTGGAGGAGCTGCACTACAGTGATTCAAACCTGAGAATGGAAATAGATACAAGAATCTTAACATTCTAGAAGTTAAGGTCTGAATAAACTTTCATGAGGATCTAGTAGGGGAAGCTCTAGAACTTGAGTTTGGCTGAACACTGATTATAAAAAGGTAGAGTGTTTCTAATGAGTGGCTACTTCCAAGTTCTTTCAAAAGGAGAACAGATATTACATGGTAAAGAATATCCATAAAAGGATATTTTGCCAAGCTGGGGAGTACTAAGGACTCTTGGCCAATCAGGCCCATCCCTAGAGACTCAGGTTCCATCTCTACTCACCAGTTCTGAGGCATTTAAACAAGGACTTCTTCCTCTTTTTCTTGGTCTCATGGATCATGCATTTCTTCAGCTACTACAGAAGAATATGTAAGCTGAAGAGCAAGTATGAAGAAGGCATGTTGAACTTGACATACTGTGTAAGTTCTTTCAGACTGTCATAATTCTCGTGCTCATACTAATAATCAGGGTAGAAGTCCACCCACATAGGGAAGATGGAGCAAATGATGCTGTGGGCAGATTGGTAATAAGGAAAATGTAAGCCCGCCCTCTCCATCCTGAGCCTTGTACTAAAGCATTTTTCTCATGGGACTTGCATGTTGGGAAATGGGAAGAGACTCCCGCAAGCAGGATGCTCCTCACAACCCACTTCTAGGAATTTCTCAAAGAAAATCCTCTAAAATTCTCCCTGTGATAGGAGGAGAACGTTGTTTCCCCATTGGATCTGACTTGCTATGCACAGCCCTCCTTGTAATCCACAAAACCCCATTCCTAACTGTGTAATCTGCTCTCCACTGAAAGGCCAAGCCTCAACCCCCTGGTGAAAATCACAACTGGTGTGCAAAGAAGAAATTTGACTTTGATTCAGAAACCTCAAAGATACCCAGTTTGAACTTCTTTTTGTGCCAACGTCCACATACATCTTCATCTTGTTCATCTTCCCAGTTACGGTAGAAGGATCTTTACCAATGGGATGAGAGAAGGAAGTTAACTCTATGTTCTCCTTTTCTGAATTAACAGGACACACATGGGACTGGCTAAGACCCACATGGTAATGTAAACATGACAGACAAAAAGTGGAGGTATGTCTATTCCATTTCAAGGAAATTCTGTGAGGATGCTTATAAGCATCTGTACAAATAAATGCACAATGCCTTGTACCTCTAATCCTACTAATCAGGAGGATGAGATCTGAGGATCACAGTTTGAACCCAGTCTACTTTGTAAAATTCAATTAACTAGCTAAAGGCCAGAACTGGACCTGGGGCTCAAATGGTAGAGTGCTACGAATGGGACAGCACTCAGGCCCCAAATTCAAGTTCAAGTTGCATTCTTTCTACTGTCTATATTCCTTTAAAGGCCTCTATGATAGTGATTTCCTAGGTGAGGGTGGATGTTGGGTACCACTGGCTATTTCTTCTAATCCTATTCTCTCAGCAAGCAAACTGCTAAGGCTCCACTAGTTTCTAAGGAAAATGAAATTTTCTGGCAGGTCAGTCCTAAGGAATTAGCTGGGGAGTGCATTTCTTTGTCTCAAGCCATGCTCCTGTGATCAGACCCCAGTGAAACAGTATCAGAGAGGTACCAAGTATTCCAAGAATCAGCCAGGGAGTCTCATAGATCTGAGTTTGAAAGAGGAACACTCACTTTTTAACCAGAACATCCAGCAACTCTTCCATTGTCCCTCACTCTCTATAGTGGTGGAGGAAATTTCCAACATAGAAGAGATCACCTTTCAGGTATTCAGGGACCAGGTCCATTACCAGCATTTCCAATAAGCCTGAGTCCAGGCTCCATATATTATAAGGCACTTTCAGGGTTCTGGCTGACTCATTGTAACACTGAGGTGGTAAAAAGAATGGATCTTTGAAACATAGAAATGGGAGTTCACTTCAAATTGAGTAATAGAGTGGATTGAAAAGTACACAGTACATATTTTCTCCGTATACACACATAAAAGCACACAGAAGAAGGTTCTACTGTGGGCAATGACAAGATTAAATAGGTTTCCTGTCATAGTTTTACCTTGCTGAGTTGCCTTGTGATCCCCTTGGTTTCTTCATATAAAAAGGCCTGAAACATTGGATTTGTGGTTTGATGCTGATCCAATGTCTGCAGCATCAAGTGAGGCACTCAAACCTCTCATGTCTGAGACCTGAGTCACTTGAACTTTGAAAACAACACAGGAACATCTTTCTTGTTCCTAGGCCACAGGCCAAGTGAGCTAGCTTGAGCTATCAGTTACAGTTCCATATTCTCCATTGTGAAGGAGAAAGTGTCATCTCTCAGAGCCCAATGATGTAATGGCTTGCTCACATAAGACCATTTTCTTGATGTTATATATAGTATATTATATAATAAATAAGATTGAATATGATTTTTCAAACTACAAAGGCATTTAAATTTTTAGTCTTGACTATTTCACAAAACAGTGTAAAATATTATTGGAGAAAGTAGTGATCTAATTTGATTATAATTATATAAATGTATATTTGTGCATTTCTAGATCTAACACTGATTATAAATAGATGAACAAACATATGCATATATTTTTATATATCTATGAAGTGAATATAATGGAATTGACTACACTATGTATAAAAAAGCATCTATAATTTGAGTCTATGAGACCCAGGCCTGTGATCTTAGTGATGTGGAAAGCTTGGTTCTGAGTTTTAATCTCTTACCCCATGGCCTTAGATTTTCAGAGGAGGCCTGGGCCCTCCAGTGTAGCAAAGAGACACATATGCAGTGGATCACACACCCTGACCCCAGAGGAAAGTCAGTAGAAATCAGGACAAGCCTCTTATCTTGTGACAGTCTACTTAGTTCCTGTACCAAGATGGCCATCTGTAGAACATCAGATGGAAACTTGGCATTCCCTCCAAAAGGATCTAACCGAATTAACCGAATTAAACATTATTTCCCTTCCCAAGCTGCAAACACATAGAAATATGGCAAGGGCTCAAGAGAGATGCACAAAGACTTACAAATACATAAAATTATATACACTGTTTCAGTAATTCAATGACAAGTCTTCAAAGCATGTCTTGAATTCTTCTATTGTTTCTAAAGGAAATGGAAAGCAAATACGTGTGTATCAGGAACTGGGTGACAGTTTGGTTGCTGAATTGTTGAATGCGCTCCTATGCAAAAGAGACACATATATTGGGGAAATTGTGTGGGGATGGGTGTCCTCACACAGCTACCCAAAACAATGGCCATAACTTCTATGATGTCACACCACCTTTGCCATAGCAGAAAATAGGTGTTAGACACTGGTTTTGCACTGAAGTGGACTCAAAAACACCAAAAGGCACAAAGAATGAGAGGAATGACTACTAGCCACCAGACTTCAGCTTGAAGAGCTGTCCTGACCAGGACCTAGGATAAATTGTGCTTGAGAAGGCTGATCTCCATGTAAGGTTTCTGAGCACCAAGGACTAGACACTATTACAGGTGTTGGAGAAACAGAAATGAATGCGGTTCTCTCCTCACCAATTTCATGCTGAAAAGAAAACCAGAAATCATAATGATAATTTCTATAAATCAGAGACATGACATTGGTGGTTTTGTAGCAACAACTTTACAATGGGGATTGGAAGAGATTGCCCTGAAGAGGAGATAGTTGTTATGAGAGCCATCATCCAGGCAATTATGTAGGAGCAGGTACTCCAGACAGTAAGAACAGCAAGTACATCCCCTATTGATCGGAATGGAACTGACTTGTTTCAGAAAAGGAAAACAGCACGGACATGCTTGCTTGTGAAGTAAGAATGGAAAGGTACAATGAAGAAAAAGGTCAGAAATGAAGATAGGAATAAATTAGATAGATATTGCTTACTGCAGATTACTAGAAGAAAAGTTCTTATTTTCATCTAAATCTGACATGACCCCCTGGAACCAAAGTGCTAAAATACTAGTCAGACACATCTGATTCACCTAAAGAATACTTTTAAAATGTGATTCTACTTGGGCTCTGGTGGCTCACAACTAGAATCCTACATACTCAGGAGGTTAATATCTGAGGATCATGTTGGAAGCAAGCCCAAAGACAAAATTTGGTAAGACTGATCTCCAATTAACCACCAAATATATGGATATGAAGCTGTGTTGTAGGGCACTAGCCTTGAGGCAAAAACTAAAGGACAGCACCCAGGACCTAGGTCCAAATCCTAGGATGTCACAGAACAAAGAAGCAAATAAACAAAATTTGGTGCTCAGTCATTCATCACTTAGCATCCTAGTTCAATATATTTTCTATGAGCCTTGGAAATTATATCCTTAATAAATGCTCTCCCCGGATATTTTGCTTGGTTACCAGCTTTCAAAGCCCTGGCATCAACAATATCTCCTCCCAGGCAGCATAGCAGTCTACCACTAGAAATTTGAAGATATATTAATCATACGAATTCTGATCATCTTTCCACATACATCAAATAAGTAGTAGCCACATTCCATTATTCTGAATGTTTTTAATCCCCCTTTGAGTTAATAAGCATTAAGCTTAAAAACTCTAGAGTGGTTATCAAACTAATTCAACATCATTCTTCCACCCAATCTTATAAGTTTATAAAAGGAGAGACTATATGAAAGTGTGCACATGATAACTTCTAACTATAATACTCTCAAGAAGTAGGGTTTTACAAAAACATCCTTATTGCTTTGCAAAAAGAAAGGATACGAGATTTAAATAACTACCTAACATCTCAGAAGGAAAATGCTATTGGCTTTAGAACAAATTCATTTGCCTACAACTAAGAAAATGAGTTTCAGAAATGCCAGAGGCAAAGGGTATTATTCAAATCACCTTATCATGAGGTACAAGCAACCTGTCTAGATCAACCTTCCAGGAAAATAAGCAATGAATGAAAACCAATGCTTCTAAAACAAGCCAGTTGGTGGTGGTTCATGTTTCTTATCCTAGTTACTTAGAATCTTAAGATGAAAGGATCTCAATTCAAAACCTGGCCAGGAAGAAAAGCTTACACTCTGCAACCAACAGACAGGAAGTATCAGCTCTGTGCCTGAAGCCCAGCTAGAAGGCCTCTGCCCGTAGACAACCAAACACACAAGAATACCCCTGTGAAGACTCAGGGTCTGTGTTGGAGGGGCAGAATGATGCAGGTTCCGGCCTCAGGATTATCTGAGGATTGTGTTTGTGCATGTGGAAAGCACATGTCACAGACTCCTGGGAGCAGAGGAAGTAGCTCTTCTGCTTACTTAAGCATAGACAAACAGCAAGAAAAAAACATTTTCATACTTATCTTGGGGTTCATTTCCCTAACATCAACTTATCTGATCTTTTCTGCTTGACTCAGATATATACTAGTTATTGCAAATAAGGGAAACCATGGGACCTATGTTTCTTTGGGCCTGGCTTATTTCACTTAATATAATTTTTTCCCAAGCCTTTTATTTCCTAATAAATGGGGCACTGTCATTATTTCTGATGGAAGCATAGAATTCCATTGTGTATATATACCACATTTTCATGATTTATTCATCTACTGAGGGGAATCTGGGTTGGTTCTATATCTTAGCTATGGTAAATAGTGCTGCAATAAACATAGTCGTGCTGGGAGCTTTAGTGTGGACTTGTTTGTGATCATTTGGGTAAATGTCCAAAAGTGAGAATGCTGGATCTTATGGGAGCTCCATGTGGAGTCTTTTGAGAACGTCCACACTGCTTTTGAAAGTGGTTGAACAAGTTTACACTCCCACAAATAATTCAGTAAGGTTCCCTTCTGTCCACATCCCCTCCAACATCTGTTAGAGTCCCTCTCTCACGGTATAACCCCTGCTTACACTGTATTTGATGTTGGTATAATTTGTGGAGGGGAAGGGAAAAAAATCGTTTAAATAGGGATACAGGTGGACCCATTGCAACAATGAGATATACAAGTCATTATGTCAAAAAACAAACTTTACAAATTTGGTCAGGGGACCGAGAGATTGGATAGGAGGGTGGGGGAGAAATGGGAAGGGATGGGAGGGGTATACAAAATAGGAGGCTACAATGCTTGGTCAGAAATGTAATCATTGTCTTGCCCGTGTAAGTTAATCCCTCTCTACAGTATTTTCACAATAAAAAAGGTACTTGTGAAATATTAATTTCCTATTTGTGATGTCATACTAGAAATAAATAAATTGGAAAAATATTCAAGGGAATTCTCTGTGTTCTTCTGATAATATCATAAAGGTACATACTAACCTCAACTGAATTTAATGATTTCTAGAAAACAGAAGTCAATATTGGATGTTTCCATTGAAAAATAATCTGGGTCCAAGCTTTAGATCAAATATACCTTGCTAATTAGAAGGCAGAGATTAGAAGTCCGATATCCAGGGCCAGATCTGACAAAAAATTCTTGAGAGGCTACAAAAACAAAAAAAACTAGATATAGTGTAATTTCCCTGTTATCTCACGTTTGTGGAAACTATCAGTAAGAGATTATTGCTCGAGGAAGGTTTGGCCAAAAAGTAAGATCTCCTCTGAAAAATAATCTAAGGTGGTCAGAGCCTTAGCAACTTCATGCGCCAGTAGTGCCAAAGGAAAAAAGAAAAGAAGAAAACAGAAAAGGAAAGGGAAAGATAGAAAAGGAAAACTATTTTCCCTTCATTATTGTAGTTTCATGTCATTGGATACAAGAACTGAGAGTATTTTGTTTATTGTTTTAGGATTCAGTCCTCTCTAAAAGCACTTATTTCAAGTAATTATATTATTACTACTATTAATTATTATTAGGCCTTCTTGGAGATTGAACCAATGGCTTTGTATATTTTAGTCTAGTCCTACAACTGAGCTGTACCCCAACTCCCTTGTATAGTTTTGGAAATTGTTTATGAATTCTTCAATAGATAGCTACTCTACTTTTCATCTTATCTTTTCTCTCCCACATTTTCCCCTATGTATTCTAGTTTATGTGTTGAAAGCTTTCCTCAATTTTATCTTCTAAACTAAAAATTTTGCTTTTGAGATTACAGGAAAGTCTGTTCCTTTCATGACATCTATTAAAATTATATACAGATGTATGTATTTCACATGTATTGCTGATGCTTAGAGTACATTGCAACAAGCAGCAGTTTATATGGTCATAGGCACATAGCTTTTGAGCCATTTTGATAATCTCTTATAAGAATAGCATCCCTTGTTCTTGCCATGTGAATGCTTAGAGTTCTGTTAGTTAATCATGTCCAAGTGTAATTATTGGTCCTTTACTATCTATTGGATTAATTTGTAGATTTACGGACATATTTAGTTATTACAAATGAGGAAAACCATGCAGCATATAATGAATTGGCTCTGACTAATTTCCAGTCTTTCCATTTCCTCAGGAATGGTGTAATGCCTTTCTTTCCATTGAAAGCAAAGAATTTCCATTGAAAGCAACAGAATTGAAGACCCAGAAACGAATCCACTCCTATAGGCACATAATCTTTTATAAGGAAGCCAGAAACACGGGATGGAAGAAAAACAACCTCTTCAAAAAACTGTACTGGTAGAATTGGCTGTACACAGAAAACTAAAGTTACATCTTTATATATCCCTCTGCACCAGAATAGATTCCAAATGGATAGAAGACCTCAATGTAAGTCCAGATAACTTGAGAATGTTATAGGAAGAGTTAAGGGAAACACGAGGGCTCCTTGGCACTGGTCAAAACTTCCAAAGTAAGTCTGGATAAATGGGATTATATCAAACTAAACCAATCATTTTTCAGACTCAAAAGCCATGGAGAAAAAACAGAGAGTGTAGATCAGATTTATTAGGGAGCAAACCTCCAGATGAGACCCTCAGATAGTGCTAAACACTTATTATTCCCTTTTCTACTTAGGTTATTTATAGTGGGATTATACGAATATAAGAGTTTTCCCGTGGGGATTTGAACAAAAACAACTAATGCTAAGACATAGATAGCAGGTGAAATGAGTTGTAGCTGGAGAAAAGGAGGGATTAAGGCAAGGGGGTCTAGTTCAAAGCCTTGGCTTGCTGCAGCTTAGTAAGATTTAGATGCTCAAGGGAATGGGTGTAAAGCAGGTGTGGTTATAAATAAAAGCACTGGTCTGAAGACTCAAAATAAGGACCCTTGTCTATGTGAACCATACAGTTTCTAACATGAGGTTTTATTTAAATTAACAAGCTCAATTTTAGATTTTTGCAGAGTGGGATGGTGCATAGTTACAGGCAATGTCTGCTATTTCAGGTAATCCAATCTACTCTTTCAAGAGTTACCCAGTAGCTAGGTTTCAACACAATGAGTACAATGAGATTGTACAAATGACACTGCGACTTTTCGGTCTCATGAATCAAAATCCTGTCAAATGATTTCTGTCTTCCAGATGTTTACACAACATTCCTCATGACCTTTTCTACTATTTTGTCTTCATTATTGCTGTTCATATTACTTTTTTGGTGTTGTCTTGACTGTATGAGCCATTTTTAGGGCCTGAACTCAATGTTTATTGGTCTCCCTTGAATTTTTGCTAATGGCTGATGACACTCTATTCCTTGAGTCACATCCTCACCTTATCATTCTTGCTGGACAATTGGAAATAAGTTTTCACATTTCTATCTGTTTAGACTGCTATTGAACCAAAATCTTCAGGTCTTAGCCTCCTGAGTTTCTAGGATTCTCCACATGAATGGATAACACCAATCTTTGCTTTACTATTATTTTAATTATGTGGTAGAAGAAAGTGGAAGTATATTTGTGTTAAGTGTCATTCAAATACAAGTTTGAATCAATTTGAAATAATGTAACTGTTATTAATTTTAACAGTTAAATCAATGAATTTTACACATTCCCACAGAAATAAATTGAAAACAAAAGGCATAAGTGTTTTTCTAAAGCAAGTAAAGGAATTATGAATTTCTTTCACGTTAAAATTCATGTTTTATATAAGTTTAATTAGCAGACTTCCGTGACTAAAAATAAATATATTATACAACTAGAAGCAAAATGCTTATAGTTAGAATAGATATTTCATCACAGCCAAAAGATAAGATTTTGAAAAGTCTCACTAAAAAGAAATGTTACATATAGAAATTAGTGGAGATATATATATATATATATATATATATATATATATATACATATATATATATATATCTTGATCATTACACAACATATAAATGAATGTGATTACCACTCAATACTTCATAAATGTATAAAAAATAATTATGTAGCGAGGTGCCAGTGGTTCATGCTTGTAACCCTAGCTACTAAGGAGTCTGAGAGCTGAGAATGATGGTTCAAAGCAAGCCTAGGCTGGTAAGTCCATGAGACTCTGATCTCCAATGAGCCACCAGAAAACTGGCAGTGGCTTAAGTGGTGGAGCACCAGTCTTGAGCTGAAGAGCTGAGGGATAGTGTCCAGTCCGAGATTTCAAGCCCCAAGATTGACAACAAGTAAAAATAAACAGTTATAAATAAACAAATATTTTGACATAAATGTTAAAATATATATTCTAAAATTATTTATATCCTCACTAGTTATACTAGTTTATATAAATTCAGAGAAGTGTTTTCTGGTTTTAGTTGTCATTTAATCAATTGTGTAAATCACATATTTCTCACTCAATTCATTTTTGTATGTTTATATACTTATATGTACTGAGTATAATGAACTTATTCGTGATAGGCAGTGCTCTTTTAGTAATCTCCCTTGGCTTTCTAACATTAACTCTTCTACCAGAAAACTGATATGCCCTCCAACCTTGTCAGAGTTTTCATCTCATTGGAGCAGAAAAGTATAAGTCATAGTCATTGTTTGGAACAACTGTAACAATTTACATGCATTTCACTTAGTTTAAAAACCAAAACATTCAAGTCATCTTAACCATGCCAGTAATAGCTTTTCAGTCTCTTAAGAGATGAAAATCTTTAATTATACATCTATTTTTTCTACCTAACATCCTATATCTTAAGAAGATCTCTTTCTTTAACCCTGTGTTCCTGATTAGAAGACAGGATCAATAGCAATAATGAAAACAGCAAAGGAAAATACTTGAAATCAACTAAAAAAGCAATCACAGAATTTACTGTTTTCCCCTGTTTCAATGAGAATATACGTTAAAGTATCATGTTTTGTTATCACTTAAAGAGCAATAATTAAACCTTAATTAGCAGTAAGAAGGGAACAGAAAAGTTTGTTTGAAGACAGCTTGACTTTGAGCAATCCAATATTAGCATAATGGATTTATCTTGTTTTTCTATGGAGTTGCCAAAATAATAGAGAGCAACACCCAAAGTCAGGAAAACACCTATACAAAAGGAGTAAACTTTTGTTTATAAAGTTGTGAGGGTCTGACTCTTTCAAAGTCAGGCTTGCAAAGAGGAAAAGTGCATTTGCTTTAGTGTGAACAATAAAAAATATAAAAGAACTTTATTAATGTTTTACGTATCTTGCCTAGGACTTCTCATGTTGGAGAAGAAGAAAGGTATGAAAAAGTTCAAGATTGTTTGACTATTCCTCAAGATCATTCTTATTTATCAGCTATAACAACGGAAGTAGACTTGGCTACTCTTAGTATCATGCTTTTTTACATTTAGAAGCATTGCTTGTTGCTGGGTTATAAGCTGCAAACCCTTGAGTATTAATAAAGAGTCATTTCCTGAGAGGAATCTTGCTTTGTAAACAAAACTAAAATATCAAAGTCTTAGCATAGTGGAAACTATTTTCTAGCTATATCACAATCTGTACGTGTAGATTTTGTTTCCCATTGTTTCAGGGGATCCATTTTTGTCATCTTTTCCACCATCTAGTGATCCTATACCATCCTGGGATTGCTATATCTTTACTGGATTCTCTAATTCCTGTTGGAAAGTTAGGAAGGATAGAAAATTGAGTTTCTGTTTCTGTTTTACCTTATTTTTTTATTACTTTAGAAAGTGTAACTCATAATGGCATAAGTTATCTTTATAATATTAGGAGATAGATTTCATTTCCATATTCTTACTCTAGCCTTCTACATAACTTTGGTACTTAGTGATTCTCAAATGTGAAAATAAACATAGGGAGCTTCTTACTTAGACATTGTTTAGAATTTCAAGACTTCATTAATGCAAGGCCCTTAGTAGTATATACATCATAAATGTGTCCAAAGCTGGTGGCAACTTTTTCTTATTCTCAGAAACAAGAACATGTGTTGTCCCCGTAGTTGCATCAGGAAAAGGCTGAGGTTGAATTAGTTTACTAAACTAAATGTGCTACCAAATGTGCTGTAACAAATTTCCACAAGTTAAGTGGCTTGTATAATCCATATTAATCATTTTACAGTTCTAAAGGACAGAAATCTAAAAGAAGTCTCACTAGATTAAAATCGAGCCACCGACAGAGCTAAAATACTTTTCAGATGATTCTAGTGGAAAAGGCATTTACTTCCTGTTCTGCTTTCCAGAAACTTCAGAATCTGGGTTGTTGTCTTTTGCTTTATCTTCAAATGTACCATCTTTACATCTTTCTGATGGAAATTACCTAATCATGTCCCTTTCGAACTACAGGTGGGACTTTTAAGTACCCATTTGAGTATAGTTCCCCCATCTGATAATTATTCAAACTTGCATTCCTTAGGTGTTGAAAGGTTATTATTTTACATATATATAATCTAAATCTACATTTGAGGAATTCGATATTTGGGAATGATAGATATTTTGGGAAGGTATTTTGCTTCATAACACATTGAGTGTATAGCATTCTTTCTACTATACCCTGTATAATTCTTTCATTAAATTTGAACAACACATAAGCTATTTGTCTTAAAATCATCTATTTTTCATTCTGTTTAGATTCTGATAAAATGTAGCCCCTCAACTTACACACAATGTTAATGCAGTCTTGTTTCATGCCTGCCATAAGCAAACAACACATTACTAATTATTTTAACTTATTTTTTAAAAAATTAAAAATTACTATTTATTTTAAAACCTATTTTAAAAAATCAGGCAAATCCAAGGAATTAGAGAACATTTTGGTACTGATACAGCATAAAGTCTCAACAAAACTTAGAGTAATTATTTCAATACTACATTTTGTTCTGCTCGGAGAAGAAATCATTTTATAGACAATACTTTATACTTTCTTACCTAGTATTTTTTTTTTTTCGGAAATGGAATTTGTTAATATATGTGACTATCCACCAGAATAAATATTCATTTATCGGTATCTTGTGCAGATAGCTTAGTCAATTAGATGTAAATGGAAATTCATCAGTAGCAATTTTTAAAAATGCAGAAAATGTGGACAGTGAGCCTATATATATATATATATATATATATATATATATATATATATATATTTCCACCATCACCTTCCACATCCTCCTTCTTACTTCCTAGGAAACATACCCAAATAATAAAAAGGCTTAGATATTTGGCTCTTGACCTTGAAATTTGAAGCAGAAGGTTATGGATGTCAGAGATAACTGTTAATGGTGTTTCACATAATAATTTCACATATAACAGCCCTACGAGTCCTGCAGGTCTTAACACTGTATTTCCTTAGTGATGTGATAGGAATGTCAGCCTTACTGGACTTAGTATTGTTTTCCACTTCCTTTTCTACCACCTGGCCAAAATTATAATACATAGTAACAGAATGAAAAAGTAATGCCATCTTAAGAAAGTCATTTAGGGCTTTAGGAATGTGGCTTCATGGTACAGTTTTATATAAGTAAGTAAACCACTAGAACAAGTCAGGGACAGGGTTTCCTTCAAGCCTCGGGTTTTTTTCTTGTAGAGTAAAAAAGGACAGCACAAATTAACTTGAACTTTGTCATTTCTCTATGTTCAATTCCTCTCTTGGGTTCAGTTTCCACTTGCAATAACAGTTCCTTCCACTTACTTCCAGTAACAATCTATGGTGCTGTTCGAGGTACAATGAATGTTTTCTGGCTTCATTGAAATAGCACAAAAACGTCTTTGGACATGAGGTAACATGTGTTTCAGAAACAACTTAGTAAAGACAAAATATGGAATTTAAATGGCTTACAAAAATACTATTCATGTACATATGGCCATATAAGATGAAGTTAAGTGAAATGAACCCCAATATAGTTACACAACTTTTTTCTTTCTTGCTATTGTTTTAAATGTATCTAAAATGTACTATGTGATTTTTTTTGTTTCTCTTCTATGCTCTTTCCCAACGATATAACCCCACTTTTCTCTGAATTTGATGTTGGTGCCCTGCATCTTGTACATACATTTTTCTAATGTGGGGAAGGGAAGGGAAATAACAAAATACTGTATCCTTGACCTATTGTAACAATTAGATGAACAAGACACTAGATAGAAAATGAACTTTACAAATTGGGGAGGGGAAGTAGGAGTTGGAGAGATGGGGAAGAAAGGGATGGCAGAGGAAAACAAAAAAGGAGATAACAATTCTCTATAGGAAACATTCTCATTACTTACTTAACCCTAACCCCTCTGTACACTATTTTTACAATAAAAAATGAAAAAAAAAACATTATCCAGGAGTACTTTAACTTCAAATTTCATAAGCTTCCTGTAAATTAAGGCCAATTTTAAGTGGGAAGTAGTTTCTCAGAAATTTTTGTTGTTGTTGTTGTTTGTTTGTTTGTTTTTGTATTTTTGTGAGTGTGTGTTTGTTGTGCATTATTTCCCAAGTGTACCTAAGTTAACAGTAGAAGAAACAATAGGAATAATAGGAGAAAGAAAAGTTCTGTGTTTAAGTGTAAAGGTTCTATATACTATAGAAGAGAACTTTGAAACAATAAAGCCAACGCCAGTATTTAGAACTACGGGAGTGATATACAGAAAGCATTACTACTAAGTGGAACATGAAGGATGAGGCCATTCTTTTTCATCTTCTAGATCTAAATCATGGTAGCTAATGAAGCAAATTTGTAAAACGTGGAATGGAAGAATAATTCTTGTTCCAAAGCAACTTAATATAAGGGCATGGACTTAAAGGAAAAAAAAGGCCATTTACTTTTCTTTCTTTTCTTTCTTTCTTTTTATGGTAGTGGGGGGGGGGCTTGAACTCTGGGCCTGGGCGATGTCCCTCGGCTCTTCAGCTCAAGGCTATTGCTCTACCACTTGAACCACAGCACCACTACCAGTCTTCTGGTGGTTAATTGGAGATAAGTGCCTCAGAAACACTCCTACACGTGCTAGATTTGAACTGCAATCCTCAGATCACAGCCTCATGAGTAGCTAGGATAATAGGCATGAGACACCAGCACACGGTTTAAGATCACATTTCTAAGAGAGTACACTCAGGATATGTACTGTGTATGTTGACTGAACTTTATAAGAATTCTTGATTTAAAAATCTCGGCTAGAGCTAAGTCTTCACACTGAAAAAAATATTTCTTGTTTTAAAGTTTATACTGCTGAAAAATAAAAACTAAGGAGGTAAAGGAGTCTGGGAAGTTCAGTTTGCATCCAGCCTGGGAAGAACAGTGTTTGAGACACTATCTATAATTAACCAGCCAAAAGCTGGATTGGAAGAATGGCTCAAGTGATGGAATACTAGTCATGAGCAAGATTGCTGAATAAGAGCTTGAGGCTTTTGCGTACATACATGCAAACATTTACATACACACAGAGGCACGTATATGTGCAAACACACATGCACAAATGAAACAACTCACAAAATATGTACAAAAATTAGAAAACAATAGAAAATATGTCCTGAGTAAGAATAGAATCAAGTGATATTTTTTAATATTAGTAAGTCCTCAAGTGAACTTTCTTCAAAAAAGTTTAAGACTATTACATAGGTAGGGACCAGAGATAGAAAGAGAATCAAGTAATCATTATTAAAGGTATCAGATCCATGGAGGAATGAATCAAAGAACCCGTGCAGGTGCATCTGGAAATGTTCTTATCCTGTGTCAAATGTTAGAACATCTTTGAAAATTGTACATAAACAGTCTGTGCAGTCAGTCTAGTGGACAATATCTTCGGAGAAGTTCAGAATTGCTAGTGTGTTTCTAGATTAAATAAACCAACAAACTGTGGCAGGGCAATGTGACACAAGCCTGGAATTATAGCACTCAGACTAAGACAGGAGTTTAGAGAGTGGAATTACATAGTGATAACTTTCCTGGACTAGGTAGTATAATTTTGTCTCAATGAAACATACAAACAACAAGAAAGGGCTACACAGTTTGAAGTTTGGGCTAATTTTGTCATTATGTTTTGAGAAGTCAAGCTTCCTATCGAAATGCATGTCACCAGTTTTGTGCAAGAACACTATTTTAAGGCAAGGATCAACCAAAGTCCTATAGATGCACTGTCAAAAGGCTGAAGAAACAATCTAATTCAACAGATACAATCTATTAAACATCAAACAACTATGGATTAATGGACTAAGAACAGCAAAGAAGAATTTGGAAAACCAGAAATTATTAGCTTTAGGGAAAAATGTGGGGAAAAATAGAATTAGAGAGATATGGGGAGGTCAAAGGAGAATGAATTTAACCAAGTCCTAAACTCAAAGAGGGAAATGGATTGGACAGAATGATAGGAGAGTGATTAAAATAAAAAAGAACGAAAAATGGGAAAAAATTATGTAAGATTAAATATGATATTGAGAGATGAAAAGGATAGGATGAGAGGAGGGGAGGCATAGAATGGAGACATGAAAAACTAAAAAATAAAAATTCTTAGAAATAATAGTTGTGTTTTTAATACTCTATTTATTACAGAACATTCCTAGATGCAAAATGGCTCATGATTCCAACCAAAAATTTGAAAAAGTAAGCATCATACTGTTGGATTCCAAAGAAATGATCAAAATTACAAAAATTTAAGCCTGGAGAAATTTCAATATTCATCTAATGTAGGACTTTGTAGACCTTGATAAATTAGAATTTAGATTTAAAATAAATATTTTGGTTTTGTTTGTAATTTCATATTCTATAGGATACTACAAAATTCTTTTTAAGTATAGGGTTTAATTGACAAATTTACAAATGATTATGGCATTCTATTTGCCTAAAATATTCTTTCAAGTGAGGTATGATTAGAACTTAGCTAATAGATAATTCTAAGAATTCATGTTTAAAATAATGTGAATACTCTAGACAGAGTTGTCAACAAATGGATGATATTATTTTATAAATTTAGAAAAAGCAATATTTTGAGGCTTAGTTGTAACATGGTATGGAGAGAGTAATTGTGTGATATCTTGGTTCTTCTATCTATTCCTATCACATTAAGAAATTTCTTTAATTACGTGCCTCTCAATGAGAAAAATGTTAGGGTTGGGGTTTGTTTTTATTTTGTTTTTGTTGTTTGGTTTGTCCTAGGGCTTAACCTCTGGGCCTGGACACTGTCCCTGTGCCTGTTTTTGTTCAAGGCTACTGCTCTACCACTTGAACCTCAATGCCACTTGTGTCTGGCTTTTCGTGGGCAGTTTATTGGAGATAAGAATGTAAGGAACCTTACTTTCTGGGTGGGCTTTGAAACATAATCTTCAGATCTTAATATTCAGATATTCAGATCTCCTGAATATCTATCAGAGATTAATATATATAATATAATAAAATAAAAATAAATAATATTTGCAAGTGGTCTGATCTCAAGAATACCACTGGGAGAAAATGATGCAGCTCAGTTTATTGTGGTGTTCTTTCCAGATCAAAGAGGACATCACATTAGCAGAGGTGTAGGATTTTTTCACAATAGTGATAAGCTAGCCATGAGGTGATTTTAGGGAATTTTCTGGTGCACCTTTAAAGTTGGAAACTGTTGGGCTAGGATGACTTTATGGCCTAAAAACTTGGGATTGATGGTCATATATATAATAGCTTACTCTGATGAACAAATATTTACTCTTAAGGAATTAATTATTAAAGATACTGCATAGATTTATCTTCTACCAGAATGTGTCTATTTTTTCTGGTGATTTTTAAATATGTAACCCCTCATTGGAAACTGCATGTATTGCAGAATTAAATAAAATACAAACAGTTGCTCTTTTGAAAGTCTCTGATACGGCATGTTCAGAATTTGAAAATGAGTAGTTGGTAGTCATAGGAATGTTGAAGAACATATATTCTGCCCTCTTAACAATTAGTCAGTTTTAAAGTTAGGAGTTCCATAGAATTGAACTGTTTTCTGTTTTAGTATGAGACAATACTAAAATAATATTTTTTTCAAAATAATGGCAAGTATATTGTGAAAATATTGTTTAGTTTGATAACATTCAAGTTGATGTCCCTCTGATAAAGAAAGTGGTAATTAATTAAAATTAGCAGCCAAAATGTTCATTTATTAAAAAGGTAATACACATAGAATAGTATTTACTGTACCACTACAGTGAAATTATATTTTTTGAAGCTCATTTTTAATTCAATTTTATTGTCAAGTTGATGTATAGAAGGGGTTGCAGTAATTGTAAGGTAGTGAATACATAACATGTCGAACTTTTTACCTCCGCCCTAATTTTTCTCAGACTTTTCCCAATACCTTACAAGTGTTAATGTAAATTTCCAACATGTTGTTTTGTGAGTATTGCTATTGCATTGGTTTGCCCTTTGTCCTTTGTTTTGCATTTTTTGTTCTTCTTCCCTTGCCAAATTAAGATAAATTTATATACAATACGCAGGATACAAAAATCAAATACAACAAGGGATAAAACAGAGGGGAAAACACAAAAGAAAAACGAAATCATATAGTACATTAAAAAAAACAACCACAAAGAAAAGCCTCTGTTTCCATATCCAGGAGTTCATTTTGCTCAGCATCATCTTATATGGTCATATATACATAGCTATTGAGCCATTCTTCTCATCTGCTAGGACTATCCTAGATATTTCCTACTTATTACAAATGAGGAAAACCATGGAATCTGTTTCTTTGTGTATTGTTTATTTTACTTAATAGGATTTTTCCAAGTCTTTCCATTTCTTTATGAATTGGAAGCATAGAATTCCACCATGCATATATAAACCACATTTTGTCAATTTGTTCATCTACTAAGTGGCTTATTGGTTTAAAACCTGATTGCATGTAAGTATCACTTAGGGTCAATCAAAAATGACAGTTGCCACCTCACCAGATATACTAAAATCATGCTTTCTAAGTAAGTTAGTATTTCATGGTGGTACAAGTGTTGAGCTATCTGGATGAATCTAATGTATATTTTGCACTGAGTTAGGCAGGAAGATATCCAATATCACATAGGATAAAAATGGTAGTGACAAAATATTTCCCTTGAGAAAAATATTGGAGGCTGCCAGAAATATGAAGTAGTTCAGATAATTTTGAAGAATTTAGAAATGCCAGCCCACATATGTCTCTTTAAACAAAAATTATGTAAGTAGAAGTGCAAAAGAAGGGGAGGAGAATAAAATAACTGACAGCAGTACATTGTCCCAAGTTACAGTATAAAAAGACATAATCTATAACTTCCAAGTTAAATAGAGACCAATATAATACATCGCACTTAATTTAGATACATGCAAAATATTTACTTGGCTTTTTCCCACTTTAATGCTCCAAAGTAAATGAATACTTTAAGAAAATTCTCTGAAGAAGAAAGAAGGATGGCCAATAGACACATGAAGAAATGTTCAACATCCCTAGCCATAAAAGAAATGCAAATCAAAACAACATTGAGATATCACCTCACTCCAGTTAGAACGGCAAAAATCAAGAACTCTAACAACAACAGATGCTGGAGGGGATGTGGACAGAAAGGAACCTTACTTCATTGTTGGTGGGAATGTAAACTTGTTCAACCACTTTGGAAAGCAGTATGGAGGTTCCTCAAAAGACTTCACATAGAGCTCCCCTATGACCCAGCAATCCCACTTTTGGGCATTTACCCTAATGTTTACAAACAAGACCACACTAAAGCTACCAGCACAACTATGTTTATTGCAGCATTATTTACCATAGCTAAGATATGGAACCCACCCAGATGCCCCTCAGTAGATGAATGGATCAAGAAAATGTGGTATATATACACAATGGAATTCTATGCCTCCATCAGAAAGAATGACATTGCCCCATTTGTTAGGAAATGGAAAAACTTGGAAAAAATTATATTAAGTGAAGTAAGCCAGGCCCAAAGAAACGTAGGTCCCATGGTTTCCCTTATTTGTAATATCTAGTATATGTATGAGTCAAGCGGAAAAGGTCAGATAATGTGATGTCAGGAAAATGAACCCTTAGATGTGTATTTTAATGTTTTTTTTCTTTCATGCATGTGTTTCTAACACATTTATAAGATTATCTCTTTGTTGCTTTGTATGTCCCTCCTCCACAGTATAACCCCTGCTTTCACTATATTTGATGTCAGTATAACTTGTGGAGGAGATGGGGAAAAACCAGTTGTTTAAGGATACAGGTGGACCTGTTGCAACAATGAGAAGTACAAGTTGTCATGTCCAAAACGAGCTTTACAATGTTGGTGAGGGGGGGGGGAAGGAGAAGGATTGGGATTAGGGGGGGAGGGGGGAGGCTGGGAAGGGATGTGAAGGATAAACAAAGGAGGAGGCTGCAATGCTTGGTAAGAAATGTACGCATTATCCTGCCCATGTAACTGTAACTCCTCTGTACAGTATGTTCACAAATAAAATTAAATTAAAAAAAAAAAAAGAAAATTATGTGATTGTCATTACTTCAACCTGAACACTGTGATGAGTCCTCTTTTTCTCACTTTGCTCTTGTAAAATACTCCCTAACTTGATGTTGTGGTGGCTGATAGGAGAGCCAAAGTTAGGAGCTTCTACTTGTATGATTATGCCAGAATGTTTTAAAGCAGTTTTTTTTCCCAAGGTATCCACCTACATTATCTTTGAACACACCCTCACAGCAGAGAACATTATTTGAAATTGTTCTTCCTTGGCATTTCCGTGGTACTTTCTACTTTGTGCCTTTGTATTTTTTTTCATGTTCCTTTTGAGTTCACAGTTGCTTTATTTCCATTTCATCTATACAAACTGCTGAGAACATTGTTCAACTACCACTTCTTGTTTGCACATACCTAGTCTATGTATGAAGGTACTTTGTCCGTGTTAAGCAATAGGGTAGTACTCACTTTCTGAGGAGAAAAGTTCCACAATATAACCCTATGCCCACTTTAGAGCATGTAGAATTTAAAGCATTTTGAGAGAAACAGTGATACGAGAATTGAAAGACTTCTTTGGGACATTTTCTTGGAGCTCATTAGTTTACCCAGGAGAAATATAAATATCCGCAAAATTTGGAGTGAATTACTAAGTATCCGTTTTAACACTAGATCCTAGATGTTGTGTTATTACAAGTCACCATTGTATTATTGTTACATCAGAATCCTTCCCTACTTGGAAATGTGTATGAGAAGATGAAAGAAAGGCATTAAAGCAAAATGCCATATCTATTTCGGCATTTCATTGTAGTGGTGAGAGTAATGTCTGAACTCTTCCATTCAATAATAGCTTGAAGTTTATAAGAGCACTTCTACATATAAGAATTTGTGGCAGGTTGATGGACAGTGTTATTACAACATGGAGATATCCTTAACAAGAACTTGAATTAAATAGAGCATATGGCAGTTATGATGTGTCATGGCTAATGAGGCATTAGAAAATGCCTTCTAAAGAAGAATCGATTGGAGGAGTCTTCAGTAACATCAGTGAAGCTGCATGTTCAACCTAATATGTGGTGTTAGTTTTCCTACATTTATAACGGATAGGCTGATAAGTTATCCAAACATATCTAAAGATATTTCAGTAAAATTCAAAACGGATGTGGATAAATGGTTAACTCATTAAAACTCTAGGACAAATGAGTATTCTCTGTGCTGTGGTGCAATCTGTAATCTCCTAGCTAAACAAAGTTTTCAAAAATATTCATAGAATACCTCTAAGTAAAGTTCATGAGAGTTACATCTGTATAATTCTTCTAAGGTCAGGATAAAAGCATTTGTTCCCAACATTTAAAATAAACGGGATCTGTTGACTTCATGGATCAAGAATTTTATGGCTTCACATTCATATCTAAAAATTTCACCAATATGACTTATATCTCTACCAGTTCACCAAAACACTGTTCTTATTGAACTTGTCTATGTGTTTTTAGTTTTCAAATCCAAATAGCATATTTCCTTCAATATCTCTGTAACAGTTTTTACCTTTTCTTCCTGCAAATTCTTTCCTTTCTTTACTTCTGTAAATCTGTGTTTATTACTTTCTTGTTTCCTTATTTATCTCTTTCTTCTAATCTTGTCCACACTGGTGCTCACATTGCTCAGAACTTCTTTTGCCTCTTCCCTTTAATAATGCCTGATTTTATTATTGTTTTTCATATTCATGGTTGTCGATAATTTGATGATGTCTAAACCGACCTATCTTTGCATCTGTTTAATATAAACTTTAGCACTATCAGAGTTTTTTTCCCTAAGTCCATCGTTTCCACTTGTAATCCTTATCACCAAAAATATCACTAACAGAGTTGCCTGGCCAGAGATATAGAAGCACTTTAGATTTCTTCTTACCTTTCTACTCCACCCATTAGATAAGATGAATGATCAAGATTTTCATAGTTTCTGTCTATAATATCATTTCTATGTAATCCTTTGTTGCCCTGACACCAGCCTGTTTCATGTAAACATCACTGGTCACCTAGTCTTAAACAACCTTTTACAAAGTATGTTTTTTATCCCCATAGTCTTTTCATATTGGTTCTCTCCATCACCAAATTACTGTTCTTTATATGTACACAGAGTGAAGAGCTCAGACAAAAGTTCTAGTATTAGGGCAGGGAAGGTGGCTCAGTGGTAGAGTGCTTGCCTTGCAAGCCTAAGTCCCTGGGTTCGATTCCTCAGCACCACATAAGCAAAAAGAAAAAAAGACGGAAGTGGCGCTGTGGCTCAAGTGTTAGAGCACTAGCCTTGAGCTGAAGAGCTAAGGAACAGCATCCAGGCCCAGAGTTCAGGCCCCACAACAGGAACCGCCCCCCCAAAAATTCTAGTATTATTATTTACTCACTACATTGATGGTTGGCCTTATATTTCTCATCTGTAAATGGATGTAATTTACCAGGAATATTGAAGAATACATTTTTTTACTTCTAGAGCAAGAAAAAAGAAAAGTGAAGAGTCCTTACATTTTCCACCTTGTCTTACAAATAAGGAAAGAGTCAAATTCAATTTGCTGGTATAAAGTCACAAATTGTTTCATGCAGAAATAAAAATAAATTTTACCTCCTGGCTCTAAGGCCTGTGTCCTTTTAAGGCAACTGTAGATATGTAAGTGGTATTATGTAAATTGTGTCATGTGTTTACAGTTCTATTAAAGATCATACTCTTAATATAACATTGGGAAACATAGGTTATTGAATAGTATCTATATGAGAATATCATTTGAACTAATCACACTAAGTTGAAAACTACATGTTAGTCCATCAAAATGTGGAAATAAATGATTTTATGTATAAGAAAACAATAAGACCAAGAAAAGTGAGGATACATTAGAGAGACTGCAGGAATAACATTAGTGTTTTTACTGTCTACCTGTTTATGTGATTGTATTTCTTGATATCGAAACTCTACTCTGGTTATTCTTATTGTATGTAATCCAATGCTGTTTATTACTATGTATTCAGTGTAGGAAATCTAGTTTCAAAAATATCCAAATATTTTACTTTTCAATCACAACATTGTAATCATCAGGGTACACTGTGGTCATCAACATCTTCATAAAATTATTATTTGCAACATAAGTGCTAACTATTGAAAGTCTTATATGTCTATGATATTGCTATTATTTGTTTTTTGATTAATAACTTTAATGTTACTAGTGTTATGCATCCATATTAAAATTTTGAACAAATAAAGAAAGAAAAAAAACCTGGGGCTGAGAAGGTGGCTAAGTGGTAGAGCACTTGCCTTGCATGCCTGAGGCCCTGGGTTCAATTCCTCAGCACCACATAAGCAAAAAGAAAAAAGCTGGAAGAGGCGCAGAGGCTCAAGTGGTACAGTGCTAGCCTTGAGCTGAAGAACTGAGGGAGAGCACCCAGGACCAGAGTTCAGGCCCCACGACCGGACCCCCCAGAAAGAAAGAAAGAAAGAAAGAAAGAAAGAAAGAAAGAAAGAAAGAAAGAAAGAAAGAAAGAAAGAAAGAAAGAAAGAACCTGAACCATATCAGGTAGCTTGAATATGTGCTTATATCAAATTATGGAATAGATTTTTGAAGCATTGCAAATTCCTAACGAGTATGAATTAACTTCTTCTCTCCCTGTCATTACACAAAAATATTTAAGAGTTTGAACAGAATTTATTAAGTAATATAGTGTAAATGTTACTACAATATCATGTGCATATCTAAAATTTCCTTGAAAGTAATAAACTCTACTTTCTATTGAAATATTAGTTATTTTACTATAGGAAAATTTTAGAAAAATAGACTGTATATCTTTGAAATGAAAAAGGTAAAAATTAGTAGCATAAAATTTTTAGAGGAAATTTGTTTTCAGAAAAAAAATATATATGTATATAAAAGTTATGTGGAGAAAGCCATACTGTTTAGAGAGAATTTGTCATCAGAAATACATACATATATCTAAATTTATGTGTAGAATGATGTACATTATCATGAAACAAACATCTTAAAACATAATTAAAATTTAAAAAAAAATACATCAAACCATGGTCTGGTAACTCACACCTATAATTCTAGCTACTTTGGAGGCTGAGATTTTGGAATTGTTTTCAGACTAGTCCAGACAGAAAAGTACTTGTTAGATTCTTATCTCAAATTAACCACTAAAAAACAGGAATTAGTTCTGTGCTTCAAGTTGTCGAGTGCTTTCCTTGAGCATAAAAAGGCTTAGGGACAATGCCCAGTACTCGCAAACAACACCCACAACAACAAAATATATCACATTAATTTCACAAAAGGATCTTTTAACTGCTGTGAACATTTCTTAGAAAAATTAATACATGCCCTTGGAAAATGTTAAGTAAAAATTACAGAATATTTATGTCTATGTTAAAGACATGACAATTTAGATTGTTTAAGATATTCAGGTAATGATTACGAATTAAGAATAATGATAAGTAGATAATATATTGGGACTGGTCATTTATTCTATTTTATGATAGAAATAAAATGATATTTGTAATGATTCTATAAAATTACCCTTCCTTGGTATTTGAATTATAATAAGTGATAAACATTTTTAAATGATTTCCATAGAAAGAAAATTATTCCAAGGATGGTTCGCTGTAAGACTATTTTTGTTTTCTTCTTCTAGTGTTCATATGTTCATAGAAATTAAAATTCCAAAAATACAATGGATGTTGGCATTCAGGAACATCTTCATAGACACTAATATTGGACTCACTTAAGTGGAATTGTTTTATTTCATTTGTTATTTTCATAAATAAATCAAGATGGTTGTATATTTTGTTTCTTTTCACTGCTAATGGCTCTTATCTTGAGAATACAGTTTTTCCTAGCAAAGTAGAGAAAAACAATGGATTAAGCAAGTAATATATGCCTTTCATAAAATTCAGATGCATAGATTTGTGTCTTCTGTCATTTGCTAAAAGTTTCTTCCAGATAATATTATCAGTTATAAGTGATATATAATACCTAGCTATTCCAGTTATCACATACACTTGTTGATTGAGCTATCTCTGTATACATTCAAAATAAACAAAAATCACATCTTTGTTTCAAAAACTGTTGTTGACAAAGTTTTTAGCCAACACCAAAAACATCTTTCTAGGTATTCTGCATATTATGTGAAGTATTTTTAAAAATAGTTTTTGTTGCTGACATGTAATTCACATGCAATATATTATCTCCTTTTATTGTATACATTTTAGTGCTTTGGAAATGAATCGTACAATCATAGGTTTTCCAAGCCTAATTTTCACAAACTTGCATTTCTTCAAATAGAAATGCTGTAAACATTAAAACAGACATTAAAATAGACATAATTATTTTATTTCCAGGTATATTTTAGATATGAGACCCTTGTCCATTGTATGGCTAATGAAGATCTCCCAATGTGTGGGCTTTCTGTTGATCTTGTTAGCTATATCCTTTGCCATGAAGAAGCTCAGCAATTTCATGCAATCCCATTTGTCCCACCTCTCTTTGATTTGTTGTGTTTCTAGGTTTCTATTAAGAAATTTTCGGCCTGTATCAAGGAGACCTATGGTTTCTCCTATTCCATCCTATAATGTTTTCAGAATGCCTGCTTTGACTCTGAGGTCTTTGATCCATTTGGAGTTAATTCTGGTGCAGGGTGATATATAAGAATCTAGCTTTAGTTTTCTCCAAGTAGTTAACCAATTTTGCCAGCACCATTTACTGAAGAGGCTGTCTTTCCTCTATTCTATTTTTTTAACTCCCTCATCAAAGATTAGATGGCTATATGTCTGTAGGTTCATTTCTGGGTTTTAAGTTCTATTCCATTGGTCCTGAGGTCTGTTCTTATGCCAGTACCAATCTGTTTTGATTACTATGGCTTTGTAGTAGAGTTTGAAATTTGGTATTGATATTCCTCCAGCACTGTTTTTTTTCTGTTAAGGAATGTTTTTGATATTCAGGGTCTTTTATTGTTCCATATGAATTTTTGGATGGCCTCTCTTATTTCCTTGAAGAATGAGGTTGGAATATTGATAGGTATCGCATTGAACTTGTAGATAGCTTGGGAAGTATTGCCATCTTCAGGATTCTTATCCTTCCAATCCAGAAGCATGGGAGGTTTTTCCACTTTGTGCCCAATAAAAAAGTGGGCTAAAGACTTAAAGAGAAACTTCTCTGAATAGTAAAGAAGGATGGCCATTAGACACATGAAGAAATGCTCAACCTCCATAGCCATAAAATAACTGCAAATCAAAACAACATTGAGATACCACCTTACCCTAGTTAGAATGGCTATAATCAGGAACTTTAATAACAACAGATGCTAGAGGTGTTATCAACAGAAGGGAACCTTACTGCATTGTTGGTGGGCATGTAAACTTGTTTAACCATTTTGGAAAGTAGTATGGAGGTTCCTCAAAAGACTCCACATAGAGCTCCCCTATGATCTAGCAATCCCACTTTTGGGCACTTACCCAAATGATCACAAATAAGACTATATTAAAGCTACCAGCACAACTATATGTATTGCAGCATTATTTACCTTAGCTAAGAAATGGAACCAACCCAAACATCTCTCAGTAGATGAATGGATCAAGAAAATGTGGTATATGTAAACAATGGAATTCTATGCCTCTATCAGAAAGAATGACATTGCCCCATTTGTTGGGAAATGGAAAAACTTGGAAAAATAAGCCAGGTCCAAAGAAACATAGGTCCTATGGTTTCCCTTATTTGCAATAACTAGTATACATGTGACACAAACATTAACTGTCACACAAGTTGATGTTAGGCGACATGGACCCCAAGATGAGGATTCAAATGTTTTATTTCTTTCTTGCGATTGTTTCTAACATATGTATAAGATGATTTCTTTGTTGCTTTGTATGTCCCTCCCACATGGTATAACCCCTGCTTTCACCGTATTTTATGTTGGTATAATTTGTAGAGGGGAAGGGAAAAACGAATTGTTTAAATAGGGATACAGGTGGACCCATTACAACAATGAGATGTATAAGTCGTTATGTCTATAAACGAACTTAACAGCTCTGGTGGGGTGGTGGTGGTGATGGTGGTTTTGGTGGTAGTGGTGGGGTTGGCGGGAAGGGGGTGGGGTTGGGCAAAGGGGAAGGGATGGGAAGGGGAAACAAAGGAGGAGGCAGCAATGCTTGAACAGAAATGTACTCATTATCTTGCCCATGAAATTGTAACCCCTCTGTATAGTATTTTCACAATAAACATAAATAAATAAAATAGATATGAAATTCACTTACAGGAATTTGTCCAGCATATATCCTCTATAGTGTGTCTTTTCAAATTTATTTTTGGGGATTATTTTCAGGGTCTCATATATACTGTTCCAGTGCACTGTCAATGACATACATTACCTGTCCAAACAAGTTTTTTTTTTTTTTTTACTTCTCTTTAATACATACATAAATATCTAATGGCTGGATCATGTACAATTCTCTTTGAGGTTTTGAAGACTTGAAAACTTGCTTGCTAAAATGATTGCAGTATTGTACAAATAGATCCGCTTTGTGGAGCGTATCAATTTCTCCACAAATGCATTACTATATTTTGTGTCGTCTTTTCATATAATGGTCACATCAATGAATTTTCTTTTTATTTGTTCTTAGATATTAAAGAGGAGTTTATTTCATATGCTCTTCCTATTGACTATTAATTTACATATGTTCTTTAACGAAATATCCTATTCAGAAAAGAAATGTATATAGAATTAGGAGATATAAAAATACTTAAGGCTCAGGATAATTGTAGTATTAACATTGTAGCATTAACAAATGGAGAGGAGGCAGAGGGCATTTCCGTGTTTCTGAGTGACTGTGTGTGTATGCACAAGGGAGGGAGGGAGGAAACTCAAAGATCTCATGCGACAGAGCATGTAGGCCACCCGGGCCAATTCATGACATCGAGGTCTCTGTCTCTGTTTCTCTGTCTGTCTGTCTGTCTCTCTCTCTCTCTCTCTCTCTCTCTCTTGAGTTTGAATTCTCTCACCCACCCTCCCTCCCTCCCTTTCCTCTCTCTCCACTTAACCAGTCAATCTTGGGGCTTGAGCTACTGGTGCTCCAAAACACAAAGATCTCAATCTGAGCCTGCCTGCCTGCCTGCCTGCCTATGCATGGGCCCCATACCCCAACCAGGCATATCATCATCCCCACTCCACCCCACCCCTTCTCTGAAAAGAAGGCAGTCTCTCTCAAGGCCAGCCAGCCTGGGCCTGGAAAAGAAGGACTTAGGACCAGTTTTCTCAGTGCATGGTTTTTCATGCATTTCGTGAGAGAAAACTGGAATTCCCAAAACAACCATTAGATGGCGGGGGTTTGCCGTCGACAAGGTGGATGGGGTGGCAGGAGGAGCAAAACATAGGTCTGGTCAGTCAGTCAGTCAGTCAGTCCTCACCAACACGGTAGTGGGTAGTGAGAGTTCTAACAGACACATACATATATGTTATAATTCATTATTATCATCATTTGCTTTTCCTTTTTCCTTTTGGCCAGTCCCAGGGCTTGGGCTCCGGGCCTGAGCACTGTCCCTGAGTTTCTTTTTGCTCAAGGTGAGTGCCCCTTCTGGCTTTTTCTGTTTATGTGATACTGGGGAATTGAACCGAGGGCTTCAAGCACTTTAAGACATATTCCCAGCCCACCTCTGTGATTTTTTTTTCTTGTCACCATAATGAGTCTGCACCGGGTTCTGCCCGCCCAGAACCAGAGGTAAAGTACTGTCCTCTGGGAGCTTGTGTTCTTTCATTACACAGTACTAATTCAGCCTCCAGGAAATCTTCACTAGGGCATTTTCCCCCAAGTCCACCTCCACTTCTGGCGTTTTGGGTGACTCATCAAGATGCACAGTCTCAAAAGGACTTTCCTGCCCGGGCTGGCTTTGAACCATTATCCTCAGGTCTCAGCCTCCTCACTCAGCACCTCAGATGGATTATGGGCAGTGAGCCATTGCCACCAGCACCACCCGGCTGGTTAGCCTTTGCCTGCGGTTTTTCTTTACCAACCAAGAGGTTTTGTGCTCTACCTGTCTTATGGATAAGTTTGCTCTGTTTTTGGTCTTATTTTTGTCCTCATGGATATCCTTTCCCAAGGAAAAGTGGCCTAGGCTCATCTCAGCTTGGGGAGAGAGTTAATTCCTGAGGCCAGACAATCAATAGGAGGAACTTTCTGCCACAGTGTGGTGTGGTGTGGTGTAGCAGCTCCAATATCATAAGAAGGACTGCCATCTTGTGTGCAAGACACCCGGGGGGGGGGGGACTGCAGGAGGGGGGCAGAGGCATTTTCTCCTTCTGGAAACCAGATGATGATTGAATAAAATTAGCCATCCATCCTTGAGACATTCTCAAGGACGTGGGCTGGGAATGTGTCTGGGTGGTAGAGTGCTTCCCTAAAAACTCGGGCCTAAATGGCAGCAGCAGGGAAAGAGGCATCCATCTTGTTTACAGACTGAGTGTCAACGTTCAAAATGAGAAGACTCTAAACTGAGTCTTTGCATGTTCTTCAGCTCATGTGGGCGTTCATGTTCTGTGTGGGTTGACATGGGCTGGTAGGCAGACAGGGTGGGCGATTCATTGGAGATAAGAGTCTATTTCGGGGTCCTGGTTCCTACTCCCTCCTTCCTTTGGGGTCACTGAGGAAGAATTTGCCTCTGGCAGGTTCCAGGCTGGCAAGTAGAGTAAGCAGAGCCCCCTGGGCCTGAAATACAATTCTTCCAGGAGTCCACAAAGACAAGCAAGAAAGAGAGAGAGAGTGGGGGGAGGGAGAGACAGAGAGAGAGAGAGAGAGAGAGAGAGAGAGGGAGAGGGAGAGTGGGGAGAGAGGGAGAAAGACAGAGACAGAGACAGAGAGGCAGAGAGAAAGAGACAGAGAAACAGAAACAGAGAGACAGAGACAGAGACCCAGCGACCGATGGAAAGACACACAAAGAGATGGAAAGGGATCGAGAGATCCACAAGTCCAACTAGGTCCCCTGAATCAACAATCAGACAGACAGACAGACACACACACACACACACACACACACACACACACACACACAGACCAACCAACACACAGGCCCATTAGTGTGACTGATTAGATCACCTGAATAAACTATTCCTTCCCTGTGCTCATGTATTAAGGTAGACTATTGGTATGGAGTTCTTCTTGTCACCAAACACAGGTGAGGATTAGTGACTTAACATCGCACAAACATTCAAAGAATCTCAATTCGGTTAGAAGCTTGTTGGGTTTCACTTCTCAGGCTGCTACGTACTGTGGCTTCCATTTCCATTTTTGTCGGGCACGAGGGGATGCTGTCTCCCTTCCCTCTCTCTTTTGATTTTTACAAATTGTTAGGGAAATGGTGACATGCATAAGGGTTACAGTACGCCAGCCTGCACCTGTGGCTCATGCCTGTAATCCTAGTTGTTCAGGAGGCTGAGATCTGAGGATCACAGTTCAAAGCCAGCCAGGGCAGGAAAGTCACCAGACTCTTATCTCCAATAAGGCACTAGAAAATCGCATGTGGTGCTGTGGCTCAAGTGGTAGAGCACTGGCTTTGACCTGAAGAGCGTAGGGCCAGCTCCCAGGCCCAGAGTTTAAGTCCCACCACCCACAAAAAAAAAGAAAAAAGAACGGTTACATTGCATAAGTGTGGTAAGAAGAGTAATTTTTTTGGGGGGAGTCCAGTCATGGGTCCTGAACTCTGGGCCTGGGCGCTGTCCCTTAGCTCTTCAGTTCAAGGCTAGCACTCTACCACTGGGGCCACAGCACCACTTTCGGCTTTCTTTCCTTTTGCTTATGTGATGCTGAGGAATCAAACCCAGGGACTCAGGCATGCAAGGCAAGCGCTCTACCACTGAGCCACCTTCCCAGCCCTACTTTTTCATTAATAAAATTTTTTTTTTGTCGTTCATGGGGACTGAACTCTGGGCTTAGGCGCTGTCCTTGTGCTCTTCAACTCAAGGCGAGCGTTCTACTGCTTGAGCAACAGCACCACTTCCGGTTTTCTAGAGGTTTATTGGAGATAAGAGTCTCACAAACTTTCCTGCCTGGGCTGGTGTTGAACGGTGATCCTCAGTTCTCAGTCTCCTGAGTAGCTAGGATTATAGGCATGAGTCACTGGCACCCGGCTAATAAGTTGTTTTAATTTTGAAAATACGTATGGAGGGGTTACAATGACATGAGCAAGGAAATGAGTACATTTCTTATCAAGCATTGTTGCCTCCTCCTTTGTTTCCCCTTACCATCCCTGCCCTCCCATCTTCCCCCACCCCCAAAATAAGAGTACGTTTTTTTGTTGGACAGTTTCACCCCTTCCCTGGCTCTCTCACAGGTTTTCCCTCCCTCAAGTTGTGTTCCCCACCCACAGGTTGTGTCTTCAATTCCAACATAGTGTCTAGTGAGTGCCACTGCTGTACTTCTTCACTCTTGGTCCCTCCATTTCTTGGCTCTCATGGAAATAGATGAAGCAAGAAACAAGGGGGAAAAAAGTAGAGAAAACAAAGCAACATCGACGATAACAAATACAAAGAAAGGGGAAGACTTCTTGTTATATGATCAGAGGTATAAAGGCATTGCACTTTGGTGAGCCTCGTGTCTTCAATTAAGCAACCCAAAAGACAGAAGTAGAGTTCTGGCTCAAATGGAAGAGTGCCAATCTTGAGCTCAAGAGCCAAGGGACAGCACTCAGGCTCTGAGTTCAAGCCCTAGGACTGGAGCGTACATGCACGCTTGCGTGCACACACATACACACACACACCACCACCACAACCACCACCCACACCCTGTACCCCTTGATCTTTGCTGCTGTTTCCTACCACACAGGCACAGGTATGCATGGCAACATGTAATCTACCTTTGCACTGCCACCACCACCACCACCAACTATAGCAACAGTCTTCCTAGGCTTCCCCTCTCCCCCCACCTCTGGTCCCTAGTTTAGATCGATGAACCAAAGTGTCCCCACAGCACGTTCATTTCTGGCAAATATCAGATAGGATTACAGTGATGAGGAGAGAGGAGCGATCTCCATGGATTGACTGTAGGGCCCAGAGGACAAAATGCCAACCCAGACCCATTCATAGGTCAAGCCGGGAAAATATTTTTTTCATTTTCCGACTCTCTCCACACCCCGTGATTTGTCTGTCTGTCTCTCTGTGTGATAGGGAATCTCTGGCCCGGGTGGGATGGGGTTTGCCATTCATGACCTGTGTGGGCAGGGATGCTGGGGCGTATGGGTGTGTGTACCTGGGAGGGGAGGTGTTCCTTCCTCACAAGACCTTCCTAAGTGTGGGTTCTGTTTTGATTGATCTTGAGTCTGAGATTTTTTCCCTTGTTCTGGGGTGCAAACTATTGGACACTTCATGGAGTGACGGAGAGTGATTCGGGGCTGATGGAGGAGGCTGGCGAAGAGAATAGTGATGAAGTATTGCCAGCTCTCTTCTGAGGCTTTATTTACAATAAAACAGAAGAAAAAAAACAGCAAACAAGGAAATTTTCTTGAAGGCAGGGCCGAGTGGAGGGGGGAGGGGGGACCGCAGGGGGTGTGTCTTTACTTTTTGTTATTTTCTAGACATGGTTACCCCTTCTTTTGCTTGCTCCCCCAGTTTCTCCCTTCACATCCCTGCCCACCAGTTGCATAGGTGATTTTTCCACACAGTGCATGTCAAAAACCATATTGCTTTGGGTTGCCCTGCTTCCCTCCATTTCCGCCCCCCTTTCCCACCCTACCGAAAAGAAAAAGAAAAACCCAAAGTTCAAAACAAATTCTGCCGCCACCCCTGCCGCAGCCAACTGTAGCAACAGACCTCCTAGGCTTCTGTATCCTGGAATTCATTTGGATATTACGTCTTATGAGCAAACTGTACCAGTTTATTTATTATTGTAATTTATAAACAGTAACACAAATGTCTTTACATCAGTATTATGAAAAAGGGTCCCATTGGCTGAAGTGGGTAAAAAAATGAGACTTGGGAACATTTCTGAAGGAGTGCCAAGAAAATGGAAAAAATGCAATGCGATAGTTTAGGGAGAGTTATAAATATCAATTGCTGCACTAGGTGCAATTTCATGCAAATGTCTTCATCCACTGAGGTAAATTTTTTATATACATATCAGAATAAAATTTCTTGAACTATATAGTTGTAAGTTCTGCTCCTGGATGGCAAGAAGACTCCACCCTCTTCACAACAAAGTCTCCACCCAGTACTTGCATTACCTAGGCAACTGGCACAGCTGGAAGACCTCACATCTTCATCCGCTGAGGTCACATCTGAATTTGATGTGGTTACACCTTTCTCCTCACTTACCCTAGATAAGGCCTAACCAAGGCCCAGATGCCTTTTCTTTTCTAGCTCTTTTCTCTCCCTTTCCCAGCTCTTTGCCAGCTCTCTTTTCCAGCTCTTTCCCAGCTCTCTTTTCCAGGTCTTTGCTAGCCACGTGGCGTGCCAACCTTATCTGGTTCCAGCAGGTGGTCTGAATAAACCTATCCCTTACCTGAATACCAAATGTATTTGTTATACCAGCATTCGGGGACCCCCAGAAGACCAGAGACCACGATCAATGTAAGCAACAAAGAACCAGTTTATTGCAAGCTCGAGCTTGGTCCTCCGTGCACATGGTAACTGGTGACGCTAAGAGGCCCTGAGGATAGAATCAGCACAGTTTTTATAGTATTGAACAAACAACTTTAAGGAACTTTTACATAAGAAATTACATGACTGGTTAACATTTAAAGCAAGCTAATCTGGGCAAATATGATTGGTTGACCTTTACAGAAAAATGTCCTTGATCCATAGCTTGACCAAAAATGGTTACGAGTCACACCCGGATCAACAGAATGCATGGCATGTCTCGCCCTGGGCTCTGAAGTACCAGTTGGTCAGAAACTCTTAGTCCTAGGTGGCTGGGGGGGCAACACCACTTGGGGGCTAACACCTGACTTAAGCAAACGCCATCTATGGCTCCAAGAATTGTGCATGGCTTTCTGTCATAAAATCCTAGCATTGGGACTAAAGTGGATCACAAGTCAAGTCACAGAACTGAGACGGAGTGTTAAACAAAAATGGAGTTGCTTAGGTTTCTTAAAACATTATATTTCTTCCCTAGGGCCTTACTGCCCTGGCCTCCAGGAAGGGCATTGCAGCTGTGGGGAGAATTCTGAGGATTTTGCGCCCTTGGTCAAGGCTTTTACCAAGCATCTCTAGGCTCCCAGGCTGACATTCCAGTACTGATTAACTCAAACCAGTCACAGTTAAAATCATACAAAAACCATAAAATCATCTAGCTCAAAGCAATTCATACAGAAGCAAAAATGAGCAGTTAGTAATCATAACTTCTAATTTCTATTACATTAAGCATTAATCTTACTCCATGCCTTTTAATAAATTCATTCAGGTGGTACTTGCCTACTTTGATGAGGGCAGCCCAGTTTTCTGCCTCTTTCACTCCACTCCTTAAGGTTTTAGCAGATTTTTTAGCAAGCAAAGGTACAGAAGTGACAATGGATGTTAGGGGCTGTCTATATATTTTTACGTTCTTCACATGGTGCTGTTTTACTCGGCTACCTGTTTTTATAAACTTACCAATAGTCTTTTATTCACTTGATTTCCCTTAAGTAAATTAAAATAACTGGCTGGTGACAGGGTACATCTAGATATTTCTATCCGTCCCATAGAGATAATCTGTTACATTTTAGGACATGGTAGATTATATTTGCTATTTCCCCAAATAGACTTTACAAAATGAAGTAGGCCCTGAGAGGAGCCTGGTACAGGTTCTTTCCAGGCTTTGCCTTTGTTTTAGCGGTTTTAGGAAGAAAAAAAAACTAAACAAGGTTAACTCGACCTTGGTTCCATCCAGCCCAGTTCTTGGAATGGAAAGAATGCCTCTAGGTTCCCCTCCCCTTAACAACTTAACCCACCTTCATTGTTCTGTTAAGGTCTGAATGATTAAACAGATAGCCAGTAATCTGGCTCATACTGGCAAAATTCTGAGCTTATCATAAACTCCACCTTTTTCACCTGTTTATGTGAAACTCCACTAAACTCCTTTGTGTATGGTTACTGTAAGCTCCAACTTACCGTTGAATTCGTGAGTCATTTAAACCAAAAGTTTAAACAGCCATTATGTGACAAAGTGTAACCTCATTGGCCACCTGCATGTGGTCTAGTATAATCTTTTCGGTGTGTGACAACCTCATTGGTCACCTGCATGAACAGGCTTGACCTTATGAATTTTGCCTTTAAAAACCTAAGTACGTGGGCTACTCAGGGTCGCAGTATCAGCACCCGAGCCTGTGCTGCGGCCCTGGCTAGTCAGTGTAGGAACCTTCTCAATAAAGTTGCTTCTTTATTAACAACTTTGTTGCGGTGGGCTCTGTCACTCCGGATGACTAGGTGGGCTGCCTGCGTGAGTAAGGGTCTTCCTACTACACAAAAGCCATCTGTGTCCCCAAAGATGTTTCTGGACCTCTCATCATGTGTGACTAAATAGGCCTCAGTGAATTAAGCTGAGAAAGCTGCAAAACAAAGCAGATCACTTCAGTTATGTAATATTAAGGGCATAAAAGTAGCTTTATACCACTGGATCTTTATTGAGAAGATAGAATAAAAAGAAGAGAAAAATATTTGAGGATGCAATATAAACCAATTGAAATGTATCCAACAGATGATCTGGCTTTTAAGTGGTTATTAGTGTGATCATAGACCATCATCCCAAGAAAGATCAATCGGTGTTTTCAGAAATATCCTAAACCAAATGTACTTGTAATAACGACCAATAGCATTTTTACAGATACATTTCTATCCTCCTAATTCCAACTTTAATCCTAACATGTCTAGTTATTATAGTACATTCACAGTTGTGCTACTTATAGATATTACGTCTTATGTCTTATCTGCAATATCTTAAATGTTCAGAGAAATTATACCTTCTGACAAAAGGAGAGTATATGTGTCACACACACACGGGGACACACACACTCTGCCCAGAGTGCTGTGTAGGTTACTATGTCCAGTTATAGTTTAGGTCTAGTATCCAGATAGGAGAAAAAACACGTGCTGTTGGTCAGTCAGTCGGTCTGTTTGTCTTTCTGCCAGTCTGTCTTCCTCTGGCATCACCTGTTCTTGGTTCTTCTGGCCTCCAAAACCCCCCAACCCCTGCCCCGCTCGTAGTCCATAGGTCTATTTCCCTGCAACTGACATAATCTTACTCCTATTCTTTTGAGAATGGATGAATAAACTTTTACCTTGTGGACATTATACACACACCGTAACGTGTGTGTGTGTTTGTGTGTGTGTGTTGATGGAATAGGGTGTTTGCCATGCCTGACCCCCTGGCTCTGCCTGTCTACCTGTCTGTGAAGAGATGTGTGTCCTGGCACACTTCTGCCTGCATATGTTCCCATTGCAAACCCCAAAGAGAAGTATGCCTGGTCTGTGGGTTCTAACCATGCATCACCACTGGGAGATAGGATTGCCCCTCTGATCCCTCCACTATGTTTGGAACAGGGCCCCTATTCTTTCCCTGTCTTTCCTCCTGGGGTTTCCTACCTGCCCCCCCTCCACACACTGTGCACTACCCTGCTCAAGTCCTGGTCCACCACAGTCATGTGAGTGATGATGCCTCTACCCTCCAACATACGTGTCTAGGGTTTAGATTCCTCACCTCATGCCTTGAACTGCTCCAGAGAGAGTGGAAAAGCCTATTAGAAAAGGCTAGCTGTCTGGACAGATTTGAGGAGGAAAGATCAGAAGGTCGTTCCGTCTGGTGCCCGGGATAAGTGTCCCACGGGTGCCACCTCCCCTTCCTTTCTCACCCAGGGGCTCTTGTTTGACTTTCCTGTCATTTATTGATGCGTGAGTGGACTCACACTTCCCATTGCACTGTCACCATAGTTTTCCAGACCTGTGTGTGTGACATACCTAACATCTCTGTGTTAGAAGAAAACTCTCTCTGGCCTTCCCCCTCCCCTTTCCCTGTGAGGGGTGGAGTGGGGACAGTGTGTTGTGCAGGCAGGTGAGGCATGCAGCCTCCTCTGGACTAGCTGTGTTTGAGCTCCTGGCTCATGAATTTCACAAGTGAGCGGGGTTCCTCCCAGCTTGTCTCTTCCTGGACCTGACCCATCTTTGGTTTTCTCATTTCCATCAGGGGAAAAAGAAAAGAAAACAAACAAACAACCAAAAAAAAAAAAGAAAGGGTAGGCAGACAGTGGGGCAAGCTCTCACTTGCGCTTTTCTGGAAATGTTGGGGTGGGGGAGGGGAGAGGCGCCATGTGTGGCAGAGGTCATGAGGGCAGGCTGGCCGACTTTGCCGCCCCTGTCTGCTTGGGACCTATCCCGGGTTACCAGTTTATCGGCAGTTTTCTCAGGTTCAGAGTGCTTTGTTCGTGCAAATTCCATCTTGGTTTCACTTTTTTATTTTTATTTTTTAATTTATTTTGCTTCGTTCATTACTCATGAACGGTGTCTGTCCTGGCTACGTTTATCCCAGGCTGGCCCTCTCAGAAGCTGCGTTCCTGGGCCACTGCCTCCCAAGTGCCATGTGGCTGTCTTCTCCATACCCTTGGTGTGATTAATGTGGAGATGTTGCGATCTCCTTCAGGCCCAGGCATAGGTTGTGCCAGGTGAGGGGCGGACATTCATTGCGAATGGGACCACTCTTCTCATTCTGCCCGCGGGCCCCTGCCCTCACCGTCCAACCATGCCTGTCGTGTGCAAGAGGCAGGGGTGCAGCAACCGGGTCTGGCTGGTCTCTCCCCGCCCTTGCCATGAGGTCGGGGACTTGTACTTGCTGGAGTAGGGGGGTGCCCTGATCTTGCCCCTCTCTTCCCATGACTTGTTATCAGCACAGGGGTTGGCTCTCTCCACGGAAAGGGAGGTCAGTGTGAAAAGCCACACCTTGCTCTGCCTTCTTGAGGTGCTCCCAGAACACTCCTGGTTGGTCTGTTCTCTGAGGTGCAGAGTGCTTAGGATCCCACCTTGGCCGGCGGGGGGGAGGGAGGGGAGGAGAAGGCAGGAGACAAGGGCATGGGGGAGAGTGCAACACGCAGCAGGGAAATCCTTACAGATGACTGCCTACCCTGCACCCAAGTGACCCTGCCGGCCTTCACTTTCATTGTGCCATGGCGGCTTTGGCGCAAACCCTTGACTTGAGCGCATGGGTTAGACTCCTTGGTCCATGTTTAAGGATGGTTCAGGTGGTTAGCCAACATTGCCGTTGACCCCATGCACTTGCTTGTTACGGTATAGTGGTGTAGTAGCTGAGGTCTGTCATGTCTACTCAAGAAGCTGAGATCTGACCATATGGCTTCAAAACCATCCCAGACACAAATGGTCTCATGAGACTTTTATCTCCTATTCACCACTTAGAAAATAGAAGTATAAGCTGGGTACTGCTGACTCACACCTTTCATCCAAAGTACTCAGGATGCTGAGAGCTGAGGATCACGGTCCAAAGCCAGCCTGGGCAGGAAATTCCTTGAGATGCTTCTGTTCAGTGGCCCACTAAAAAACTCAAAGTGTGCTGTGGCTCAAGTGGTAGAACAATTGGCTTTAGCTGAAGAGCTCAAGGACAGCGCCCAAGACTAGACTTCAATTCTTCCAACTTCCAAGAAAAGAAAGAAAGAAACCTGAAGTGGAGTGCTGGGAATGTGTCTTAGGGGTAGAATACTTTGCATGTATGAATCCCTGGGTTTGATTCCTTAGTAACACATCACTAGAAAAAAGCCTGAAGTGGCTGTGTGGCTTAAGTGGTAGAGGACTATCCTTGTATAGGAAAATCTCAGGTACAGTGCTCAGGTCCTGGATTCAAGCTACAGGACAAGTGTATAAACACAAATACATGTGCACACACACATACACATAAACACACACACACACACACACACACACACACACACACACACACACAACAGATACTAGAAATGAAGCTGTAACAGCAAATGGTACAACACTGAGCTTGTACTCTGAGCTCATGGTCAGCAGCCAGGTCCTGTGTTCAACCCTGAAACCTAGCCACCCAGGGCCCGACTAGGAGAGGTCAAAAGTTCAAAACCTGATGAACTTCACCAGCCCTAGATGGCAGGAAGCATTGTGATATTACACATGTGCTTAGATTTAGCAAGCTTCCAGAAACCTAGGGAGATACCTCAAGGGTAGCACTCTGCCCTTGAGCAATAGCCCCACTCATGGGGATTTTGTATTCCTGTGATCCCTCAGAAATAAGAGTGTGGTGGACTTTCCTGTCCTGGCTGAATTCAAACCGGCATTCTCTACCTATCAACCTCCTGAAGAGCTAAGATTACAGGCAGGATCCACTGACACCTGGCTTTCTTTTCTTCTTGTTCTTTTTTCAATGTGGCAAACTGAAATCTTCACAGTGTCATTCTAATGGTTTGCATTTGCAAGGCCTGGAGTTCAAATGCCAGGACTACCACCTACAAATGGAGGGAGATCATGAGAAAATCATTCCTATCCATGGGAATGCTTAATGGAATGTTATAAAAGTAACAATTAAATTTGCAGTTAGTTCATGATTCTCTTATAGAATGCCACCCAAAAAGTATTGGATTATGTCTTTCATTCTAGCACCATGGTATGATTCTCCTAATTAAGGAATACTGACTCTTTTTACACCAATGCTTCAATAAGTATTAAACCATGATACTTCATTAAATGGAGACCTAATTTAATAACTAATAATTCATAATATATATAATTTAATATCCTCACATTGTCTCTCTCTCTCATATATAGCAAACTACACATCTACCTATCTATCTATCTATCTATCTATCTATCTATCTATCTATCTATCTATCTATCTATCTATCTATCTATCTATCTATCTATCTGCCACTACTATTGCCAGATTGTAGGTCCTCAGCACTGACTGGCTGCTCAGTTTGCCAAAGGCTTTTGTTCCACAACTGAACCATTCATGAATTGGGCATTGTGGGCTGTGAGTTCAAATCCCAGCATAGTCAAAAGATTATATGTGGAGTCAGAAGCCAATTTTGACCCATTTTTTTTCCTTCTTGGTGAAAGTCCTGGGTCTCAGTATGATGTAGAATCCATATGCAAATAAATCCATGTGATAAGACGTGATGAATGAAATAAATATTATATATGTAAAATACTAAATAAAATAAATAATAAATGAATAATGGTAATAAATATCATATGGATTAAACCCAGGTAAGTAAATAGATCTCATGTATGAATATTAATTTTTCCAGTTCTGGGGCTTGAATTCAGGCCCTGGAAACTGGTCTGGAATTCTTGTCTTCAAAGACGGTGTTTCCCCTCCCCCACAGTTCCACAGAATTATCCAGACCCTGAGTTCAAATCCCAAGCTGCCAGAAAAATGGTGCAAATTCCAAGCCAGGGTCTTAATTTTTTTTTAAACCAGGAACATGCACTGTCTTGAAAGCATGCTCTGTGCTATGACATCATTCTATTCAAAGCAAATTTCTTAGCAGGGTGCTTTTCTTCATAATGACTCTGGATGTTCACTGATAGAAATACATACATACATACACAGACACATGGGGTTACTGGCTCTTTTTTTTTTTTTTGGTGCAGGCCCTGAGGTTTGAACTATGAGTCTAAACATTGTCCTTGAGCTCCTTTTGCACAAGGAAGCACTTTATTATGCCTTAATCCATGATACATCATTAAATGGAGGCATAATTTAATACCTAATAATTATCAGGAATATATTAGATGTAATTTAATAATGTATAGACATCTCACATTCTATAAATGCATTTATATATTTAAATATACAGTGGATATACATCTCTCTCTCTCTCTCTCTCTCTCTCTCTATATATATATATATATATATTTGCAACAATTTATACATGTATTTATATATTGGCCATTCCTGGGGCTAGAACTCAGGTCCTGGGAACTGCTTGGCAATGAATTTGTTTGAGGCTGCTCTGCTTACACTGACCCCTTGGTGAATTGGGCATTCCAGGCCCTGAGTTCAAATCCCAGCATTGCTGAAGGCAATACATGAGGAAAGAAACCAATGTTGACCTGTTTTCCTCTCTGTGGAAATATTGTGTCCTAGGTACAATATGTAATATCTATGCAAATACATATATTATATACATTATACATGTATATAAATATTATTTTTGCCAGTTCTGGGGCTAGAATTCACACCCTGGGAAATGCTCCTGAATTTTTTTCTTCCAGGAGGTTAGCTTCCACTTCACCCAGAGCACAATAGAGTTACCCAATTCATGAGTTCAAATACCAGGTATGGCAGAAAAAATGGCCCAAATTCCTAGCCAGTATCTTAACTTTTTTGGGGGGCAGGCACGGGGCTTGAACTCAGGTCATCACAACTTTGTTTCAACCTTGATTACCCTAGGCTGGGGTGCAGCTTTTACACCCACAGATGATCCAGCTATCCTAGTACACAATTTCAACTCCCAGCTCTGGCAAAAAAAAAAACAAACCAACCAAGATGGTGGAGGAAAAACCTGGAAGTTTTACACAACTGTTTTACATTTGTTTGCTTTGTACTGTGACCATACTGGGTCTCAATGACTAGGCTTAAAAATTGTACGTGACCTTTCATGGCCGAAGGCTCTCGGGCTATCAGTGAAGCCTGAGCCCAACCCAGACACCTAGGCCCTGAGTTCGATGCTGCGACTGCCACCTACACACGGCTGAAGATTCTAGAGAACTCGTTCCTATCTATAGGAACACTAATAGAATGTTTGACAAGTACCAACTGAATTACTAATTAGCTAGTCATTCTAGTATAAGATTGTATGCAATAAATATAGGTCATTGATGAATACTTTATTAAGTCTCGTACCGTGATTAATTAATAGACACATAATTTTAGACCAAATAATTGGTAGTAATAGAATATATAAAAATAAGATATAGACATCACTCTTTATATAGAGTTATATAGTAGAATCTACATGAACGTCTATCAGTCTCTATAAATTTATTCATAGATGCATAGTCATATGTTTATATATTGGCCACACCTATGGCTTGATTTCAAGTCCTCAAACACAAGTCCCCCACATTTGCCCGACAACTTAATTTGCATCAGATTGGTTTGCTAACATTGACCTATTCATGAAGTGGGCATTCTAGGCCTGGAGTTCAAATCACAGAACTGCCAAAATCTTAATCCTGGTGGAAGAAGCCAATTGTCCCACTTGTTTTCCTTATCAGCGAAAGTCCTGGGTCTCAGAATTGATGTATAATACGTAGGCAAATCTATATCCTATGTAATAGAATGTAAAAAATGTTATACGTGTAATCATACTCTCTATATAATCAATAAATGAAACACAAAATAAAATGAATAACTACAGTAACTGCAATATGCAGTAATCATGTGTATATAAATATAAATCATGTATTTAAAATGTATACGAATATTATTTTTTCGAGTGCTAGAGCTTGAATTCAGTCCCTGGGAAAAAGCCTGATTTTCTTGTCTTCCAGCACGGTGAGCTTCCCCTTCCCCCACAGTGCTGCAGTTTTACCTGGACCCTGAGTTCAAATCCCAGGCCTGGTAGAAAAAATGGCGTGAATCCCAAGCCAAGGAGCCTCATTGGTTTTTAAACATTTTGAATGTATGTATGTATGTATGTATGTATGAATTTATTTTTATTTTGTCAAGAACAGGGCTTGAGCTCAGGTCATTGCAACTCTGCTTCAGTTTTGATCATGCTAGGCTGTGGTGCAGCCACTGAGCCCACAGCTGAACCTGGGTTCCTTGGCCCCAAAGACTGACCGGAATAAAAATAAATAAAAAGACACAGATAAAAATCTGGCTACCTGCAGATGGATGTCAGTTTTACATTTGTTTTCTTTTCAAGGTGACCATCCTTGGTCTGAATGACACGACTGAAAACTGTTGGTAACCTGTCAATGGTGAAGGCTGATGGCTTCCAGGGAAGCCACAGGCCAAAACGGCAACCTAGGCCCTGTGTTCAATGCCCAGTCCTGACCCCTACCAATGGAGGGAGATGCTAAGAGTCTCGTTCCTATTCATAGGAATAAGGATAGAAGTATATGAATATCAAGGTTGAATTAGTTGTTCCTGAGTGATTCTACTATAAAATTAGAGATTGATTTTAGGAGGCTGATGGATTTTAATGAATATTTTTGGACACATTAAACAAATATTATTAATTACATGGACACAATAGTTTGGACAGTGGTTGATTTAATTAATAATTCATTAAGGACGAAAACAATAATGTTAATTACATGGAGGAGGCAGAATAAATACCCAAGAATTGGTAGGAATGTAGCCTATATAACTGCATAATGTATAGATATCTCTGGCACTCTATAAAGATCTGTATTTATTTGTGTACTACCATCTGCATGTCAATCTGTTCTTGTTTTGTCAACCCCTATGGCTCGTTCTCAGGTGTGGGAAATGCTTGTCAACTCCATATGCCCCAGGCTGGCATGCTGACACTCACCCACTCATGAATTGGGCCTTGTAAGATGTGAGTTCAGATGCCAGCACTCACAAAAATTGAATCGTGCAGTAAGAAGCCCATGGTGACACGTGTTTTCCTTTTCTGTGAATGTCCTGGGTGTCAGGTATGAAGTTTCATACATAGGCAAATCTATATCCTACGTAATAAATGTAGTAAATATTCCATGTGTAATAGCAGTCAATAAAATAAGTGGTAAATGATAAAACAAAAAATAAAATGAATAACTACACTAAGTGCAATTTGAAGTCAACATACGGGGCGGGCTCAACCTCAAGGCCTGTGCACTTCATGGCAGCTGAATTGGCTAGAGGCTGCTGTGCTGGCTGTCACCCATTCATGAATTGAGCCTTCTAGGCCCTGAGTTTAGATCCTAACACTGCCAAAAATGTAATCGTGGAGTGAGAAGCCAAGCGTGACACATGTTTTCCTTTTCTGTGAAAGTGCTCAGTGTCAGGTAGGATATATAATTCAAGTGCAAACGTATATGCTATGTAATAGGATTTTATAAAGGTAAGAAATGTAATAGGTGGAAGAATTGTCACTACAATCAATGATAAACAGATGGAATTAGTAGTGAAGCATTCTAGCGTAAAATTAGATGCAATAAGTATAGGATGTTCATTAAGTTTAATTAATATTTTATTAAGCATTAAGAGAATAAAAAGTATGTGGAGACATAATTAAATACCTAATAATTGGTAGTAACACATGATGCATAATTTAATAATATATACACATTGGTCTCATTCTATGAAATATATAATTATATGTATGGATATATGTACAAATATGATAAACAATAACAGGATATTGAGTAATTATTAATGCTTTATTAATAGTTAACTGGGACACATCAATAAATGGAGACATAATTTAATAACTATAGTTGGTAGTAATATTATCTATATTTTAATAATATGCAGACATCTCTTTTTGTGTATATAATATTTATATACAGCAATCTCTCTCTATTTTTACCTCATTCACTCCTGTGGATCGGTGGTTGAGTGCTCGCTTAGTAAGCATGAAACCCTGGGTTAGATAACTTAGTGCCACATAAACAGAAAACCCGGAAATTCTGCTGTCTTTCAATCAATTGAGTGTTAGCCTTGAACACAAACACTTAGGGACAGTGTCTAAGCTCTTATTCAAGCCCCATGAATGCCGCCAAAAAAAGGGAGGATGTTCTAACTGCAATTATAGAAGTACTGAACTTCAAATACCTCATTACAGAGCAAGCTAGGAGTCTGATGCTGATAGCTGACACCTAACCAGACTTAGCCAGATGTAAACTACTGCAACCCAGCTCCACGAGTTATTCATGTCATCCTGGCTTACATCCGGCATCCTAGCTTCTCAGGGGCTTTAAAACCCAGTCCTGGCAGGAAGTTTGTTAGACTCTTTGAAATGTGGCTCCAATGGTAGAGCTCTAGCCTTAAGCAAATGTTATTAGAACAATATCCCCATGCTTTGAGTTCAAACCCCATGGCCAACCCCTCCTCCCCAAAAACAAACCCCACTAAACCATTAGATGTGAACTTTAATGGTTTGTAAAATTTACTTCAAAGAATGATGATACTGATTAAAGCACCCTAATTCTAATGACAGCTTGTGGAATAGAGCTATGTGCTGAGTCCTCCATAGGGTGCTCCATTCTGATTACTGCACAGGTTGCTATGTGCTGAGTCCTTCACAGGTTGCAGTGTGCTGAGTCCTGTACTGGGTGCTGGGTGCTGAGTCTTTCACAGGATGCTCTGTGCTGAGTCATGTAAAGAGTGCCATGTGCTGTGTACTTACCGATTGCATTCTTATATCTTGTCCTTGTAAGAGCTCCACAACTGAGATGATTATGCAGACAAGAATATTGAGGCCTTTTGGGCATTTACACAAAAGTTTACAAACAAGACCACACTAAAGCTACCAGCACAACTATGTTTATTGCAGCAGTATTTACCATAGCTAAGATATGGAACCAACTCAAATGCCCCTCAGTAGATGAAAGGATCAAGAAAATGCGGTATATATACACAATGGAATTCTATGTTTCCATCAGAAAGAATGACATTTCCCCATTTGTTAGGAAATGGAAAGGCTTGGAAAAAATTATATTAAGTGAAGTAAGCCAAGCCCAAAGAAACATAGTTCCCATGGTTTCCCTTATTTGCAATATCTAGTATATGTATGAATCAAGCAGAAAAGGTCAGATAATGTGATGTTAGGAAAATGAACACTTAGATATGTATTTTAATGCTTTGTTATTTCATGCATTTTTTTCTAATGCACTTATAAGATTATCTCTTTGTTGCTTTGTATGTCCCTCCCCCACAGTATAACCCCTGCTTTCACTATATTTGATGTCAGTATAATTTGTGGAGGAGATGGGGAAAACAAGTCGTTTAAGGATACAGGTGGACCCGTTGTAACTATGAGAAGTACAAGTTGTCATGTCGAAAACGAACTTTACAACTTTGGTGCGGGGGGGGGGGGGGGGACGGGGAGGGGGACTGGGTGGGGGAGCGGGGGCAGGCTGGGAAGGGATGTGAAGGGTAAACAAAGGAAGAGGCTGCAATGCTTGATAAGAAATGTACTCATTATCTTGCCTATGTAATTGTAACCCCTCTGTAAAGTATGTTCACAAAAAATAAAAATTAAACAACAACAACAAAAAGAATATTGAAGCTCAGATAGGTCCCCATAGCAGGGATGAAATTATGTATTACTGAAAACTAGTGAGTTGTCTCCTGTAGACAATTGTTTTGTTTTGTTTCTTCTCAGTCATCAACCTTGAACTCGAGGCCTAGGCTCTGACCTTACCTCTTGGGCTCATGGCTAGCACTCAATCATGTGGAGCCATGGACGCCCTTGCAGCTGAGGCCATGACCAAGGGGTTGGTAGTTGAGGTCTGTCATCCTGCCTTTTCAGGATGCTGAGATCTGAGGATCTGGGTTCCAAACTATCCCAGACACAAAAGGTCCCATGAGACTATTATCTCCAATAAACCACCAAGAACCTGAGGTTGAAGTTTGGTGCTTGTGGCTTATGCTGGTCATCCTGGCTACTCAGGAGGATGAGATCTGAGAATCATGGTTCAAAGGTACCCTGGGCAGGGAAGTCCTTGAGTCACTTAGCTCTAATAGACCACCAGAAAACCTGAAGTGGCACTGTGGCTCAAGTGGAGAGCACAAGACTTGAGCTGAAGAGCTCAGGGACAGCACCCAGGCCCAGACTTCAACTCCTACAACCAACAACAACAATAAAAAAAGACAGAAATGAGCTAACAAACCTCATGTAGAGGGCTGGGAATGTGCCTTAGGGGTAGAGTGCTGTGCATCTATGAAACCCTGGGCTTGATTTCTCAGGACCACATCACTAGAAAAAAGCCTGAAGTGGCTCTGTGGCTCAAGTAGGAGAGAGCTATCTTTCCACAAGAGAAACTAGGAACAGTGCTCAGGTCCTGAGTTCAAGCTCCAGGACTCATGCATGTGTGTGCGCACATGCATGTGTGTGTGTGTGTGTGCACGCACACACACACACATCAGAAGTTGTTACACAAAATAATAAAGCACTGTGCTTCTGCACTGAGCTCCTGGTCAGTACCCAGACCCTGTGTTCAACCCCAAAACCTAGCCATCCAGAACCTAAATAGGAAAGGTCAAAGTTTCCAAAACCTGATGAGCTTCACCAGCCCTAGATGACAGGAAGTTTTGTGATATCAGATATGTGCTTGGATTTCCCAAGCTGGCAGAAACCTAGGAGAGGAATCATAATCCCATCATTGCAGGCAATGAAACATTTCATTAGGTTGAGTTCCCTAGTTGTCTGCCAGAAGGACTCCTGAATAATATTGAGCACTGTATCTGAACACCGGAATATAGTCTCACAAAGGCAGGATAAGTGCCCAGAACTTGGTCTGCCATGGGAGTTGCACAAATGAAGCCTTCCTCTTAAAACAGAGCAATGGGGAGAGAGTTAGCTTGGTGTAAAAACAAGCCTTTTTCTCCTGACCTTCAGAGCTCATTCACACTCATCCTCACTAACTGGCCTGGATGGAGTTGTTTGTTACCCAGCTGTACTGTACTGAGGCCTTTTGTCTGACTGACCAGACAGTGAGAGTGACTTCTTCCAGCAGACCTGGGATGCAGAGAAACCCTTAGATTACACTGGGAACAGTGAGAGGAGCCCCAGAACATGCACTGCAATCAAAACACTCTCTGTTATGAAATCATTGTATTGAATACAAATTTCCTAGCTTGTTGCCACTCATCAGAGCTACTTGGGAGCTTCACCTATAGGAATATATCCATATATACACAAGGACATGGAGATACAGGCTCTTTTTGAGTGGGCAGGTCCTGAGGTTGAACTATGAGCCTAGACGTTGTCCCTGAGCTCCTTTTGCGAAAAGGTAGTACATTAATCTTGATTCACAGCCTCATTTCTCTTAGAAATAACAGTGTCATGGGCTTTCCTACACTGACTGGATTCAAACTCAGATTCTCTACATCTTAACCTCCTGAGGAGCAGGGATTACAGTCAGCATCCACTGACACCTTCTTTCTTTTCTTCTTCATTTTTTTTTTCTTCTTCTTCATTTGTTAATCTGGACAATATGACTTCTTAACAGGGTCATTCCAATGGTTTGAATTTATAAGTTAACTACCCAATGTTTGTTATAGTTGCTTTTTTGAGAAGGATTTTCTCTCCTCATCTTACCCTGGGATTGGTCACAGGTTTGAAGCCAAAAGTGAGAAATGAGTGTCAGATGATTTGGGAGCAAATATCCACAGGACATGCCAGTTCTGTCACTTAGCATTGAGCTGCAGTTAATTTACTGTCTCAGGATGAGAGGACCAAAATCTGGAACGATCCTCATACTGTCTGCATTTCTCCTTTTGCCTATAAACTGATCTAATAATTATGAGTGTTTTGTGTCTCCAATATTAAGTATCTAGAACACATTAGTAGCATCTTCATGTTTCCATTTTTCTCTAGTACCTGTAGAGATTTAGACTAAGGGTTTGTGTGGAGCGGCTCCTCGGGGAATAACTGAGGAATCCCACTTGAACCCTTCGCAGGAGATCGCCATTCAAAGCCAGCCGAGCAGGAAAGTCTGTGAGACTATTATCTCCAATAAACCACCAGAGAACCAGAAGAGGAGCAGTGGTCCAGAGGGTAGAGCTCCAGCTTTGAGAGAGAAAGCTGAGCAGGAGATCCAAGCCACACCAGGCAGGAAAGCCTGGGAGTTGCTCTTGTCCAATTAATGACCAGATGGCTGTAAGTGGAGCTGTGGTGATGGTAGAGCCTCACCCTTGAGCAAAATAGCTCAGGAATACATCGGGCTCTGAGGTTAAGCCCTGGGATGGCCACAAAAATATTCAAAAAGAGAATGCCAGGTTTATGTATCAATGTCCTACCTAGTTGTGAGGGGTAGCAAAGATGGCCCTGAGAGGAAGTTGAGTGGGCAGAGCCGGATTTGTTCAGGTTCAGTGTGTAAACAACTCTTGGAAGCTTAGGTGCATATTAAGGTGTGGCCTTTCAGTGATTGGTTGATCCCATTTCCTCTCCTCCCACGCAGTCTTTTGCTTTAAAAAGGGGATGCTCCCTGTTAATAAACGAGTTCCTGCTTGGTTTGACTCCCCGCTGCGTCTGATTATCTCCTGGGCTAAGGAAGGCTGGGGAACCGGCAAGCAGCCCCACTTCACAATTACCTCTCCTCGGACCCCATCCGTCCAAAGACAGACGAAGACCCATCATCTGGTGCCCAACGTGGGGCACGAAAGGAAAAGATACCGGCCGAGGCTAAGCAGTCTTTCGGGGTAAGTGAAACCCTAAATATGGGTAATGTTATATCACAGAAGAAGATAGGAGGAGGAGGAAACTTTAGGCCTAGAAAGAGTACAGGAAGACTTGGAAAGTGAAAAGGAAAAGGAAAAGGTCAAACTCAACCGGGAACGCACTATCTGTGCATGCAGGGGCAAAGGCAGCTACTCAGGTGCCCCGGACAGTCCTAGGCCCCCTCCCCATTCCCCCGATTGGAAGGGAGGTACTGCGTCCTATGAGACCTGCGAGAGGGACTTCCAAGTCCCAGACCCCTACCAACTGGAGGGGCTGAGGGCTGGGGAAGTAACCTACTCGGAGACCTCCTCTGGAAAGGAAGGGCCACCCAAGAGCCCAGACTCTAGGCCACATGATCCGCTTTCCCAAGCGTATCTGGTCACTTTGGCACCAGGGGCTAACAGGCCCTTGGAATGGTATCCATGGGAAGCTAAGGATCTTAAAGAGCTCCGCCAGGCGGTGGTGGAGGATGGCCCAAACTCTCCCTGGGCCCAGACCCTATTACAGGACATTGCCTATCATCAGTGTGTCCCTAAGGACTGGATGGATGTGGCCAAAGCTGTTCTTACTAGTGCTCAGTTTATTAAATGGTGTGCCTTCTTTAAGGAGGAATGCAGAGTGTGAGCGGAGACTAACCGGCAGGCTCAACCCGCAATACCTATTACTTATACCATGTTAGCAGGGACGGGAGAAGCCTATTCTACCAGCGTCCAACAGGCCGCAATACCTGGCCGTACTGTGACCAGGTAAGGCAGGCAGGACTTGCTGCGTGGTACAAACTAGATGATGGGCCTACTGAGTCCCCCATGGCAGGAGTGAGACAAAAACTGGGTGAGCCTCTACCTGATTTCATAGACCGAGTCCAACAGAGTGTTCACCGCAAGCTGCCGGCAGGGAACCTCTGAGATCAGTTTGTAAAGCTGCTGCTCTGGGAAGGGATGAATGCAGACCACCAAATGGCCTGCGCGGGACTGAGAGAGAGTTCCCTGAGCAGATGGGTGGTGGCCTCACAGGATGTGGGAACACAACAGCTCCAGTCCCAATCACTAGCTTTAGCTTTACAGTCTCAGACATCTACATTGACTGAGGCTATTACTGAGCCGCTGGCAGCCCAGGGCTGAGGAACTCCAAGACCAATGGGGAGAAGGACTTGTTTTAAATGCGGGCAGGAGGGGCACTTTAAGAGGGGCTCTACATGACAATCCCCCGCCAACTGGCCCTGGGGGGCCAAACTGCCCCCTACACCCTGCCCCAGGTGCAGGAAGGGATATCATTGGAAAAAGGATTGCCGATCCAAGTTTGATTTAGATGGGAAACCTTTAAACTAGGAGAGGGGCATCCTCCAGCCCCGTTAACTCAAGGAGGAACCTCCTCTGCTGTGAGGCCCAGGCAGCCTCGTGGCAGGACGGCTCAGGTCCATTGGACAGTCTCCCTGGTGGAAGGACTCCACCCTAAAATGAGTATCCTCATAGGCGGAAAGAGGTTTCACTGCTTAATTGACACCAGGGCAGACCAAACCATACTCAGGGAGGAGGAAGTACCCTTGGACTGGAAGCTTGCACCTGGGCCCCCGATATTGGGGGTAGGGGGTAACTCCCCATCCAAAGAAACGGCTACCCTTATGACATGGACTAGCCCAGATGGAGAACAGGGAAAGATACTCCCTTTAGTGGCAAAGAACCTCACTGCCAATTTACTAGGGCAAGACATGCTAAGACAAATGGTTGCTGTGGTCACTACAGACCATCGAGCATGCTATGATGATATCCTGGATGGGGAAGAAGCACAAAGGTGTAATCAGGATCCAGAGGGAGTTAAGGAAAGGGATTTTTTTAACTTTCATAATCACAGAGAAGAACAAAAGGGACCCGCTCAGGTGCACCCCCAATCCTAAAGGCCACTGCCCTCCAAGTACCTCCCATTAGGTGGAAGCCGGGAAGCCCAATCTGGGTAGAGCAGTGGCCATTGACCAAACCTAAACTTGTAGCCCTCCACCTTCTGGTGGAGGAACAGATAAACCTTGGGCATATTCGCCCTTCTATAAGTCCTTGGAACACACCGGTATTTGTTATTCAAAAAACCTCTGGGACCTGGCATATGCTCCTATGTAAGGTAAATGCAAGGATGGAACTAGTAGGAATGCCCCTAAGAGGCATGCCCTGGACTCCTGCTATACCTTCAGAATATACCTTGGTTGTGATTGATATTAAAGACTGTTTTTTTTTTTTCTATCCCCCTGCATCTAGATTACTGCGAGAAGTTTGCTTTCTGTATACCTTCTCTTAATTTTTCCCAGCCTGATCGGAGGTTTGAATGGATGGTGCTGCCACAGGGAATGGCCAATAGCCCGTCCTTTTGCCAACAATACCTGGCCACACTTTTAGGGCCTGTGCTGGGTTCAGATACCACCCTTGCCTATGTCTACATGGATGATATAATTCTGGGGCACCAAGACCCAAGCTGCCTGGAGGGCCTTCTGGCCCAGGTTCTCGGCATATTAAAAAAAAGGGGGTTTTACCATAGTTCTTAATAAAATTCAAAAGGTAGCCCCTTTTAAGGTGCTCGGGACCCACCTTACCTTGACTCAGGCCAGCCCCCTTCAGCCTTTGCTGGATATTCCAGCCTCTCTAACCTTAACCCAACTTCAGAGTCTTTTAGGGGAAATCAATTGGCTGTTGCCATGGGTTTCTGTCCCTAAAGATAGTCTTGTGCCCTTATTTGCCCTGCTAAAAGACAGGACACCACAAGAAGTTATTACAATTACAGACAGCCATAGGGCAATATTTTTGCAGTTCCAAAAAGCCATGGATGAAGTTTCTCTAAAGAGGTATTCTAATTGTGAGGCCATTTCTCTTTGGTTGTTTGCAGGTGTCAAGTTAATTTCTGCAGTTTTAACTCAAAATGGGGAGCCATTAGAGTGGGTTCACACTCCACTGGGTGGCATGCCTCAGGCGTACTCTCAAGCAGACCAACTCACGGATGTTATTGTCAAGGGAAGGACCCAAGCCCAAAGGTTTTATGGTTTGACCCTCACTCCATTGTTTTTCCTTTTTGGATGGCAGATGTTAAGTGGCTCTCTCAGCCAACACTCGTCTTGCTCTCTCCTTGGAGGGGTTTCTAGGCCAAATTGAATGCCATTATGGGCAATCCAAATGGCCTGTCATGTTATGGAGACTTTCCTTCAAAATGCCATCTCTATTTTCTTCTACACCTATTCCTGACGCCCTCCATGTTTTCACTGATGGAAGTAAAGCAGGCTCTGCGTATGCAGCCTTTGAGGAGCAACAAAAGACCCCAAGCCAACAAAGATTTCAACCTTGTCAAGGGTCAGCACAATATAAAGAAATGCTGGCCGTAATTATGGTCTTTCAGGACATTCAAAAACCCTTTAATTTGTATTCGGATAGCCTATATATGATTAACGTGCTCCCTCATATTCCCCAGGCACATATCAAGCTGGATGAAAACCCTATTTCCCCTCTTATGGTTACCCTTAAGGGCCTATTAGAAGGTCTGGAAGCCCTTCATATTCAACATTTGAGAGGGCATTAAAAACTTCCTAGATTTTTTTCCCTAGGCAATAAGTGTGTGGACCAGTTAGCTACTGGCCCGCAAGCATTAACGTTACAAGAGGCTACCTGTTTGCATGACTTAACCCACATTTATTGGAGAGGTCTTCAGCATAGATTTCCTCAGATTCCTGTAAAGGACCTCAAAAGGGTGGTACATACCTGTAAAACATGCCAGCCCTTCTTAAAAGTACCCCCTTTACAACCACCAGGTGTAAATCCCAGAGGCCTTAAACCTAATGTCCTCTGGAAAACAGATATTACTCATTTCCTAGCCTTTGGTAAGTTTAAATACATCTTTGTCTCTATAGATACCTACTCAGGAGCATGCTGGGCCACAACACATACAGGAGAAAGGACTAAACATTCACAAGCACATTTTCTTCATTGCTTTGCCACCTTGGGTCTACCAGCACAAGTTAAAACCGATAATGGACCCTGTTTTGTTAGTAAAGCAATGTCAGAGTTTTTTGACAGATGGCATATTAATCATACTACAAGAATTCCCTATAATCCCCAAGGCCAAGAAATTATAGAAAGAAATCATCAATGTCTTAAGGAGCAATTATTAAAAAAAAAAAAGAGGGAGTTAGCCTCCATAACAGTTACAGATAGCTTTATTTACCATTAACATTTTAAATTTGTCAAAAGGGGCAACTGAATCCAGATTTCAGAAGCACTGGGGAAAACTAAACCCTAAGCCCCAAGTGAAAGTCAGGTGGAAGGACCCCCTTACACAACAATGGAGAGGACCTGACCCCCTAGTTACTATGGGCAGGGGATTTGGATGCTTTTTTCCCATAGGGGAGACAGCTCCCATTTGGATTCCTGCCAGGAACCTTAAGTTTTTACCCATATCCTCTATACAAGAGGATGCCTAAGAATAAGCTAACCAATAAGGAAAGAAAAACGGCCATGGTCGAGGCTTGTGTTTTAAAGAGAAAAGACAGAAAGACAATTAGTAACCATCCCCAAGGGCAACCAGCCCTTGAGAAGCTCTTGTGTTCTCTAACAATTGCAGATGGCGATACTCCAGCTGTTGGCTATCCTGACTCTCCCAATCCTGGGAACGGTCCTATGGAATCTGCATCAACCTCAACAGGTGACCTGGGCAGTGACCAACGCTGGCAATGCAGAAATCGTCAATAGCACCACAAAAGAAGCTGTCCCTTTGACCTGGTGGCCTGACCTTCATTTTGATCACCACCTTATGGACTTTAATATTTTTGTAGGAGTTAATTATTTTAATGTCACCTGTTTTAATTGTTCTTTTACTAATTGCTTATATAGTGGCATTGAATCCATACTTATCGTTAAACAACCACCTTTTGTTATGCTTCCAGTTTAGATCTTGTCCAACCCCACAGGCAAATAGCTGGATTAAAAAATCCCCACCTCTGGACTCTGAAGTGGCAAAGACTGCTATCCCATCCTTCACTAGTGTTAAAGGGCTAGTAGTGACATTTCCTGGCTTAGTAATGCTTTTGCTGATGGTTTTTTCTATGCCTTCCTTGCATTATATGTGCACTACAAAACTCTCATGAGCTTAGCCAGCCAGTTATCAAGCTCCAAATGAATGCTTTAAAAAGGGGATGCTCCCTGTTGATAAACGAGTTCCTGCTTGGTTTGACTCCCTGCTGCATCTGATTATCTCCTGGGCTAAGGAAGGGTGGGGAACAGGCGACCAGCCACACTTCGTACTTACCTCTCCTCGGACCCTGTCCGTCCAAAGACGGACGAAGACCCAACACCTAGTTATGTGTTTATGTATATTATTTCCCCAAGTGCAAACAGACGTATGCAATGCTTCTGCTTTTATTTACAGGTTTATTTTTCAGATTTGCTAGTTGGGCATACTGCATCATTCTTTTCATTTCAGGCCCATCACTTTTCTCTTCCAGGTTTCCAGGCCTGTGTCCCTAAATGATGCACACTTAAGCTCTCAGCAGCCTTCATTTATATTTCATTATGAGGCCAAAGCAGAAACAGTCACAAATCAGGCAGGAAAGAGAAAATGAGGGTTCGGAGAAGTAACCGGTGTTCAGAAACTTAAACTTGGGAAAATAAAATGGTAGCATTACTTATGCAAAAACTACCTTTAAGAGTAAGATGAAGGGGCAGGGAATGTGGATTAGTGACAGAGTGCTTGCCTAGCATTCAGGAAGCCCTGGGTTCGATTCCTGAGGAGCACATACACAGACAAAGCCAGATTTGGTGCTGTGGCTCAAGTAGCAGAGTGCTAGAGACAGTGCCCAGGGTATGAGTTCAACCCAACAACTGGCAAAGATATAGCTAGGTAAGTAAGTATGTAGGTAGGTAGGGGTAGGTAGGTAGACAGATAGATGATAGAAACATGATAGACGAGTCAGGTCTTGGGTATCAGAAGGAAAGAAGGGAACACTTCCCAGTCATGAGGTCTTCTGCATTGTGCAAGGACACCAGCATCGCCTTCACACAACCACAGAACAGGAAGACTGTCTGTCTCAACTCTCAGGCAGCAAAGAGCTCCAGAGTATAGAGGGCATAGCCAGGTTCTAACTCAGGTGCTCGGAAACAGAACAGAAATGGCTCTGCTTCTCCTTGGACTGGGGATTTGCAATAATGATGTGGAGAATGAAGGAAGGAGAATGGACTGGTAGAGATAGAAGAAGGGCCTTCAAACCTGACAGATGGAGAGTCAAAACCCCACTCCCTAAGACCACAGAGCAGGGTTTTTCTACTCTGTTACTCCTCTCTCCCCCACTTAACTGGCTCTCTATTGGTAACCTAAAGATAGCTTGAGGCTCCCTTCCCCTGAGGGAGGAAGGTTAATTAGTCAATGTTTGAAGAGGCTGAGAAAAGCCTGACCATGGTGTAACTCTAATAAATGTTTCAGGTTTCCCTCCATTGCTGGCTGTGCCTGGAATGAATGAAGTGGTTTTGCAGCTCACTTCCCTGATAAGAGTGTACGTTCTGCCTCCTACTCCTGCAGGTCTAGGTCTCTGCCCCTAGCCTGGCTTTTGAAACTGTTTTCTTTCCTTCAAATACAGGGTTACACTGGAGTTCTTCCTGCTAACAGGGCTAGGGCTTGGATCCTGAGAACTTAATATTTCTTTCCATCTTCTAAAGCTTGAGAACTCTATGAACATTTAGAGTGCAAGTAACATCTCATCACCAAGAGAAACACAGGAAGCTCTTGAACATCTGACCTTTCAGAAGTGGAAGTCAGAGTGTGATAGACTTTCCTGCCCTGGCTGACTTCACCCTGTGAAGTCAGCCTCCTGAGCAGGGGTGATGGGCATGAGCTATTGGTTCTCTACTAGGTTCAGAACTGTAATGACATTGACAATACAAGTCAACTACTTATCATAAAGGGCTTGGGGAGCATATTAAGCCTTTCAACAGTGGACCTTTCAGAACCCTGTAGGACACAAAGTTATAATGTTAGAGTCTGAGAGGCTGGGCATATGGATGTGATACACTTGAACTTTGAGCTCTGATTCCAACTCTGGGGTACACCAGCGTTTATTTTCCAGAAAATGTTCTCATAATTAGCATATAGGAAAAGTACTTTGATTAGCCTTCACTCTTTTAACAGTTGTGTGTCTCAAACCGAAGCCTGGGCATTGTCCCTGAGCCCTTCACTTCAAGGCAAACACTTTACCACTTGAGCCACAATGCCACATGTGGTCTTTTGGTGGTTCATTGGAGGTAAGAGTCTAACAGGCTTTCCTCTCCTAGGCTGTCTTCAAACTGTGGTCTTCAGATCTCAGCCTCCTGAGAAGCTAGGTTTCCTGGTGTGACCCACCGGCATCTGCATCTGGCCTATTGTTTTTGACAGACCTGGGGCTTAAACTTAGGGCCTTGGTACTGTCTCTGAGTTCCTTTTTCTCAAGCCTAGTGCTCTACCACTTGAGCCTCTCCACATCTTCTGGCTTTTTCTGAGTATGTGGCACTGAGCTTTCAAATCCTGGCATTCATGCATGCCGAGCATGATCTCTACCAGTAAGCTACATTCCTAGCCCCAACCTCACAATTTTATTCCTCAACTTGCTTATCCTCAAGAAAAGGTTTCTGTGTATAAATCATCTAAAGAAATCCCTATAGGAAGTTGTCCAAAGGTAAATAAGACAAAGCACATACTGTGGACAGACTCTAAACATGTGATGTCTGTGACAAATGCCTCTACTTAAGTACCATGTTTCAGCACTTAATAAAGTATTAATGAAAAATGAGTCAATGTCCTAAATTATTGTGTATAATTATATAATAGATGTACAAAACATAATAAATATTATGTGTATAATAATAAATACAATAAACAATAAAATGAATAAAATAAAAATAAAGTGAATACAAAATCAATAATAATAATAATATGAAATAAATGTACAGACGTACATATATATCATATATTACACATGTATATACATATTTTTCCATTGCAGGCTCTGGGAACTCTAACTTGAATTTATTTTCCTTAAGGACAGTGAGCTTCACGTTCACAAATGGTAAAAGAGTTGCCCGAACAGTGTGCTCAAATTCCATCAATGGCAAAAATACTGGCCCCAGTTCCAAGTCAGTGATTTAATATTTGTTTTGGAAATTGTTATGTTTATTCAGTTCCATACTGACCATTATAAAAAACATCAGTGTAGAATTTTTTACAGCTATTCAGACATCCTTCCCTTACCCCCACAGTGCTTATCTGAGCAATATATTATTTCTTGTACATTTTTTATTGTAAAAATATTGTACAGAGGGGTCACAGTTACATGAGCACAGTAATGAGTACATTTCCTGAGCATTGTTGCCTCCTCCTTTTTTTCCCCCCCTTCCTTCCCATATCCACGACAACCTTTCCCTGTCAAGGTCAGTGACTTTATTTATTTCTGGCTTGGCATGGGGTTTGAAATCAAGAAGTGGCAACTCTGCACCTTCCCTCATATTGGTATAGATTTACCAAGACACTGAGTTCAAATCCCAGTCTAGGAAAGAAAACTGGTAGAAATTCCAATCCAAGGAGCTTTATTTTTTTATTTAGTTAATTAATTAATTAATTTTGCCAACCACAGGGCTTGATCTCAGGTCATGGCAACTCTGCCTCAGCTTCGATCTCCCTAGGCTGGAGTTCAGCTTCAGGACCCATAGCGAATCCTGAGACCCTAGGCCCAGAGGGCTTACAGGAAGAAAAAAAGTGGGACAGCACAAAAAGTGGTGAACTGCAGAGGGCTGGAGGCTTTTACAATTTTTTTCTTTTTACGGTGACCATCTGGATCTGAATGACACGGTTGCAAAGTGGACCTGACCTGCCATTGCTGATGGCTGGCAGGCTGGCAGGGAAGCCATAAACCAACAATTTGAACCTGGGTTCAAATCCTGATCCTTACACCTACCAATTGCAGGAGATCACAAAAGACTTGTTCCTATGCATAAGAATACCGATTGAAAGAGTAGTTCATGCATTTGTCTACTCTAAAATTGGATGCAATAATCCTAGGATGCTGATTGATCTTAATTAATAGTTTATTGAGCATGAAAAGAATAATGTTATTTCAATGTCGATATAATAAATACCTAAGAGTTGGAAGGAACGTAGCAGATGCCATTCAATCATAGATAGACGGCACTGGCATTCTTTACCAATATATATATTTATTTCTATACCACCATTTGCCTATCCATGTATTGCTGTTTTGGCCAAACTTGGGGCTTGATCTCAGCGCCTGGGAGCCACCTGACAGCTTCATTGGCTAGAGGCTGTTGTGCTCCTACTCACCCATTCATGAATTGGGCCTGCTAGACCCTGAGTTCAGATCCCATCACTGCCAAAAAATTTAATCTTGGATTAAGAAGCCTAGTGTGACACATGTTTTCCTTTTCTGGGAGAGTCCTGGGTGTGAGGCATGATGGAGAACACATCTACAAATCTAGATGCTATGTGACAGGAGGTAAACAATGTAGTAAATGGTATAGGTGTCATCAGAATCAATAAAATAATTGGTAAATAAAAATAAAACATGAAATAAAATGAACAACCACACCAAGCATACTATGTCCTGAACATCTGTATGGAAGTATAAATCTTATCTTTAAAATGTATTTAAGGAGTATGTTTTCCATGCCTGAGGCTTGAATTCAGCCCCTCTATGAGAAGGCAATGGCTGGAAATCCTGAGATACTGGTTTCTGGACCAGGAAAAGTCATAGAATGGCATTGATCTCATCCTTGAATGAGTAGTTCGTGCATGATATAAGTAGGAAATGATAGGCAAGACTCATGTGGTATCGCTTATTTGTAAAGAAGTGTTGATTAAGTGTGGCAATAATCATCACAGTCATGAAACGGAGGCATCTGGAAAGATCCAAGAATCAGTAAACACATTGGAGATTGGATTTTATCACAGGTTACCATCTCTCCTAATCTATACAAATATGTACTTATTTGCTTACTACCTTCAACTTATGAATGGATGACTGCTGTGTGCCCACCCCTGGAGCCACACTTGGGGGCTCCATCTCAGGTACTGGGAAAGGCCTTGCTCCTTAGTGGCTCACAGGCTGGTGTGCTCACATGGACCTATACGTCAATGGGGCCTGGTAGGTCCCGAGTTCAGATCCCAGCCCTGCCAAAAAATTCATCATGATGTCAGAAGCCAATCGTTGCATCTGTTTTCCAGTGCAAGTCCTGGGTGTCAGCTAGGATGGAGAATGCATGGGCCACCCTGTGGCCATGGGAATAGATTGTTATCCATGTCAGCCCAGTTATACCTGTCATCATATACTCAAGAAAATATATAAAACTTTCATGAATACCATACAAAACAGAATAACTACACTAAATGCACAATGCAGTCCACACACAGATGAATGTACATCCTATGTTTAAATGATGCATTCAGGACTATTTTGATCTCCCTGGGGCTCAATCTCTGTTCCTGGGAATGACCCAGCTCGTTAGTGGCTAACAGGCTGGTGTGCTCATATGTACTCATTGGGCAGTTGGGCCTCCTAGGCCCAAAGTTTGAATCCCAGCACTGCCAAAAATTCACCCGGATGTGAGAAGCCAGTTGTTGCACCTGTTTTCCTGTGCTATACAATACTGGGTCTCAGCTAGGATGGAGAATGCATAGGCAACTGTATGCTCATGGGAATAGGTTGTCATCTAGGTCACCATAGTTATATCTGTTATCCTATACTCAAGAAAACACACAACACATCAATGAATAAGACACAAAATAAAGAGAATGACTACACAGAACACAAGATGCTGCCCACCCATGAATATAAACATAGATCATCTGTTTAAATGATGAATTTATGACTATATTGGCCCCAACCAGGGCTCTGTCTCAGGTCCTGGGAATGGCCTAGCTCCTTAGTGTCTTACAGGCTGGTGTGTTCCCCATGATTCATTTACCAATTGGGTCTGCTAGGCCTTGAGTTCCAATCCCAGAACTGCCAAAAGATTCACCTTGATGTGAGAAGCCAATCAATCCACCTGTTTTCCTGTCTTGTGAAAGTCCTGGGTATCAGCGAGGATGGAGAATTCTACATAGGCAACTCTATAGCCATGGGAATAAGTTGTCATTCATGTCAGCACAGTTATAGCAATCACCATATTCAATAAAATACACAATATATCCATGAATAAGATACAAAATAAAAAGAATAACTATACTGAATGCAAGATGCATAACACAACTGTAGGTAAAGACAGATCCTATGTTTTAAAAAGGTGGGCTTGCTATTTTGTCCTGTAAGTTAGGTATATCAGAAACCATTCTAAGGAACTATTTTTGGTTATTGAAGAACTAGTTATCAACTATGATTATTCCTCATTGCCTTTAGTATTCTAAATCTCTTAAGCTAGTTCTTAATCTCTGTGTGAGAAATGTGTCGCCTTCTATGCGGTTCTTTCATACCTGATCTTCGTTGCTTTCTAAAAATCTGTCTTTCTCTATTTGTCTATGAACATTTCCTGATACTAAATACACCTACACAGATAGAAAAGGATGCTAATGTAAGGGTCCCATAGCTCATGAGTCATTAATGTAACAAAATGGAAAAGGAGGACATATTACTACCTCAATTATTCTGAAAAGCTTCAATGTCACATCATTTGATATAGATTTCCATTCTTTGTCTACTTCGTGTCAAAAACTGCACTAAATGCAAATATGAGCCAAGTATTGGTGGCTTATGCCTGTAATCATAGCTACTCAGGAGGTTGAGACCAGAGGATTGTGGTTCAAAGCCAGCCTGGTCAGGAAAGTCCATGACACCCTTATCTTCAATTAGCCACCAGAAACCCAGAGTGGTGCCATAGCTAAAGTGGTAGAGTACTCAACTTGAGCTGAAGAGCTGAGGGACAGTGCCCAGGATCAGAGTTCAAGCCCCACAACCAACAAAAAAGTGTAAACATGACTTCATTTCCAAAAAGGAATGATGAAGCCACTAGTAATCTTCGAAAGCAGAGAAAATAATTCCAAACTGATTCAGTGCACTTTTGCTGGGTTAATTTATGGCTTTTTTGCTGGACATATTCTCTTCTTTTAAAAATTGTCAAATATTAGTTTTATGATAAATTTCATCTAATATTTCTTGGTTCAAAAGAGAATTCCATACAATTGATGGCATTGGGATTTATTACTATCTTAGTTCAAAGCAAACTCAGGCAGGAGAGTCTGTCAAACCCTTATGTGTAATTAAACACCAAAAAACCAGAAGTGGATTTTTGGTTCAAGCAGTAGAGTATTTAGATTTTAGCAGGTGGGCAGGAAAGACAACTGTACAGCGACAGGGTCCAGCCTCTGAGTTCAAGCCCCAGAACCAGCACAAACTAAACAAACAAGCAAACAAATCAAACTCCAGGAATTTCTTGGGACCCTCCTAAAAGGAGCACTTGTCTGAGAAGAGGCTGCTTTTGCTGATCATACTCATACTCCTCTGTTTTTGGAATCCTTATTGCTATGGAAAACTCAGGACCAGAACAAAGAAATGGATAACAGACTTCTGCAATAGGAAAATCATCTCAGGAGAGATGCAATAGACACATAAAAATCTCCATGTCTTTGTTTCTTTGCAGTAGAACACTGTTAAAACAAAGTTATTTCCTTTTGTTCTATGCTGGCCTTGAAATGGCACGTTGTTTTCTTTTGTAACACTCTCAACTAGAAGTTTACAGACAAGTTTTACAGGAGTAAAGGATACACTCAAAAAAGTCAGGGACAGAGTATCCTTCAAGCCTTAGATTATTTTCTTGTATGGTAAGAAGGAAAGCAAAAGTTAACTTGAACTTTGTCATTCCTCTATGTTCAATTCCTCTCCTGGTTTTAGTTTCCACATCCAGTAATAGTTACTTCCACTTACTTCCAGTAACAATCTATGGTGCTGCTCCAGATAAAATGAATGCTTTCTGGTTTCATTGAAATAGCATAAGGACACCTTTGTACATGAGGTAAAACGTGTTTCAGAGACAACTTAGGAAAGAGAAAATATGAAATTTAAATTGCTTATAAATACATTATCCATGAGTACATTGAATTCAAACTTCTTAAGTGCTCTGTAAATTAAGGTGAATGTTAAATGGGAAGAAGGTTCTCAGATCATTTTTTTGTGAGTGAATCTGCTGTGCACTACTTCCCCAAGTGTACATGAGTTAACAGGAAGAGAAACAATTGTCATAATAGGAGATAGAGAAGTTCTGTATTTAAGTATAAGGTTTCAATACAATATAGAAGACTTTACAAATAAGACAACATTGAAACAATAAAGCCAAGTCCAATATGGAGATGTATGGGAGTGATATAGAGCATGGACTTAAATGGAAAAAATAGTCCATCTTGAGAGAACAGGGATTATACTATCAATGAACCTGGTGGCTAAGACCACATTTCTTTTTCTTTCCTTTTCTTATGTTCTTTTTTGTTGTTTTGGCACTTGAACTCAGACTGGATGCTGTCCCTCTGCTACTCAGCTCAAGGCTAGTGCTCTACCACTTGAGCCACAATGCTAATTCCAATATTCTGTTAGTTGTTGGAGAAAAGAGTCTCCAGGATTTTCCTACTCGGGCTGGCTTTGAACCCCAATTCTGAGATCTCACAACCACTCGGCTTACGATCACATTTCTAACAGTGTTCACTCAGGATATGTAATGTGTATGTTCATCCATTTTTATACGAATGCTTGAGTTAAAAATCTGGGCTACAGGTTAGACTTTACACTCACAAAAATGTTTGTAGTTTAAAAGTTGATACTCCTGGAAAAATAAAACCTAAGAATGTAAAGGAGTCTGGGAAGTTCAGTTTGCATCCAGCTTGGGCAGAACAGGCTTTGAGACACTACCTATAATTAACCAGCCAAAAGCTGGAATACCTGTCATGAGCAAGTTTGCTGAATAAGAGCTTGAGGCCTTTGCATACACACATAAAACCACATACATACACGTAGAGGCACTTATATGTGCACACAAATACACAAATGAAACAACTCTCAGAATATGTAGAAACGTTAGAAAACAATAGAAAATATGTCCTGAGTAAGACTAGAATCAAGTCATAATATTTAATATTAGAAAACTCTCAAGTGAAGTTTCTTAAAAAAAGTTGAGAATATTACATAGGTAGGGACCAGAGATAGTAAGAGAGTCAAGTAATCATTATTAATGGGATCGGATCCATGGAGGAATGAATAAGAGACCCCTGCACGTGCATCTGAAAATGTTCATATCCTGTGTCAAATTTTAGAACATCTTTGAAAATAGTACATAAACAATCTGAGCAGTCAGTTTAGTGGAGAAGATCATCGCAGAAGTTCTGAATTGCTACTGTGTTTCTAGATTAAATAAACCAACAAACTATGACAGGACAATGTGATACAAGCCTGGAATTCTAGCACTCAGACTAAGACAGGAGGTTAGAGAGTGGAATTACATAGCGATACCTTCCCCGGACCCGATAGTATAATTTTGTTTTGATAAAACAAACCAAACAACAAGAAAGGAATACACAGATGGAATTTTGGGCTAATTTTGTCACTACTTTTGAGAAGTCAAGTTTCCTATTGAAATGCAACTCATATATAATCCTCAGTTGTGTTTTAAATGTTCTCTTCATTACAGAACATTCATAGATGCAAAATGGCTCATGATTCTTATCGAAAAATTTGAAAAAGTAAGTAAGCATCATTCTGTTGGATTCCAAAGAAATGATGAAGGATTACAAAAGCTTAAGCCTGGAGAAATAGCAAAGTTCGTCTAATGTAGAATTTTGTAGATCTTGTTAAATTAGAATTTAGATTTAAAATAAATACTTTGGTTTTCTTTGTAATTCCATATTCTATAGGATACTACAAAATTCTTTTTAAGTAGAGGGTTTAATTGACAAATTCATAAATGATTTTGGCATTCTATTTCCCTTGAATATTCTTTTAAAAGAGTTATAATTAGAACTTAATAGATAATTCCAACAGTTCGTGTATACCATGATAATGTGAATAATCTAGACGGAGTTGCCAACAAATTTATAAATTTCTAAAAATTTATAAATTTAGATAAACAGCAATTTTTTGAGGGTTTGGTATAAAATGGTATGAAGAGAGTAATTGTATGACATCTTCTTTCTTCTATCTATATGTAACACAGGAAGCGATTTCCTTAATTACATGCCTCTGTATACATTGAGAGAAAAGCTAGGTTTGGAGTTTGTTTTCTTTGTTTTTATTGGTTTTTCCTAGAGTTTGAACCCTAGGCCTGGACACTGTCTCTGAGCCTGTTTATGCTCAAGGCTCGAGCCCTACACTTCAACCTCAGTGGCATTTGTGTCTGGCTGTTGCTGAAAAGTTTATTGGAGATAAGATTCTAAGATACCTTCCTGGGTGGGCTTTGAACTGTAATCTTCCGATATTAGCATCCTGAATATCTAAGATAGTTAAAGTATAAATATAAATAATATTTGCAAGTATTCTGATCTCAAGAATAGCAGTTGGGGAAAAATTCATGCGGTTTTTTGTGGTGTTCTTTCCAGAACAAGGAGCGCATCATTAGCAGTGGTGTACTATTTTATCATATAGAGTAAGCTATTCGTGATGTGAATTAAGGAATTTTAAGGTGCACCTTACAAGTTGGAAACTGTTCTAGGGTCTAGGGTGATTTTATGGCATAAATCTTGGGATTGATGGTCATAGAAATAATAGTTTACTCTGATGAACAATTGGCTACGCTTGAAGAAGTAATTATCACAGATGCTGCATAGTTTTTTTGTTTTTGTTTTTGTTTTTTTTGGACACTGTCACCCCTTGCCTCTATTTTCTTTTTTTTAAATTTTATTTTATTTTATTTGAGAACATACTGTACGGAGGGGTTACAATTACATGGGCAGGATAATGCATACATTTCTTACCAAGCATTGCAGCCTCCTCCTTTGTTTACCCTTCACCTCCCTTCCCAGCCTCCCCCCTCCCCTGCATCCAATCCTTCCCCCCCTCCCCCCCACACCGACATTGTAAAGCTCGTTTTTGACATGACATTTTGTACTTCTCATTGTTGCAACAGGTCCACCTGAATCCTTAAACGACTTGTTTTTCCCCATCTCCTCCACAAGTTAAACTGACATCAAATATAGTGAAAGCGGGGGTTACACTGTGGGGGAGGGACATACAAAGCAACAAAGAAATAATCTTATAAATGCATTAGAAACACATGCATGAAAGAAAAAAACATTAAAATACGTATTTAAGGTTTCATTTTCCTAACATCACATTATCTGACCTTTTCCGCTTGACTCATATATATACTAGGTATTGCAAATAAGGGAAACCATGGGACCTATGTTTCTTTGGGCCTGGCTTACTTCACTTAATATAATTTTTTCCAAGCCTTTCCATTTCCTAACAAATGGGGAGATGTCATTCTTTCTGATGGAGGCATAGAATTCCATTGTGTATATATACCACATTTTCTTGATCCATTCATCTACTGAGGGGCATCTGGGTTGGTTCCATAACTTAGCTATGGTAAATAATGCTTCAATAAACATAGTTGTGCTGGTCGCTTTAGTGTGGTCTTGTTTGTAAACATTTGGGTAAATGCTCAAAAGTGGGATTGCTGGGTCATAAGGGAGTTCTATGTGAAGTCTTTTGAGGAACCTCCATACTGCTTTCCAAAGTGGTTGAACAAGTTTACATTCCCACCAACAATGAAGTAAGGTTCCTTTCTGTCCACATCCCCTCCAGATGCTTCATAGTTTTATCCTCTACCAGAATGTGGCAATTTTTCTGCTGATTTCTCAATCTATAACACCCCATTGGAAATTGCATCTACTGCAGAATTTCATAACATGCAAACAGGTACTGTTTTGAATCTCTCAAGTATAGAATGTTGAGAAGTTAAAAATGAGTAGTTATTAGTGATGGGAATTTTGAATAACACATATATTCTGTCCTCTTAAAAACTTATTTACTTTTAAAAGTTATGGGTTTCCATAGAATTAAACTATTTTCGGTTTTAGTATGAGAAAGTAATAAATTTATTCTTTTTTCAAAATATTGGCAATATATTGTTAAAATATTGTCTAGTTGGATAACATTCAAGTTGATGAACCTCTAATAAAGAAGGGGTAATTAATTCAAGTTAGATGCCAAATACTATTGATTTTTAAAAAGTTACAACAAAGAGAATAATATTTACTATACCAATACAGTGAAATTATATTTTATGCAGATTATTTTTTAAATTTTATTATCAAAGTGAGATTTAATGATAGCAAAGGACTACTAATACATGTTTACTTCTCATTAAGCACTTTCAATCATAGAAACCACATGAAGCCAATAGACACGCCTACTTTTGTAGATGAAAACAAGTGTCTTTAAAAAAACAGGAATTTAAGTAGTCATGCAAAGGACTCTATTTTACTACTGCATTGTACATTTTTTTCCTAATGTTGGGTAACAATAAATAATGAATCTATTAAAAAGCTCTTGAAGCTCATACGTCCAATTGTGAGTTCTCTTATACTATATCATGGTATTTTTTTGTGTATGGTCTTAAGAAGAAATTTAAATTACTAACTTGAAGTTTTGACAGGACAATTTCATCACTGTACAACTTGTTACTATACTCTCAGTTTTAAATTACTATTTAATTATGTGCATTAGATAAGTATAGAGGAAGAAGTAGAAGCCACACTGGTGGCTCATGTCATTAATCTAGCTAATCAGAAAGATGAAGTCTGAGGATTGTGGTTTGAAACCAAACCAAACAACAAAAATAGTCCATTAGATTCTGATTTGAAAGAAAACAACAAAAGCTAGAGATGGAGCTGTGGTACAAGCAGTAAAATGCTAGCCTTCAGAAAACTAAAACAAAAAGATAACAAATTCTGGGACAGAGCCCTATTATTAGCACCAAACAAATGAATGAATGAATTAGTTAATTAATTAATTAAAAATAAATTAAGTGGTCACATGTTGATAGGCATGGTGAATAGATTGTGCATTATTTGGTAGTAAGGGAAATAATCATTTGTACTAATCACTAATATTTAATTTGAATGTTTTTGTACAATAAACCCTGAATTTAGCATGCATGTATATGTGTGTGTACATGTGTGCACATGTGTGTATGTGTATAGGTGTGCATGTGCTGTTGCAATGTTGCTTGCCCATATCGACAGGGTGAGGTTGAAAAGAGCTAACTGTGTTGCAATGTTTTTATTTATCACTGTTCTGTCATGTCATTTCAGTTGGACAACCTTTCTGTACATTTTATTTGTCAAATAATAACATCATCAGAATCAAAGCATTTACAACATTAAGATAGATAAAAGAGACTGCTTACAGCTCTTTTATATGTTAGGTGAGGAGATACAGACATAATTAGGTGCTAAGTTATTGCTGTAAGATGACTGTCAGTACAAAATATGTATTTGATCTCTTAAATTGGTTATAATTTTAAGATATGCTCATGGAGTGAGTTTGCCCGACTTGAGCAAACAGGTATTACTCTCTGGTTATTCCATGAAACACAAGGTGGATAAACTCTTTCTTGCTTTCTGTTGAAAATAACTGTCTTTGTAAGATCATATCTATTCTCACTAAGACATAATCAACCCAATAATTTTACGTTTGAATATCTCATTATAATAACTGCAAATAAGTATTGTGGATATGCTTGTTAGATATTACTTTCAAAAACAAACAAACAAACAAAAAAAGCTTATTTCGTCTCCAGAGTGTGAATGTATTAGAAGTTGTTTTGAACATGCAAAGGGATGTTCACTAATGGTTCTTTCGTGGGAGTAACTATAGGAACTTAACAAATAAGGCTTTTTCAATATCTTTTCCAATGTAAATAACATCACAGAGTGAGTCTTGCAATTTCTGAAAAGCCTTTGAATATTTTAGTATTATTTCAGCTCATTGACTATAGAGCTAAAGACATTTCTGAAATAAATATTGTTAAGGTCTGAAAATGTGAGTGGGTATATAGGCTTTTATATGCATCATTTTATGAAAATCAAGTTTTTATAAAACTAAATGAAATAGAATAAAAGAACGCAAGTGAATTTGTTAAGCTAATTAATTATTAATATAACTTTGTTTTCTATTAACACAGTTTTTTGAATGAAGATGATGCAGTTAAATTATTTCCGTTGTGTCTCTTTACTTCAGTTACTTTTAGAATCTTTAGTTATAAGAGTGAATTTGTAGTATAAATAAAGGTTTTAAAATGATTAGGAAAAAAATAAAAAATAATAAAATGATTAGGAATAATCTTGTGTTTTGTGTCCTACTCCAAAGAAAATGAGTTATTTTCACGTGTAAATAATTTATAATTGAATCTTCAGTATCATAAGAATTTTTTTTAAATGCAGTAGTATTGATGACTTTTTAAACCAATTGTATTCACAAGTTGGAGAGTCTTTAATTCATACTTAGGTCTTGGTGTCTATGATTTTTAACCTCTCGTTCCTAATATTAATTGTAGGTCACACTGCATTTTTGGTATATGAAAGGTAAAATGTTTATCTGGAGTCAAAGGTGATTTTTATATCATTCTTGCTTTAATAGTATTTTAAAGTAGTACATTTCTCTCAAAATTTTGGTCATAAAAAGCAATCAAAATACTTCTCATAGTAAACAACTTACGTGAGCTACAATGTGGAAATGATTGGTCCATAAGACATGCAGTCTGTTTCCACCCGGAATTAGGCAGGTCATTCTTTCAGTAAGACTGTGTTAAACAGAGATGGGGTCCCCAAACAGTGCAGTGTTGAGTCATGGGATAGAATATGGTTTCTACTATTTTGAGCTAGAAATCAAGAATGTTATACTTTTGCAGTTCCTTTCATCAGGGAGGTATAAATTGATTATGAACTTGGAGCTTTCATATTAAAGCTACCTATTTTCTAGCAAAGATAAAGTGAAATATTATTAGAGTACACAATAATTCTGGGAAAATTTCCTAGAATTAGTAGACTAAGTGCTGGTATATTAGTCATAAAATAAAATGAGGTATTTTGATACAGTGGGAGATGGGCCACAGGCTAACTCTTACCATGTGTGCAATGTGGTACTAGTAATTCCAACTCTGAAGACTTCCATATCATCATCTGAGAATTAAAAATAGAAGTAGTTCCACTTTATGGGATTATTGTGAGGATTAAATTAGATACCATAGGTAAAGTACTTGGAAAAACAATCAGTCAGCATTTGATACTTTCTACCTGTTATTTTATCATGTGATGAATTCTAACATTTTTACTGTGATTTTTATATTGTGTCTATTTAGAATATACAATGTGATGTATTGCTATTCATTGCACTGGTCACTTTTCTGTTATTATGAGGAAAATACCTGCAAAGAATATTTCTGAGGAGGAAACTACTATATTGACTCATGGTTTAAGAGAATGCAGTTTAAGTTTAGATGTCTCCATTGTTTTTAATTATATTTTATTAAATAGTTGCTCAAAAGAATTTCCATTACACAAATCAGTTTATAAGTACAATGGATCTTTACATAACTTTCCACAACCTTCTAAACCTCACCTCACTTTCATTTTTTCTACTTACACACTATCTGTATTGAATATTATGCCTTCACTCTCTTCCTCCATAACTCTCTTTATTCCTTCCCTTTTACTTCCACTCACATCTTCCAAGTGATAGTTTCCTGGTATTCATTTTGTTGGATTAAAAGTTCAATTTTATAAGAAATTACTCCTTTTAAATACTCCTCTGCAAATAGCATGCTTTGGTTAATACTATTATGTAATTGTAACCACTCTGTAGGTATTTTCACAATAAAAATATTCTCAGTTGTATGGTCAATAGATTTTGAAAAGGATTCCATGACTTTATATAAAAACAGAATCTTAAATGGGTGTACTGGCACTATTGCCTCCCTAGATTTAAAATAAGATCTTAGACTATTACCTCAATCCTTATACAAAGATAAAAAAAAAGATTATCTAACTAAATGTGAGATGTAAAAACCTATAAAACATAAGTGTAAAAATTCATGACATTGGATCAGTAAAGGTTTGTAAAAAATGATATGGAGAGCATTAGTGGGTAAAGAAAAGCAAGAATAAACTGGATAATATCAACTGAAAACTTTTCATAATTCAAAGGACAATATAATAGAAGTGAAAAAATATCCAACAGATAGCGGGCACGTATTTGTTAATGCTACACTGTTAATGCTACAATGATTTTGAGTGTAAGTATTTTTATATTTTCTAATTCTAAATAACTTTTTTCCCGAATAGGTTATTTCTTTAAAGAACATATGCAAATTAATAGTCAATAAGAGAAGCATGTGAAATAAGTTCCTCTTTAGTATCTAAGAAAAAATCAAAAGAAAACTCACTAGTATGACCATAATATAAATAGATTACACAAAATATAGTAGTGCATTTGTGGAGAAATTGATATACTCCACATAGCAAATCAATTTGTATAATACTGCAATCATTATAGCAAGCAAGTTTTCAAATGTTCAAAGAGAATTGTATAGGATCTTCCACCTTAGCTTATAAATAAGGAGTCAAATTCAGTTTGTTGGTATGAATTTACAAATAGTTTCATGCAGAAATAAAAATAAAAATAAATTTTAACTACTGGCTCTACGGTCTGTGTCCTTTTAAGGTAACTATAGATATGTAAGTAGAATTATGTAAATTGGGTCATGTGTTTACAGCTGTACTGAAGAAATACTCTTAATATATCATTGGAAACTTTGGTTATTGAATACTATCGATATGAGAATGTTATTGAACTAATCACACTTGGTTGAAAACTATAGCTTAGTCCATCAAAATGTGGAAATTAATAATTTTATTTATAAGAAAAAAGGCTGAGAAGTTGGCTTAGTGGTTGAAATTCATATTGATAAAATTTTGAGATATGAATGTGAAGCCATGAAATTCTGGATCCATGAATTCAACAGATCCTGTTGATTTTAAATGCTGGGAACAAATGCTTTCATCCTGAACTTAGAAGAGTTATACAGATATAACTCTCATGAACTTTACTTAGAAGTATTCTATGAATATTTTTGAAGATTATTTTAGCCAGGTGATTAAAGATTGAACTACAGCATAGACAAGCCTAATTTATCCTTCAGTTCCAATGAGTGATACATGTATCCACATCAGTTTGGAACTTTATTGAAATATCTTTAGATATGTTTGGATATCTTATCAGCCTAATCATTATAAATGTAGTTCAAGTAACACCAAGTATTAGGTTGAACATACATCTTTACTGATGTGACTGAAGACTCCTCGAATTGCTTCTTCTTTAGAATAGAAAATGCCTCATTAACCATTGACAAATCGTAACTGACATATATTCTATTTAAATCTAATTTTTGTTAGGGATATCTCCATGCTGTAATAACCCTGTCAATCAACCTGCCACAAATTCTTATATATAGGAAGTGCTCTTATAAACTTCAAGCTTTTATTGAATGGAAGAGTTCAGACATTACCCTCACCAGTAGGATTAAAAGCCTAAAAATATCAGACATTTTGTGTTACTGCCTTTCTTTCATTTTTTCATACACATTGGTAAGTAGGGAAAGATTCTGATGTAACAATAATACAATTTTGACTTGTATTAACACAACATCTAGGAACTAGTGTTAATTGGTTACTTACCAATTAGCTCCAAATTTTCTGGATATTTATATTTCTCCTAGGAAAACTAATGAGCTCCAAGCAAATGTCCCTAGGGAGCCTTATACTTTTAACATCACTGTTTGTCTCAAAATGATTTAAATTTAAATTCTACACCCTCTAATGTGGGCATAGTGTTATACTGTGGAACTTTTCTCCTCAGAGAGTGAGTACTACCCTATTGCTTAACATAGACACAGTACCTTCATACATAGACTGTCATGTGCAAAGAAGAAGTAGTAGGTGAACAATGTTCTCAGCAATTTGCAAAGATGAAATGGAAATAGAGCAACCATGAACTCAAAAGGAATGTGCAAAAAAGTGAAAGGCACAAAGTAGAATGTGCCAAGGAAATGCTGAAGTATAATTTCAAATTATGTGCTCAGGTGTGAGGATGTGTTCAAAGTATTGATTCAGAGAATTTAGTTGGATATCTTGGGGAAAAAACTGCTTTAAACTATTCTGGGATAATTGTACAATAGAAGCCCCTAACTCTGACTCTAATCAGCCACAACATCATCAATTTAGGGACTATTTTTCCAAGTGCAAAGTGAGAAAAAGAGGGCTAATCACAGTTAGTGTTGAAGTAATGGAAATCACCTAAATTTTCTTATAAAATCTACATTTATTTTGGAGCATTAAATTATAGAAAAGCCAAGTAAATATTATGCATGTTCCTAAATTAAGAGGTACTTATTATATTGTTCTCTTTTTTAACTTGGAAGTTATAGATTATATCTTTTTATACTCTAACTTGGTTCAATGATCTGCTGCCTGTTATTTCTTCTCTTCCCCTTCTTTTGCCCATCTACTTACATAATTTTTATTTAAAGAGACAAACTTGAGCTTGCATTTCTAAATTCTCCTAAATTATCTGAATTTCTTCATACTTCTGGCAGCCTCCTTAATCTATCTCAAGGGAATATTTTGTCACTACCATTTTTATCCTATATGATATCTTCCTGCCTAATTCAGTGCAAAATATACATTAGACTCATCCAGATATCTCAACACTTGTACCAACATAAAAGACTATGTTACTTAGAAATCATTATTATAGTATACCTGTGGAGGTGGCATCTGTAATTTTTGAATGACCCTAACTGATACTTACATGCAATCATGTTTTAAACCAATATACCACTCAGAAGAATGAATCACTAAAATGTGGTACGCACACACACACACACACACACACACACACACACACACGGTGGAATTCTATGCTTCCAATTCATAAGGAAATGGAAAGACTTGGAAAAATCCTACTAAGTAAAATAAGCAAGATATAAAGAAAAAGATTCCATGGTTTCCCTCATGTGTAATGAGTAGGAAGTGTCTAGGGTAGTCTTAGCAGATGAGCAGAATGGCTCAATACCTATGTATATGTGACCATATAAGTGGATGATGAGCAAAATGAACTCCTAGTGTTCCCCTGTGGTTTATCCCCTGCTGTATTTAATTTCAGTATCCTGTGTATTGTATACATATTTATCTTAATGTTACAAAGGAAGAGGAACAACAAAATGGCGACACAAAAGACAAAGGGCAAACCAATGCAATAGCAATACTCAGAAGAAAACATTTTGGAAATTTACATTACTACTTATGAGGGGTATTGTGATTGAAAATTGTGATTAAAACGAGAGGGAGGGGATAAAAAGTTCGACATGTTATGTATTCTCTACCTTTCAATTACTGCAACCCCTTTTATATATTAAATTGACAATAAAATTAAATTTAAAAACAAGCTACATAAAATATAATTTCACTGTATTGGCATAGTAAATATTATTCTATGTGTATTACCTTTTTTAAAAAAATGAACAATATTTGGCTTCTAATTTGAATTAATTGTCCCTCTCTTTATCAGAGGGTCATCAACTTGAATGTTATCAAACTATACAAAATTTTCAGAATATACTTGTCATTATTTTGAAAAAAACATTATTTGACAAACAAGTCGTTTAAGGATTCAGGTGGACCTGTTGCAACAATGAGAAGTACAAAATGTCATGTCAAAACCAGCTTTACAATGTCGGTGGGGGGGAAGGAGGGGGGGTATGATTGGGTGGGGGGGGAGGGGGGAGGCTGGGAAGGGAGGTGAAGGGTAAACAAAGGAGGAGGCTGCAATGCTTGGTAAGAAATATATGCATTTTCCTGCCCATGTAATTGTAACCCCTCTGTACAGTATGTTTTCAAATAAAATAAAATAAAATAAAAAAACAAAAAAACATTATTTTAGTATTGTCTCATACTACATAGAAAATAGTTCAATTCTCTGGAAACTCCTAACTTTTAAAACTAAATATTTGTTGATAAGACAGAGTATATGTGATCTTCAAAATTCCTATGACTACTAACGACTCATTTTCAAATTCTGAACATGCCATACCAGAGATATTTAAAACAGTGCCTGTATGCATTTTATTTAATTCCGCAAAAAATGCAGTTTCCAATGGGGCGTTACATAGTTAAAAGTCAACAGAAAAACTAGCCACATTCTGGTAGAAGATAAAACTATGAAGTATCTATAATAATTAATTCCTCTAGAGTAAACATTTGTTCATCAGAGTAAGCTATTATTTTTATGACAATCAATCCCAACATTTTATGCAGTGAAGTCATTCTAGCCCAACACTTTCCAAATTGTAAGGTGCACCTTAAAATTCCCTAAATTCACAGCATGACTAGCTTATCATTATAGTGAAAAAATTCTACACTTCTGATAATGAAATGCCCTTTCGATTGCTGAAAAAACACTACACTAAACTTTGCTGCATCGTTTTACCTCAAGTGGTATTCTTGAGATCAGAAAACTTGCAAATATTATTTCTACTCATCTTTTTATCTATCATAGATATTCAGGAGACTAAGATCTGAATATTATGGTTCAAAACCCACCCAGGCAGGAAGGTTCCTTAGATTCTTATCTCCAATAAACTGCTCAGGAAAAGCCAGACACAAGTGTTACTGAGTTTCGAGTGGTAGATCAGTAGCCTTGACCAAAAACAGGCTCAGGGACAGTGCCCAGGCCCAGCGGTTAAGCCCTAGGACAAACAAAACAAAAAAAAAAAAAACAAAATGAAAACAAACCCCAAACCTAGCATTTTTCTCATTGCATGCAGAGGTACATAATTAAGGAAATGTCTTCCTGTGTTATGTATAGGTAGGAGAAAAAAGATGTCGCACAATAACTCTCTTCATACCATGTTACACCAAAGCCTCAAAACATTGCTCTTTTTCTAAATTTATAAATTAATATTATCCATTTGTTGGCAACTGTTTCTAGCATTATCATGTTATACATGAACTGTTGGAATTATCTATTAACTAAGTCCTTTAACTCGCTTGAAAGAATATTCTAGACAAATAGAATGCCAGAATAATTTGTAAATTTGTAAATTAAAACTTCTACTTAAAAAGAATTTTGTAGTATCCTGTAGAATATAAAATTACAAACAAAACATGTTTATTTTAAATTTAAATTCTCATTTAGCCAGGTTTACAAAGTCCTACATTAGAAAATTTTGCTATTTCTCCAGGATTAAGCTTTTGTAATCCTTCATCACTTCTGTGGAAACCAACAGAATGATGCTTACTTTTTTAAATTTTTGGTTTGGAATCATGAGCTATTTTGCATCTAGGAATGTTCTGTAATGAAGAGAGCATTTAAAACATGACTGAGGATGATATATGGGTTGCATTTCAATAGGAAACTTGACTTCTCAAAACATAATGACAAAATTAGCCCTAACTTCCAACTGTGAATTCCTGTCTTGTTTTTTGGTTTGTTTTATTAAGCAAAATTATACTAACTAGTTACGGGAAGGTATCACTATGTAATCCACTCTCTAATCTCCTGTCTTAATCTGAATGCTAGAATTTCAGGCTTGTATCACATTGTCCTAGCATAGTTTGTTGGTTTATTTAACCTAGAAGCATACTAGTAATTCTGAACTTCTCTGATGATCTTATCCACTAGACTGACTGCTCAAAGTGTTTCTGTACAATTTTCAAAGATGTTCTAACATTTGACACAGGGTATGAACATTTTCAGATGCACCTGCAGGGGTCTCTGATTCATTCCTCCATGGATCCTCCATGATGATTACTTGCCTCTCTTACTGTGTCTGGTCCCTACCTATGTAATATTATCAAGCTTTTTGGGGGAAAGTTCACTTGAGGAGTTTCTAATATTGAAAATTCTGACTTGATTATAGTCTTACTCAGGACATATTTTCTATTATTTTCTAACTTTTCTACACATTCTGAGAGTTGTTTCATATGTGTGTTTGCACATGTAAGTGCTTCTGTGTGTATGTGAATGTATGTATGTATGCAAAATCCTCAAGCTCTTATTCAGCAATCTTGCTCATGACTAGTATTACATCACTTGAGCCATTCTTCTAGTGTAACTTTTGGCTGGTTAATTACAGGTAGTGTTGCAAAGACTGTTCTGCCCAGGCTGGATTCAAACTTAATTTCCCAGACTCTTTTACATTCTTAGTTTTTATTTTTTCCAGGAGTATCATGTTTTAAACTAGAAACACTTTCGTGAATGTAAAGTCTAACCTGTAGCCCAGATTTTTAACTCAAGAATTCATACAAAGGTAGATGAACATACACATTATATATCCTGAGTGTACACTGCTAGAAATGTGATCTTGAGCCGGGTACTGGTGGCTCATGCCTATAATCCTAGCTACTCAGGAGGTTGAGATCTGAGTATTGCAGTTCAAATCCAGCACCAGTAGGAACGTTTTCTGAGTCACTTATCTCAAATTAACCACCAGAAAACTGGAATTGACACTGTGGCTCAAGTGGTAGAACTCTAGCCTTGGGTTTAAGACCCACAACCATCAAAAAAAGAAAGAAAGAAAAAGAAATGTGATCTTAGCCACCAGTTCATTGCTAGTATAATTCCTGCTCTCTCAACATGGCCTTTTTTTCCAGTTAAGTCCATGCTTTTATATCTGACTTGCTTTGTGAACAGAATTATTCTTCTATACTATGTTATTACAAATTTTCATGATTAGCTACCATGATTTAGATCTAGTGGAAAGCAAGAGTGGCCTCATCCTTCATGTTCCACTTAGTAGTAATGCTTTCTCTATATCACTCCCATAGATCTACTTACTGGCTTTGAATTTATTGTTTCAATGTTGTCTTATTTGTAGAGTCTTCTGTAGTCTATTGAACTATTAAACTTAAGCACAAAACTTCTTTTTCTTGTATTATTCCTATTGTTTCTCCTACTGTTAACTTATGTACACTTGGGAAATAATGCACAACACACACACTCACAAAGAAATGTTTCTGAGAACCTTCTTCCCACTTAAAATTGGTCTTAATTACAGTGCAATTAGGAAATTTAAACTTAAACTACTCCAGGAAGTTTTTTTCATGTTTTTTTTTGTTGTAAAAATGGTGTAAATAGTGGTTAGAGTTACATAAATAAGTAAATGAGTACATAATCTATCAAGCACTGTTACCTCCTCTTTTGTTTTTCTCCTGCCATCCCTTTCCTCCCCACCGCCCCAACTCCCTTCTCCCCTCTTCAAGTAGTAAAGTTCATTTTCGACATAGTGCCTTGTACAACTCATTGTTACAATGGGTCATACTGTATCCTTGTTTCAGCATTTTGTTATTTCCCTTCCCTTCCCCACATTAATAAAATGTATATGCAAGATACAGGTTGCCGACAACAAATATAGTGAAAACATGGGTTATATCATGGAGGAAGAACATAGAAGACAAACAAAAAAAATACATACTACATGTTAAATACATTAAAAACAATAGCAAGAGAGAAAAATCAAGTTGTGTCACTATCTTGGGGTACATTTCACTTAACATCATCTTATATGGCCATGTGTACATGGATAATGTTTTATAAGCGATTTAAATTCCAAATTTTCTTTTTAAAAAGTTATTTCTGAAACACAAGTTACCTCATGTCCAAAGATGTACTTGTGCTATTTAAATGAAACCAGAAAATATTAATTTTACTTGGAGCAGCATCATAGATTGTTACTGGAGATAAGTGGAAGGAACTGTTACTGGAAGTGGAAACTGATCCCAAGAGAGGAATTGAACATAGAGAAATGAAAAAGTTCAAGTTAATTTGTGCTGTCCTTTTTATGGTACAAGAAAAGAATCCAAGGCCTGAAGGAAACTCTGTCCCTTACCTTTTCGAGTGTGTCCTTTACTCATATAAAACTTGTCTGTAAGCTTCCAGTTGGGAGTATTACAAAAGGAAACAATATTCCATTTCAAGGCCAGCATAGAATAAAAGGAAATAACTTTGTTTTAAAAGTGTTCTAGTGCAAAGAAACAAAGACATGGAGGTTTTAATGTGTCTTATGCACGGATATTTCTCTCCTGAGATGATTCTCCTATTGTAGAAGTCAGTTATCCATTTCTTTATTCTGGTCCTGGGTCCTGCACAGCAATAAGGATTCCAAAAAGCAGGATCCAGTGAGTATAATCAGCAAAAGGAGCCTCTTCTCAAACCAGTGCTTTAAGGATGGTCCTGAAGAAATATGTGGGTTTTTCATTTTCTTGTTTGTTTGTTTACTTTGTGCTGGTTCTGGGGCTTGAACCAGAAGGTGGACCCTGTCCCTATACAGTTGTCTTTCCTGCCCACCTACCCCCTAAACTACTACTCTACTGCTTGAGCTAAAACTCAAATTCTGCCTGTTTTAGTGCTTAATTACAGATAAGAGTTTAACAGGCTGTCCTGCCTGGGTTGACTTTGAACTGAGATAGTAAGAAAGCCAAGTGACATCAACTGTATGGACTTCTCTTTTGAAACAAGAATTATTAGATGAAGTTTATAATAAAGTTAATATTTGACCATTTTTAAAAGAAGAGAATATGTCAAGCAAAGAAGCCATAACTTAAATAACTCAGCAAAAGTAGGTGCACTGAATCATTTTGGAATTATTTTTTCTGTTTGGGAAGATTACAATTGACTTCGTTGTTCCTTTTGGGGAAACTTGAAGTCATATTTGCAGTTTTTGGTGGTCATGGGGCTTTAACTCTGATGCTGGGCCCTGTCCCTCAGCTCTTCCGCTCAAGTTGAGTGCTCTGCCACTTTAGGTACAGCACCACTTCTGGATTTCTGGTGGTTAATTAAAGATAAGAGTCTCATGGATTTTCCTGGCCAGTCTGGCTTTGAACCACAATCCTCTAGTCTCAACTTCTTCAGTAGGTAGGATTATAGGCATGAGTGACCAGCATCCGGCTTATATTTGCATTTATGTGCACTTAATGACACTATGTAGACAAACAATGGAAATTTGAATCAATGATGACATTGCAGCTTTTCAGAAAAATTGAGGTAGCAATAAAAATATCCTCCTTTTCCATGTTGTTACATTAATGACTCATGTTATGGGACTCTTACATTAGCATCCTCTGTTGTCTGCGTATGTGGACTTAGTATCAGAAATGACTGAAGATTTTAGAAAGCAAAGGAGTTCAGGAATGAAAGAACAGCATAGAAGTATATACCACTTATCACACAGAGATTAAGAACTAGCCTAAGGAATTAGAATGCTAAAGACAATGAGGAATAAGCCTAGTTGATAACTAGTTCTTCAATAACCAAAAATGGTTCCCTAGAACAGATTGTGGTATAACTTAGTTATTATCATTTATTCCTTCCATGTGAAGTTATTCCTTCTCTTTTCTCAAAACTATTAATTAGTCTATTCCTTTTTGATGCTATAACTTACCAAAAAGATTTCCAAATCTCACATAGACTACCCTTCTCATTATGATTAGAAATGACAGCTCAAAACCTGGAATCTTTGAATTTCCAGGATTAATCTCCACCTGATATCTAAGCACATTCTTGGCATTAAATTGCCACGACCTATTAACAGAACATTGTTTTTTGTTTTTTGTTTTTTTGTTTTTTGTTTTTTGGTGGGGGGGGGGGTGTCTGGACGCGGAGCCTGAACTCTGGGCTTGGGCGCTGTCCATCAGCTCTTCAGCTCAAGTCTAGCGCTCTACCACTTGAGCCACAGCGTTACTTCTGGCTTTTTTCTTTTTGCTTATGTGGTGCTGAGGAATCGAACACAGGGCCTCATGAGTGCAAGGCAATCTATACCACTGAGCCACCTTCCCAGCCCTTTTGTTAAATAATAGTAATCTAATATAGGTAAAATAAATTACGGACTATTGGTAGGCATCAGTTGGAATGATCAATTGTATATTCCAAGTATGGGTTATTTATTTTGCATTTACTAGCTAAATGACTTTTTGCCAATCTTGGGACTTGAACTCAGGGACAGGGAACTGTTTTTTTGTTTGTTTGTTTGTTTTGGCTCCAGGCTAGCACTTTACCACTTGAGGCACAACTCCACTTTCAGTGTTTCTTTTTCTATTCATGTGGTACTGAGGAATCAAACCTAGGGTTTGATGCATGCTAAGCAATAACTGTTCCATTAAGCCACATTCCCACACCCCTAAAAAAATTCTTTTCGTTTTTATATTAATAAGTTTTTTTATTGTGAAAATACCGCACAGAGGGGTTACAATTTTATGAGCAAGGTAATGAGTACATTTCATAGCAATCATTGTTGCCCATCTCTTCCTCTTACCATCCCTGCCATCGATTCTCCCCCTCCCACCCCCGCCAAAGTTGTAAAGTTTGTTTTTCAACATAACCTCTTATACATCTCATTGTCGCAATTACACTTGATTAAGATGGCATTACTTTTTCATTTCGTTACTGTGTATTATAATTTAGGCCAGGTGGTAGAAAAAGAAGTGGAAAACAATACTAAGTCCAGTAAGGCTGACATTCCTATCACATCACTAAGTAAGTACAGTGTTAAGGCCAGCAGGACGCATAGGCCTGATGCATGTGACATTATTATGTAAAACACTATTGGTCATCATCTCCGACATCCATAACATTCTGCTTCCACTTTCAAGATAAAGAGGCAAATATCTAAGCCTTTTTAATTGATAGAGTGTGTTTCCTAGGAAAGAAGAAGGAGGATGTGGAAGGTGATGGTGGAAAAATATGTATATTAGCTCTCTGTCCACATTTTTTGCATTTTTAAAAAGTGCTATTGATGAACTCCCTCTTACATGTAATTGACTATACTGTCTGCACAAGATGCAGAGAAATGAAACATTTATTCTGGTGGATAGTAACATATATTAACAAAATCCATTTCTGGAAAAAAAGATACTAGGTAAGAAAGTATAAAGTATTGTCTATGAAATGGTTTCTTTTCTTGGAGAATAAACGGTAGTATTGAAATGCTTACTCCAGCTTTCTTGGAAATTTTATGCTGTCTCAGTATCAAAATGTTCTCTAATTCCTGTAACATCCAAGCATAAAAGACATGATTTGAAGATCTCAGTAGTTTTAAAAATAAAGCTACATAATAACTTCCTTCTTGTAGAGATTGTGATAGCGAGTATGATTGATTGTATTATAGTTCTCTTTTTTCCCCCCTCTTTATCTCGTGTTGTATATATGGTCATATTACTCTATGTCCTGCATCAGCGTCCTGTTGGTGAGATTTACCTGTACTTTGCAATGTCAAGCTGGTTCATGTGACTTACATCAGCTTACAAAAATGAACCAGAAGTAGTGAAAGGCTATTTCTAGGGGAAGATTTCTGTCTCATTGTCTGTGTCTAATAGCTGAATTGTTTTCCCTTAGCTATAAAAATAGCATAGTTTCAAAATGAGTCTTCTTTCAACTTATATACTAGAAGAATAGATCATGTGAAATTGAGGCAAAACTCAAGTACAGCCTCACCATATAACAAAAGCAGAATTAAGCTAATGTTAGAATATGATATTAAGATGTTAGTTTCTTATATTTTATACCTTTATGTTAGTTGACTATAGCATACTAGAATTTAATAAATACAAAACAAGAACTAAACAAATAGATAAGATTTCCTGTTGGACATTATTACAATTTTTTTATAAATAAACATTCTCCATGTGATCATTTATGGGGTTATCTATTTTCTATAGATGGGTTTAATCATTTTAGGTCATTGTATCTAATATCCATAATCATTATCCAGACCTTGTGATTGAGGTGAGGAAGAACAAAATATCTAGATTTCTCCTTCTCTTTTCCTCTTCTCCTTTTTGTAGTGTGAATTCTAATCCTTTCTCCAAATTCTCCTATTAATAAAGGAAGAATGACATGTTGTGGATATCAAGCAAAAGGCTTCAAATCAAGAATTTCATACTTTCCTGGAGGAGGATGGGAAGGGATGGGAAGGAGAAAAAAAGGAGGAGCTACAATGCTTGATAAGAAATGTACTCATTATCTTGCCCATGTAATTGTAATCCCTCTGTACAGTATTTTCACAATAAAAAAATAGATGAGAAGGGGTACCAAGATGGTGACAGGGCAGTACGGAAACGCCATAGCTCTCCCCAACCCAAAAGAGAGTTCAAGTTCCGATGCTTAATCTCCCCAAGAGACTGACAACAACAAAAAGATGAACACCCAGAGAAAAACAGAAGGTGGAAAATAACAAAAAAGAAAGAGAGAAAAAGAAGAATTTCAGAACAGAGGAGTAGGAAGACTCCTCCCTCAACCTTTACTGGCCGCGCAGCAGCACACCAAGCCATGGCCAGAACACCCAGCAGGGGCTGTCCAAGTCCCAGAGAGACAGGAGTTTGTCTGCAGATAACCTGCGCAGAAGCAGCCCGAGGTACTAGTGTCAGACCCACTGATCGTGATGAACGGAGAAACCTCCTAGCCGGGAGCTTGAACAAAGATCCCACCCCTCACTCTCCATCTGAGCAGAGAGGCTCCATCCCACCAAAGCCCCTCAACCCCATGGCAGGAACCCCAGAACTACATGGGACTCCCACCGAACACCAGAGCAGAAGACATGCAAGGAACTGGTGCTGATCCGGAGAGTGCAAATGCAGACAAACCCCAGTACTCAGAACCTGCACGGAGGCCCCTCCCCCACCCCTCGGGCAGAGGTTAGAGGCCCATCTCATGGTGCAGACCCAAACAGCATCAAATTAGGCAGAGACAGAAGAGAATCACACAGAGCTACCACCGCCCAGCCCAGCCCACATACACCTCAACTGAACTCTGATTGGAAAGGCAACCAATGACCTACATCACACAGAAACAACTAGCTCCAGGGTGAGTACCCCGCAGGGGACTCTGTATCCCTCAAGAGAGACCAGGGCTGGTGGGAATCCCCAGACCATGAGCCAGACCTCCTACCCCAACACCTGTACCACAGGACCCACTAAAACTGGGAACTGTTGGAGAGCTCCACCAAACCGTATAGCACACTCAGCTGACCAGGCTACAGCAAGAGCGCCCCTGGAAGGGAGCTTAAACGCCCAAGCCAGGAACAGCACCCCTGGGTCAAGATACCCAACAGTGGAAGAAATTTGAACTGTGTACCCCAGGCTGTGTAACCTAGGTGGGATACACAGCAGCACATCTCCAACCCGCGTTCCCCAGGCCTTGGGCCGGGACCAGGCCTGGGGATCCAGTGCCTGAGCAACACAACCAACCTTTCACAACTGAAGTCAGAAGCTGAGCATAAGCCTCAGCAGAGGGGAGAAAACAAGGAACTGCACCCACTGGGAAGCACGCCTGTGAGAGCAAAAGACCAGGGGGGCTCAGGACAAGAGAAGCCCAAACCCCACCAGAACCCGATCCATATATTCTAGGTTATTAGACAACACAGGCCACCAGGACCTGATAATAGGCAGGAGCTCAGGCTGGTAAGGTGGCTCAGCAGTAGAGTGCTTGTGTTGGGTGCATGAGGTCTTGGATCTGATTCCTCAGCACCACATAAGCACAAAGGGTCAGAAGTGGTGCTGTGGTTCAAATGGTAGGATGCCATCCTTGAGCTTAAGATCTGAGGGACAGTGCCCAAGCCCAGAGTTCAAGCCCAAAACCAGCCTTTCCTCCACAAAAAAAAAAAACCATCAGGAGCCCATAGCAGACTCCAGCATCTGAGAGAGTTCATCCAGTACATCCAATCTTGCCAAGAGCACCCGTAGGAGCAAACAGGAGCAGTCTAGGCCGCTCAACCCTTCCAATGACGAGAGCTGCCAGTGATCTACAGCAAAGGGCTGAGAACCCTATGTGGGTCAGACCAGCAGCTGGAGGTCGGCCCCCAACAGAACCGAAATCAGGTACAAATGCTCTCTACCAACACAGAAACAACAACCAAGCAAAATCAGACACATATTGACCAAAACAAAATTTCAGATTAGTCTCCAATAATCCTGGACCCACATGGGAAAATCACAGAGAAAAATTACAAGATTTATTAATAGCCAGGATAGCAAGGTATCCCCAATAGCCAGCAGCCACACAGGGGAGAGCCCCAGTGGGAGCAAAGCAGGAATGAAAGACAAAAGCTACATCCAAGGGATGCTGGAGACAATGACTCAAAAAACAAAGCGAGAAATAGACCAGAAATTAAAGAACATGGGGACAAACTATCGAAAGAGATGCAGGATCTCAAACACGAGGTACACACAAAAGTAGAGGAAGTACATACCTCACTCAGAAGTGAGAAAAATGCCAAAATAGGCAATACATACCTTATTAAGAGGTGAGATCAGTACTTGGAGAACCAACACCAAATCCATAAATGAGTCCATTTCTTCCTTGCAAACCACAATGGAAGCCACAGTTAACAGAGTGAATGAAATGGAATGTAGAGTGTCAGATACAGAAGACAGAATACACCAACTGGACCAAACAATGACAGATATGGAAACATCACTTAAATTATGCCCAAGGGAAATTCAAGAGCAAGCAGATAGTGCCAAGAAATTTAACCTTTGTATAATTGGAGTGGACGAAGGTGAGGAATATCAAAGCAAGGGAATGCAACACCTATTCAACAAGATAATCAGTGAAATTATCCCCATCTCAAAAAAGAACATCTTACCTACATAACAGAAGCATATAGAACACCTAACAAGCAAGACACCAGGAGAAACACTTCTAGACACATTATAGTAAAAATGATAGACCTGAATAATAAGGAAACCATCTTGCATGCAGCAAAAATGAAGAAGGAGCTATAATAAACGGGAAAAAATTAGAATCACTGCAGATCTCTCCACACAAATACTGAATGCAAGAAAGGCCTGGGAAAGTACCATACGAGCGCTGAGAGCCAATAACTGTCAACCCAGACTGATATACTCGGAAAAGCTAGCATTCACATTCGATGGAGAGCTGAAAATTTTTAATAGCAAATAAAAACTAAATGAATACATAAACATTAAGCCAGCATTACAAAGAATACTAAGAGTGGGAACACAACCTGAAGAAAGCAACCAGGAACAGGGACATGTACCCAGACAGTCATTAATAGAAATCTAACTGAGCAAGCACAGGAGGAAAGGAAAGAAGAAAAACTCAGGGAAATTGGGAATGACAGGGATCAAAATGCATCTCTCTATACTATCTCTTAATATTAACGGGCTTAATTTGCCAATCAAAAGAAAAAGAACTGCGGATTGGATTAGAAAACATGACCCATCCATCTGTTGCCTTCAGGAGACACACCTCTCAGCCAAACATACAAACAAACTCAGAGTAAAGAGTTGGAAAAGGATCTACCAATCAAATGCCCCCAGTAAGAAAGCAAGTGTAGCAAGCCTGATATCTCAGAAGATAAACTTTTCATTATAATCAATACAAAAAGACAAGGCTGGACACTACATATTAATACAGGGAACAACCCAAGAGGAGGACAGTTCCCTCTTATATTACCAACTTATATTCCCCAAACATTGGTGCACCCAGATATGTTAAGCAAATACTCTCAAACTTACAGAATAAAATAGATCCCAATATGATAATACTAGTAGACTTTAACACCCCACTCTCGCCAAAGGACAGGTCTACCAAACAGAGGATTGGAAAAGAAGCTACTGAATTAAGTGAGGCCATACTTCAACGGAATTAACTGACATCTACCGAGTATTTCACCCTAAAACAACAGAGTACACATTCTTCTTAGTAGCTCATGGAACTTTCTCCAAAATAGACCATATCATAGTTCATGCAAGGAACTTAAGCAAATACAAGGGGATCGACTTAATCCCCTCTATCCTATCTGACCACAGTGGAATCAAGCTAGTTCTCAATAACAAAGCATACAGCAGAAATTATTCTAATACATGGAAATTGAACAGCACACTTCTAAGCAATGGCTAGGTAACAGAAGAGAACAAAGAAGAAATAATTTCCTACAACTCAATGAAAATGAAAACACCGCACAAAGAAACTTGTAGGACACATCAAAAGCAGTCCTGAGGGGAAAATTTATTGCCCTCAGTGCCCACATCAAGAAAATAGAGACAGACCAAGTAAATTATCTCATGTTGCAATTAAAATAGCTAGAAAAACATGAAAAAAAATGCAACCTAAATTTACTAGAAGGAGCCAGATAACCAAACTAAGACTGGAGATTAATGAATTAGAAAATTGTAGAACCATAGCCAGAATTACCCAAAGAAAAAACTGGTTCTTTGAAAAAATAAATAAAATTGATGGACCGTTGGCAAGATTAATTAAAAAGAAGAGAGGAAACCCATATTAACAGGATTAGGGATGCCATAGGAAAATTCACAATACATACACAAAATATCTAAAACAATCTTAACGTACTAATTTCAAAAGTTATACTCTCTAAAGTAAGAAAACCTGGCAGAAATGGATGCATTTTTAGAGAAATACAAGTTGCCCAAACTGAGCAAAGAAGAAGTAAATCATTAAATAAGCCAATATCCTACAACGAGATACAGAAACAATCAGAAGTCTTCCAACCAAAAAAGCCCAAGACCAGATGGATTCACAGCAGAATTCTGTAAGACCTTTAAAGAAGAACTAATGGCCATAATCCTCAAGCTCTTCAGAGAAACAGAGAAGGAGGGAGCTATCCCAAACTCATTCTACGAAGCCAATATCACACTCATCCTCAAACCAGGCAAAGACCCAACCAAAAAAGAGAATTACAGGTCAATTTCCTTGATGAACACAGATGCAAAGATCCTTAACAGGATTCTAGCTAACAGAATCCAGAAACATAAAAAAAAATCATACACTATGATCAGATAGGCTTCATCCCAGAGATGCAGGGATGGTTTAACATACATAAGTCAATAAATGTAATCCTACACATCAACAGAGCCAAGGTCAAGGTCAAGAACCACATGATTATCTCCACAGATACTGGAAAGGCCTTTGATAAAATTCAACATTCATTCATGGTAAAAGCTCTGGAGAAAATAAGAATAGAAGGAACATTTCTTAAAACAATAAAAGCCATTTATGACAGACCAATAGCCCATATTATACTTAATGCGGAAATGCTAAAACCAATTCTCTTAAAATCAGGAACAGGGCAAGGATGCCCACTGTCTCCACTCCTAATCAAAATAGTCCTGGAACCCTTACCCAGGTAAATAAGGTAAGAAAAAGACATTAAAGGGATCCGCATAGGAAAAGAAGAAGTTAAACTATCCCTTTTTACAGATGACAAAATACTATACCTTCACGATCACAAAAACTCCATTCCCAAACTCTTAGAAATCATAAATCACTTCAGCAAAGTAGCAGGATACAAAATCAACCCATAAAATCAGTTGCCTTCCTGTACACTGACAATGTACAAGCAGAAAGGGAGCAACCCCATTCACAATAACCTCCCCCAAAATAAAATATTTAAGAATTAACCTAACCAAAGATGTAAAAGAACTATTTAATGAAAACTATAAAAATGTGGTATATATACACAATGGAATTCTGTGCCTCCATCAGAAAGAATGACATTGCCCCATTTGTTAGGAAATGGAAAGACTTGGAAAAATTATATTAAGTGAAGTAACCCAGGCCCAAAGAAACTTAGGTCCCATGATTTCCCTTATTTGCTAAAACTAGTATATTCTGAGTCAAGCAGAAAGGTCAGATAAGTTGATGTTAGAGAAATGAACCCTAAGATAAGCATTCAAATGTATTTTTTCTTTCAGGTGATTGTTTCTAACACATTTATAAGATTAGTTCTTTGTTGCTTTGTATGTTCCTGCCCCATGGTGTAACCCCTGCTTTCACTGTATTTGATGTTGATATAATTTGTGGAGGGGAAGAGAAAAAAAACAAATTATTTAAATAGGGATACAGGTGGATCTATTGTAACAATGAGGTATACAAGTCATTATGTCGAATACAAACTTTACAACTTTGGTGGGGGGAAGAAGGATTGGGTTGTGGGGGCGGGAGGAGCATGGGAAGAGATGGGAAGGGGAAACAAAGGAGGAGTCTACAATGATTGATAAGAAATGTACTCATTATGTTGCCCATGTAATTATAAACCCTCTTTACAGTATTTTCACAATAAAAAAATAAATAAAACTATAAAAAGTTAAAGAAAGAAATTACACAAGATACTAGGAAATGGAAAGACCTCCCATGCTCTTGGATAGGCAGACTTAATATAGTGAAAATGGCAATACTGCTTTCAAGTATTTTCATTGGCTATTTTCATTATTGCCTTTGTTCTGGTTTTCTTATCAGGAACACAGGGTTACACAAAAAGATCTTCCTAAGATATAGGATCTTAGGCAGAAAAAAATAAATGTATAATTAAAGATTTTCATCTCTTAAGAGAATAAAAAGGTCAGAAGACATTTTGTTATTACTTGCATGGTTCAGATGACTTGAATGTTTTGGTTGTTAAACTAAGTGGAATACATGTAAAATGTTACAGTTGTTCCAAACGATGATACTTTTCTGCTCCAATAAGATGAAACCTCTGACAAGGTTAGAGGGCATATCGATTTTGGGGGAGAAGTCTTAATTTTAGAATGCCAAGGTAGATACCTAAAACAGCACTGTCTATCACATATCTGCTAATTTTATACTATGGCCTATAAGTTTATAAAACTACACATATGAATTGAATGAGAAATGTTTGATTTACACAATTGACTCAAAAACAACTAAAACCAGAAAACACTTCTATATATTTATATAAACTAATATATCCAGTGAGGATTTAAAAATTTTTAGAATATATATTTAACATTTATGTCAAAATATTGTTTATTTGTAAATGTTTATTTTTAATTGTTGTCAGTCGTGGGACTTGAAATCTGGACCTGGACACTGCCCCTCAGCTCTTCAGCTCAAGATTAGTGCTCTACCACTTGAGCAACTAACAGCTTTCTTTTGTCTCATTTGAGGTAAGTCTCATGGACTTTCCTGCCTAGGCTAGCTTTGAACCATGATTCTCAGCTCTCAGCCACTTTAGTAGCTAGAGTTACAATCATGAACCACTGGCGCCTAGCTACAATACAGTAGATGGAAAGAAATCATTAAAATTACACCAGAATTAAACGAATTAGAATCCAAAAATAAAAATTGTAAGAACCAAAAACCAAAGAGTTGATACTTTGAAAAATTTAAAAAATTGACAGATCCTTAGCAAATCTTATGAGAAAAAGAAGAGAACACACCCAAATAAATAAACTCAGGTATGAGAATGGAAACATCAGCACAGTAACAACCAAGATTCAGAACATTATAAGAGAATACTTCTCAAAATATTATGCTAATAAGTTAGAGTGCCTGGCAGAAATAGACGTTTTCCAAGCCAATATCGAAATGCTGAAACAAACCAAGGTGAGTTAAACCATCTTAACTGGCTCATATCAAACACTGAAATAGAAACAGTAATAAGAGACCTCCCATCTCAGAAAAGCAGCTTTACAGCGGAATTCTATAAGGCCTTCATGGCAGAGCTCACACCAATACTTTTCCAACTCTTCAATGGAATTGAAATAGAAAGTTCACTACCGAACTCATTCTATGAAGCCATCATAACCCTCATCCCAATACCAGGCAGGGACTCATCACAGAAAGAGAACTATAGACCCATTTCTTTGATGAACATTAATGCAAAACTTCTCAACAAAATTCTGCCCAATCAATTTCAACAATTCATCCAAAAACTCATACACCACCATCAAACAAGATTCATTTCAGGGCTGCAAAGCTGGTTCAATATACACAAATCAATTAACATAATTCATCACATCAACAGCAGCAAGGATAAGAACCACATGATTATCTCAATAGATGTAGAAAAAAGCATTTGACAAGATCCAACAATCCTTTGTGATGAGGGTTCTGGAAAAATTAGGAATCCAGGGAACATTCCTCAATACAATAAAGGCTGTATATGACAAACAGCCAGAATTTTACTTAATGGTGAAAAACTAAAGCCATTTCATCTTAACTCAGGAATGAGACAAGGATGTCCACTCTCTCCACTTCAATTTAGTAATAGAATGACTAGCTACAGCAATAAGAAAAGAGGCAATAAAGGGATCCAAACAGGGAAAGATTAAATAAAACTCTCCCTCTTTTCAGATGACATTAGCTTGTGTTTAATGAATCCCACGGACTCCACACCCAAATGACTCAAGCTGATTCTAAATTTTGGCAAAGTAATGGGGTATAAAATTAACCCTCAAAAATCAATGGCTTTTCTGTATGGCAGCAATGAGAAAAGTGTGTCTGAAATCAGGAAAGCAACTCCATTTGTAATAGTCCCACAATCAATAATACCTAGGAATTAACTTAACCAAAGAAGTGAAGGACCTCTATAATGAAAAATTTTAAAAACGTGGAAAAAAGAAAAATTTAAAAACGTGAAAAGGGAAATCAAACAGAAATTAGAAAGTGGAAAAACCTCTCATGTTCCTGGATTGGAAGGATTTACATCGTGATAATGGCAATAATCCCTAAGGCTATCTACTAATTCAATGTGATGCCTTTCAATGTTCCCACGGCATTCTTCAAGGAAAAAGAAGAGGCAATCCAAAAATTTACATGGAACTATTAAAGGCCCCAAATAGCAAAAACAATCCTTAACAGAAAGAACAGTGCTGGAGGAATATCAATACCAAATTTCAAACTCTACTATAAATCCATAGTAATCAAAACAGCTTGGTACGTGCACAAGAACAGACCTCAGCACCAATGGAATAGAGCTGAAAACCCAGAAAGGAACCTACAGACATATAAGCCATCTAATCTTTGATAAGGGAGTTAAAAAATTAGAATAGAGGAAAGACAGCCTCTTCAGTAAATGGTGCTGGCAAAACTGGTTAACTACTTGTAGAAAACTAAAGCTCGATCCTTATATAACACCCTGTACCAGAATCAACTCCAAATGGATCAAAGACCTCAGAGTCAAAGCAGACATTCTGAAAACATTACAGGATGGAATAGCAGAAATCATAGGTCTCCTTGGTACAGGCCTAAAATTTCTTAATAGAAACCTAGAAACACAACAAATCAAAGAGAGGTTGGACAAATGGGATTGCATGAAATTGCTGAGCTTCTTCATGGCAAAGGGTATAGCTAACAAGATCAACAGAAAGACCACGCATTGGGAGATCTTCACTAGCCATACAATGGACAAGGGTCTCATATCTAAAATATACCTAGAATAGAATTGAAAACCCAGAAATGAACCCACAGACCTATAGCACTGTAATCTTCAATAAGGGAGCTAAAAACTAGAATGGAAGAAAGACACCCTCTTCAGTAAATAGTGCTGGAAAAATTGGTTAATCATTTGTAGAAAACTAAAGATGGATCCTTATATATCACCCTGCACCAGAATCATCTCCACATTGATCAGATACCTCGGAGTCAAAGCAGACACTCTGAAATCTTTAAAGGATGGAATTAGAGAAACCCTAGGTCTCCTTTTCACAGGTCAATATTTTCTTAATAGAGACCTGGAAACACAACAAATCAAAGAAAGGTTGGAAAAATGGGATTGCATGGAATTGCAGAACTTCTGCATGGCTAACACATAGCTAGCAAGATCAAGGGTCTCATATCTAAAATATACCTGGAACTCAAAAAATTAAATTCCCCAACAACAAATTTTCAATGAAACAACTGGGCAATAAATAAGTGGGCTAAAGGCCCACTGAAGAGGAAAGAAGGAAGGGCAATAGATACATGAGGAAATGCTCAACCTCCCTAGCCATAAGAGAAATACAAATCAAAACAACATTGTGATATCACCTCACCCCAGTTCCAATGGCTAAATCAAGAAATATAATTGCAAAAGATGCTGGAGGGGATGTGGACAGAAGGGAACCTTACTGCATTGTTGGTAGGAGTGTAAACTTGTTCAACCACTTTCGAAATTAGTATGGAGGTTCCTCAAAGACGCCACATAGAGCTGTCCAATGACCCAGCAATCCCACTTTTGGGCTTTTACCCAAATGATCACAAATAAGACCTTACTAAAGCTACCAGTACAACCATGTTTATTGCAGCATTATTTACCATGGCTAAGATATGGAACCAACACAGATGCCCCTCAGTAGATGAATGGATCAAGAAAATGTGGTATATATACACAATGGAATTCTATGCCTCCATCAGAAAGAATGACATTGCTCCATTTGTTAGGAAATGGGAAGAATTGGAAAAAATATATTAAGTAAAGCAAGACAGCCCCAAAGAAACATAGTTCTCATGGTTTCCCTTACTTGCAATCCCTAGTATATGTCTGAGACAGCAGAAACGTTCAGATAAGTAGATGTTTGATGAAATGAACCCTAAGGTAAGGATTCAAATGTTTTTTTTTTTTCTTATTGTTTCTAACATATTTATAAGATGATTTGTTTCTTGCATTTTATGTCCCTTGCCCAAGGTATAACCCCTGCTTTCACTGTAGTTTATGTTAATATAATTTGTGGAGGCGAAAGGGAATAACAAATTGTTTATATATGGATACAGGTGGACGTGTTGCAACAATGAGATGTACAAGACTTTATATGGAAAAACGACCATTACAACTTTGGCTGGGGGACGGGGATTAAAGAGGAGAGGGACCGGGGTGGTGAGAAGGGAAGGGATGGGAAGGGGAAACAAAGGAGGTGGCAAAAATGCTTGGTAAGAAATATACTCATTTCCTTGCCCATGTAATTGAATCCTCTGTTTACAGTATTTTCACACTAAAAAATTATCTGAAAAAATTTGCATCAGTTGATAGTGCATATGATTTTATTTTTATTACAAACATAGAATGCAGTAAAAATTTTCATTGCAATTACACTGCACTAGGATGTGCGCAGATTCTAATGTAAATAATAGACTGTGCTTATGTAGAGAATTTGAGCATCCAGAATTTTAATATGCCTGTGATCATAAAACTGATACCTTACTGATATTGAGTGACAAATACAACTTCCGATAAGTACAGAAGCTTTCCTTGTATGTTTTTAATACATATTTTTATTGTAAATGTCCTGTGCAGAGTGTTTACAGTTACATATGTAAGGTAATGAGTACATTTCTTATTGAGCATTTTTACCCCCTCCTTGGTTTTTCCCCTACCATCCCTTCCCTTCACGCCTCCCAACTCTTCCCTCCAACCCCCTCCCCTGATAGAGTGTCTTGTACATCTCATTGTTGCAATGGGTCAACCTGTATCCTTTCCTTGTATCTTAAATGAAGAAATGCTGATTGATTTGTGCTGATTCTACTTGTGTAGAAACACCTAAGATCACTCGCCAAGTCCAAGAGCACGTAATTCACATGCACATCATTTTTTGTCATTTTGGTATAATTGTGTTCTACACATTTATTGACAGGTTACAAATTATTCTCAAATTTTAATACATTAAAATACTTTCTTTTTGTCTTATTTTCTTGACCATGAAATCAGCAAGACCTCAGTCAGCATTTCTCACATAGGACTTTTCACATGAGTTTGTTAAATGTTGACCTGAGCTCCAATCTTCTGAGGACTCACTCATCTGCTTAAGAATTGATGCTGGCTGTTGGAAAAGAACTCAAGGAAGAATGCCATTTAAAGCCTTATAACTTTATTCTGTACCAGGGTATTTTCCTGCTACTTTGGTTTTTGAGAGTGTCTACAAGAACTAGCATTCCCTGGGGAACAAGGAGACGCCATATGACGTTTACTTACTGAGATTTCCGATTGACTTGCTATCACTTGTACTGCATTTTGAAAGTCGAATGTGTCAAAACCTACCCATTTGAAGAGATAAGAGGAGATGCTGGGAAGATGGCTCAGTGGTAGAGTTCTTGCTTTGCATGCATGAGGCCTGGGTTCAATTCTTCAGCACCACATAAACAGAAAAAGCTGGAAGTGGTGCTGTGGCTCCAGTGGTAGAGCACTAGCCTTGAGATGAAGAGCTGAGGGACAGCGCCTAAGCCCAGAGTTCAAGGTCTACACTGGGGTGGATCTTGTATTGAGTACATAACAAACTGCTTCATGTATTTGGCAAGTTACCTGTCTCCAGTGTGCCGTAAGAATAGGACTATCATATAAATTAATAAATTACTTTTAAAAAAGAGATAGGAGTGGTAAAAGAATTTTTAGAGACAAATACATCTTCAACATATTTGATTCCAAACATTATGTCTAAGGCATATTCAACAAGTAGTGAAACTTGTGTTGTCTGTAACTATGTGTCTTTCTCCATGTGTGCATGTGTACATGTGTGTATGTATGTATTTTTGTGTATAGTAACATGCATGTATACATATATAAGGGCATATACACACATATATGCATTTAAAAATAAATATACATATATAAATATATGTGTATATGTTTATATCAGTTGTTCAATGATTTAATCTATAGTTCCCAGCACATTGTCATTCTCACAAAGTGTACATGATAAACTGCTCTGAGGTTCCGTGCTCTATGATGGGCATCCTTTGTAATCACTTCCCCCATTACCTAGTTTTTCATCCCTGAATATATTCGGTCTACTTTCCACAGGAAAGCATTGTTTTCATTACATGTATTTACTTATAATAAAAGAAAAAGGTCGTTTGTAAAAGAAAAAAGAAAACGAACTTTTAGGTCAGAGGTTAAAAGTATCCTATCCGTTTCAATGATTCCTATGAGATAAAATTTATAACAGTAGTAAAAGTGAAAAGGAATTCCTAGATCTGTTGTTTTGCCATTTAGAATAGAAATGAATAACATCACGTCACTGTTATAACTCTTAAAGAATGCAAGGGTAACTGATGGTCGCTATCATGTTCCCACAAAACCAGTGGATTCTGATGGATAATAGTAGACCAGCAGAAATTCTTTTTTTTCTTATTGTGAAAATACTGTACAGAGGGTTTATAATTACATGGGCAAGACGGTGAGTACATATCTTATCAAGCATTGTAGCCTCCTCCTTTGTTTACCCTTCCTATCTCTTCCCATCTTTCCTCCCCCCCTCCCCCCCCAAGTTGTAAAGTTCGATTTTGACATGACAACTTGTACTTCTCATTGTTGCAACAGGTCCACCTGTATCCTTATTAAAACGACTTGTTTTTCCACTTCCCCTCCACAAATTATACCGACATCAAATATAGTGAAAGCAGGGGTTATACTGTAGGGGAGGGACATATTAGGGTGAGGTGGTATGACAATGTTGTTTTGATTTGCATTTTTTTATGGCTAGGGAAGTTGAGCATTTTTTCATGTGTCTATTGGCCATCCTTCTTTCTTCTTCAGAGAAGTTTCTCTTTAAGTCATTAGCCTACTTATTTATTGGGCAGTTGTTTCTTTGAGGAGTTATTGTTGGGGGATTTAATTTTTTGAGTTCCAAGTATATTTTAGATATGAGACCCTTGTCCGTTTTATGGCTAGTGAAGATCTTCTCCCAATCTGTGGGCTTTCTATTGATCTTGCTAGCTATGTCCTTTGCCATGCAGAAGCTCTGCAACTTCATGCAATCCCATTTGTCCAACCTTTCATTGATTTGTTGTGTTTCCGGGTCTCTATTCAGAAAATTTCGGCCAGAGCCAAGGAGACCTAGGGTTTCTCCTATTCCATCCTGTAATGTTTTCAGAGTGTCTGCTTTGACTCCGAGGTCTTTGATCCATTTGGAGTTGATTCTGGTGCAGGGTGATATCTAAGGATCTAGCTTTAGTTTTCTACAAGTAGTTAAGCAATTTTGACAGCACCATTTACTGAAGAGGCTGTCTTTCTTCCATTCTATTTTTTTAGCTCCCTTATCAAAGATTAGATGACTATAGGTCTTTAGGTTCATTTCTGGGTTTTCAATTCTATGCCATTGGTCCTGAAGTCTGTTCTTGTGCCAGTACCAAGCTATTTTGATTACTATGGCTTTATAGTAGAGTTTGAAATTTGGTATTGATATCCCTCCAGCAGTGTTCTTTCCATTGAGGAGCGTTTTTGTTATTCGGGGTCTTTTATTATTCCATATGAATTTTTGGATTGCCTCTTCTATTTCCTTGAAGAATGAGGTTGGAATTTTGATAGGTATCGCATTAAATTTGTAGATAGCCTTGGGAAGTATTGCCATTTTCACGATGTTAATCTTTCCAATCCAGGAGCATGGAAGTTTTTCCCATTTTCTAAGTTCTGTTTTGATTTCCTTTTTCAAGTTTTTAAAGTTTTCACCATAGAAGAGCAGCAGACATGGAGCATGAAAGAGAAAGAGAGGAAATGGGAGAGTGAAAGAGAAAGAGAAATATCACAATACTGAAAGTGTATAACAGATAAACAAGAGCAGTATGAGAATATTCATACTGCTGTCTTTAGACTCTACATATACATTTGAAGGTATTTGATGTATGATAACCCATCAAAATGAAATATAAAGTTATTTTGTTAAAAATAAAAATGTCTCAGGAGAAATTTTAAATGTAAAAACAATCTTCATGGAAGCAAACTCTGAGCTATTTCATGACTTTGAAAAGGATAAAGTGGTTGAAGTTAGTATAAATTCAGAAGTATGACAATTCACAATGATATAAAAAGGTATTCATATATTTAATAACATAACCCAAAGCAGAAAGCAAATGTTGGATAATTGATTTTTTAAAAAACATTCTGTCAGGTGCTTGGAAGGTGGCTCAGTGTTAGAGTGCTTGCCTTGCATGCATGAGGCCCTAGATTTGATTTCTCAGCACCACATAAGCAGAAAAAGATGGAAGTGGTGTTGTGGCTCAAGTGGTAGCACTAGCCTTGAGCTGAGGGACAGCACGTAGGACCCAGAGTTCAAGCCCCATTACCAGCAAAATCAAAATATAAAACAAAACTAAACACAGTCTCTCACTTTTGTGGCCTCAACTCTTTAAAATCACTGCTTCAGCCTCTGGGTAAGATTTTAGGTGTGGACATTTATCAACATTCCTGATTCAGACTCTACTTGATAACTTTTTAAATAAATATTTTGTTCTTAATTTTCCTCTTCGTAAATTCACATGCACCTATAAAAAATGGTTTGGCCATCCCAGTAACCTTCTCCAAGTACTTCATAATGATGACTTACAAAAAGTTGTATTATATTACAACAAGGAAAACAATGCTACAAATAAGAAAAACCAATAATTAAATATTAATGATTAATAAAACAAAAAACAAAACAATTACCAGTGTTTTCAGTATTTGAAGGGTACTACGTATTAGATTTTACTATTTTCTCATATTCCTGTACATTTAAAACTGCCTAAGATTATGATGTTCAACAAGAGTTTTATAGGCTATGAGCAGTCTTTAAAGTTACCCATTAAGATTACTATTTATGGCTCATCTCATCATTTGTATATGGCTTATATCATCATTTGTTCCTCACTAACATCTAAAATAAGGAAGCCCTATATTTTTAATAGAAACAATGTAGTTAAAAGTCTTAACTCTTTATTCTGCTCCTTTACACAAAGACTTTGCAACTTCTCATTAGTAAAATTTCTATAAACTCTGAAATGTACATACTTAGTAGCATATGTCTGCTACCATAAATCTTAAATACTTTATCAAAAAGTTTTATGATCTGGGGCTGGGTAGGTGGCTCAGTGGTAGAGTGCTTGCCTTGCATGCATGAAGCCCTGGGTTCGATTCCTCAGCACCACATAAGCAAAAAGAAAAAAGTTGGAACTGGCACGTTGGTTCAAGTGGTAGAGCAGTAGCTTTGAGCTGAAGAGCTGAGGGACAGCGCCCAGTCCCAGAGTTCAGGCCCCACTCGCAGACTCCCACCCCCAAAAAAATTTATGTCCTGCCAAACAGTCCTAGTTTTGGCATATATAAGCAAATTCCCAAAATTAAATATGTTTAAAACATTAAAACTTAAAAAAAAAACCTTAACACTTGCTTCAGTGTTCATTATGACAGGTGCCTTGTATAAAATAATTGAATTCCTCCTCTTACACATCTCTTGAACAACAAATATCTGGAATTATTTTGTTTTTGACATGTCAGTCTTTATTCTTAAATGTGTGCTTATGTAAGAAGTACATGGTTCTAAAATTTCATGGCAATTATTTTGAGCTTACTTTTTGTTGAATTGTCTAGTTTAAGAAAATAAATTACACTTTATATATAAAAAATGTTCTATGCTCAATTCAGCATCAAGTACTCTAACATTGGAACAATACAGAGAAGATTAGAATGGCCCCTGAGAAAGGATGACAGGCAAATTCCTGAACCATTCCATACTTTTACAACAACAGATGCTGGAGGGGATGTAGCCACAAGAGAACTGTACTGCATTCTTGGTGGGAGTGTAAACTTATTCAACCCTTTGGAAAGTACTATGGAGGTTCCTCAAAAGACTCCACATAGAACTCCCCTATGACCCAGGAATCCCACTTTTGTGCATTTACCCAGATGATCACAAACAAGACCACACTAAAGCTACCAGCACAACTATGTTTACTGCAGCATTATTTACCATCGCTAAGATCTGAAACCAACCCAGATGCCCCTCAGTAGATGAATGGATCAAGAAAATGTGGTATTTATACCAATGGAATTCTATGCCTCCCTCAGAAAGAATGGCATCGCCCAATTTGTTAGAAAATGGAAAGACTTGGAAAAAAATATTAAGTCATGTAAGTCAGATCCAAAGAAACATAGGCCCTATGTTTTCCTTAATTTTTAATAACTATTTTATGTCTGAGATAAGCAGAAAAGGTTAAAAGCTTTGCACATATGACCAGATTAGGCAAATCAAACCCAAGATAGGAACACACGTGTGGTTTTCTCTTGCTTGTTATTGATTCTAACGTACTTATAACAGGTGATGTGTTTTTTTTGTTTCTTTATATGTTCCTCCCCCATGCTATAACCCGTTTACACTGTATTTGAAGTTGGTGCGCCCATATCTTGTATATACGTTCCTCTAATTTGGGGAGGGAAAGGAAAAAAAACAAGATGCTTAAATAGGGATACAGGTTGACCCATTATAACAATGAGATGCACAAGACACTATGATGAAAAATGAACTTTACAATTTAGGCAGGGGAAGTGTACTTAGGGAGGGGAGTGTGCTTGTAGAGGTGGGAGGGAAGGGATGGTAGGGGAACATAAAGGAGGAGGTAACAATGCATGTTAGGAAATGTACTCATTACCTTGCTCATGTAAATGTGACCCCTGTGTACAGAATTTTACAATAGAAAACATATAACATGTTCTGAGATGGAAGAGTTTATTTCCTTTATTTTACTCATATAATATTGTTAACAAAGAAATTAATGCAAAACACTAATATGAAGGTATTTTGAATGTGTGTGTGTGTGTGCAAGAGCGTGTGTTCTCATCCAATTGCATGTATGTTGGTGTGCTCAGAGTTTGAAATCAGTGCTTCAAAGTCTTGTTAGGCCTTTCCTCTCTAGATTGGTGAGCTACTATATGAGCTACATCTCCATTCCTGGCCTGTTGCTAATTCATTGAAATTTTTGAAAAATAATCCTATGAATTTATTTTTCCCTCATTGGTTTCCAACTGTTACCCACAGATCTCTAGCTTCAGTGTTGATATGGCGAATAGTTAGGTTTACAGATGTGACCAACCAGCGCAAGTCTTTTAGAATAATTTTAAAAGTAGAAGAAAGTTTACTTCACGGGGTCCTGTTTTATCATTTATTTTTAAAGCATTTTGGAGTGATTATATGCAAATTTTTTTCGTTTTTTTGGATTCTTAACACAATAAGTGAAAATATTTAAAAGTTTTAGTACTTTTTAAAAAGGAAACAGGAACTATGGGACTGAAGAAATTTTTCTCTTATAAGCTCAGCTCTGTGCATGATAACCCAATGTCACCAACACAATCTGTGTTGAAGACCAAATGTAACAGAAAACTATCACCATGGGCAATAATTGCTATGCTATTATTTCTTGGAAATATGAATATTGAATTGAGAGTGTAAGAGAATGGAGAGATTTTACCTACCTTTTGTGTATTGCTGAAAGACTTTTGGAAACTTTGACTCATTTCTTTGCTCAAAGTGTGTGTTTGAGCCATGCACTTACTGCCTTTAATTACAATTTTTCCAAACACTAAAATGGTAATAACATTAGCTTTATAGAAAATGTTATCTTAAGAATTAAGGGAAATAAAACTTGTGAAATACTTAACACAAACGTCTATGAATGAGTTTGAGTTTAGCCAGAAGTTTTTAAAATACTAAAAAGAATGTGATAAGTATTACAGAAACCATTACATGTAGTGAGCAATCAGAAGTAATGTTATCTATTGACCATGCTCTGCTTCCAAGGAAGCCAGGTGGATAACTTCTCATGCTGTAAATCAAACTGGTTATCTTATGTCTTATGTGTGTAAAAATATCAGGGACAGAATGATGAAGGAATGTTGTAGACTGAGGTGAAGTCCTTATGAAAATGTGCAAAACTGATAAAACATAAAAGTATCTTAGTAGTAAATTGTGTTTTACATTATTTAAATTACATCACAAAGATAAGAAAGACCTAGAAAAATGAATTCTCTTTTTGATGTCCTATCATAGGTCCTTGGATCAACTCTTTCCTCATTCTTGTAGAGGTATCATCAGATGAGATGAACTATATTATTTTTTTGTTTGCTTCCTTCCATTTATTCTTCATTTGACACCTCAACTAATTGAGACTGAAAGAAACCAAGGGAAATTAGACATACAGGCTTTGGAAAGAACAATCAATGTAAAATAAATAAAACACATACAGCCTTGTAAAAAGTCTGACTAAATTGAGTTATATAGTCTCAAGCGTCAACAGAAAATGATTAAGAAATATCATGCTATTGATAATTGAAAATGATAGGAGTTGCTTAATATTTTTCCTTTCTACTACTTTGAATTAATTATTGATTTTGTATAGAGAGATTAAAGATGAGATTAACAAAAAACTAGATTAAAAATGGACAAAAGTTCTGAATAGACATATTCTTCTTAAAGCCCTGAAAAATCGCCAGTAAGTTTACAAAGTTGTTTAATACAACTCCTATGCTGGCTTAATGTTTTGTGAGCAGAAGTCATTAGAGAAATGTAATTCAAAATTACTATGATACTACTTCATAACTACTATAACTTTTATCAAAAAGATCAAAGGAATCAGGTGTGGTGGCAAAAGATTTTAATTCCAAGCATTTAGGAGGTTGGATAAGTCTAAGGCCAGTCTGGGGTACTGCACATAGCAAAAACCGGCACTTTATTACCTTTAACAAAGGTAATAATGTTGGTGAGAGTGTGGAGAAAAGGAGATTTTCTACACTCTTCTTCAAAATACAGATTAGTGTTCTCCTTGCAGAAAGTAATATGCAGTTTTCTATAGAACTCCAAAGTTAAAATATCATCTGCCCCACCAATCATGTGATATTTCTCTCTGGGTAATTCAAATGTATCTGTAGTTCATTGTTATTCACATCATTCACAACAACAGCCAATATATAAATCGAAGTTCAGTGTTCAACTACAGACTAATAAAGCAACCGTGATACATGCACAAATATCTTTCTCTGTTTCATTCTTAAAATAGCAAGATACTTATGCCATTAGCCACAACTTACAATGACCTGAAAGATGTATTCTAAATGAAGAAAAATAATGTACTCTGATCTTTGTAAACACACACACACACACACACACACACACACACACCAACCTCAAACATTAAGAGAGAAATTTTTTAAAAAGTAAAATAAATTGGAATTACTGTGGCATTTAGGTCACAATGTAGAAGATAGTAGATATACTGGTTGAACCGGTATAGAGTCGTAATGTACAACATGAGGATACAGGGGACAACACTGGCCTTACATAGGAATGAAGCTAAATTAGTACGAGTTGTTTTTCCGAGTAGGGGTTGCTCTTTTATTGGTTCTTCCTTCAGTAATGGATAAGATGAACGTAATTCTTTAAATATTCCTGCCTATTTGTAGAAATAATAACAAACAATATAGCAATAATGTTGCATGCTCAACATAGAACAAAATGTCAAATTAAACTACATGAGATTATCCTTGATGTAAACTAATTATTACAAATAAAAGAAACCACGGGACCTATGTTTCTTTAAGTCTGGCTTACTTCACTTAATATGATTTATTTCCAAGATCTTCCATTTCCTCAAAAATGAGATGGTAGCTTTCTTTCTGATGGAAACATAGGATTTTGTGTGTGTGTGTGTGTGTGTGTGTGTGTGTGTGTGTGTGTGTGTGTGTCCAGTCGTGGAGCCTGAACTCTGGGCCTGGGCGCTTTCCCTCAGCTCTTCAGCTCAAGGTTAGCACTCTACCACTTGAGCCACAGCGTCACTTCCGGCTTTTTTTCTTTTTGCTTATGTGGTGCAGAGGAATCGAATCCAGGGACACAGGAATGCAAGGCAAGTGCTCTACCACTGAGCCACTTCCCCAGCCCTGGAAGCATAGTAGTGCATGTATGTATATCTCTCTGTTGTGTGTGTGTGTGTGTGTGTATGTGTGTGTGTGTGTCACTTTCTTGATCCATTCAGCTACTGAGGGGCATCTGAGTTGATTCCATATCTTAGCTAGGGTAAATACTACTGTAATAAACATAATTGTGCTGGTAGCTTTAGTGTAGCCTTGTTTGTGGTCACGTTGTTAAATGCCCAGAAGTGAGATTACTGGGTAATAGGGGAGCATTATTGTGTACATCGAGGATAACCATAGTAGATGAGCAGATTAGCTCAAAGCTATGTACATATGACACTATAAGGTGATTCCAAGTGAAATAAACTCCAATACATGTTCTTTGTTGTTGTCCTTAATGTACTATGGGATTTGTTTTTATTTTTGTTTTATTTGTGTTTTCCCCATCTATGGTTTATCGCCTGAAGTCACTGTATTGGATTTTGATGCCCTGGGTATTGTAATTATGTTGATCTGAACTTGGGAAAGGAAATAGAAAAAACAAAATGGTGAGACAAAGGACAAATGGGTAACCTAAACAACTGTGATACTCACAAAACAAAATGTTGGAAATAATCTTGGGGGGGGGGGGGCATTGGGATGGAGGGAGAAAAATTGGAGAAGGGGTAACAAGTTATAAAAGAAATGAATTCATTTCCTTACTTATGTAACTAACCCCCCCCTGTACTTTATCTTGACAATACAATTTAAATAAAAAATAAAATAAAATATATGTGAGCAGCAATACAGGAGATATGAGTGGGGGCAACAGCTGTGGAGATCAGTAATTTTACTTTTACATAAGAAGTAATAACCTAGCATACAGATTTTCAGCCTCATGTCAGCCATTAAAAAGGGAAAACAAAATGCACAATCAGCAAACCAATAGAGATGAAATAGAAAACTAACAGAGGTGAAGAGATGACTTCGGCCAGTAATAACAAATGACACAATTAGGAAACAAATAACAAGCCGCTGAGTTTAAAAAATATTACCCATAATTCTATTAAATGTTGTTTTCAACACAATTTGTTAGCACTGTAATTTAAATCACAATTTAATAATATATCATTTTAATAATAAGTTACTCATTTTTTATTTCTTAATATTGAATGTTTAATATGTAATATGTAATGTTTAAATAGCCAGCTATAGAAAAGAAGAAAGTGAAACTAATTTTAATAATATATTTCATGAATTGTAAAATTGAATAGCATTAGAATCTAAACAAATAACATATCATTATTGTTTCATTTCTGTGAATTAATGTAATAATTCAAATTGTATTCTACACTTAGCACTCATCTTAACATGAAATAAATTATTGCACATGACTCTTGGTATTAGGTGGAAGGGTTCAGCACTGTGGTAAAATTCACACCACACAATACACGAGGATATTACTCCTCTCATCTAGCTTAAATTGTGGAAAATTGATTTCTAAATGCATGTTAAATTCCTGTGTAGGTGACATCTATACAATTATACACAATTATTGTCACGAGGAGTATTTCAGATGACAAAAGTCATATTCATTAATTAAATATTTATTATTTTGTACCAAATAAATATTTATAGAGCGACTGAATTTCTGAGTAGATGCTGGTTTATATGTGCCAGATTATATGTATTGAGGCTTATTTTATATTCCTGACATTGTTTCTACAGTTGGAGTTAATTTTCCATAAGGGGTTAATTGTATTATATTGGATATATGAAAGTAAACTGAATGTTTATTCCATCAATACTTTGACACTTGTCTAATCCCAATATAAATAATCCATGTGTTTGAAGTAATGAAAATAACAAAAAATATAAGCCAGATAAGTCATTCTGTAGTAGAAAAGAATTTTCACCTTTGTTTTGATAGTTTGGTCCTCTTTACACTACAGAATATTCTTGGGAAAATGTGTTCCAGGCTGGTCACAACTGTAGAAATATTATGGTTTGATTTATCAAAAGAGAAGGAAGGAAGGGGAACCTTCCTTCCAAAAGTTTGCCCCCAGGGATGTGATCTGCTTTATGGTGGTGACTTGGAAATGAACATTTTTCACAGTCAACCTTGAAAAGCCATCTTGATAGACCATTTCTGTAAGTGGATAGCTACAGTTATTCTCATATTATGAAATACATTGTACTTCTATTATCCCAGCTTTTCCTTTTTTCCTAGAACCTGAAATAAGTTCATCTTTAATTAACATTTAATACATTTCTTTTTTTTCACTGACAGAAAATCTGGGTGTAATTTTGATTTTTTATCTTTCCAATATAATATAAACTATGTTTTGACCAGTCACTTTCGAAAAATGAGTGATGTTCATGCACACTATTTTGGTGGCTTTAAGTAAATTGAGAGTTAATGTGGTATGGTAGTTCTTTTGCCTAATTGACTGAAGCATTAGATTATTCATGTATAAACCTGAGCATTGAAGTTTTAAAATTTTATATATAAAAGAGTCCCCAAAGATTTACTTTAAACTGATAATGGAGGGGGGGTTGTCTTCATGTCTAAACTTTATATTTATTTTTATAAAAGTAATGATGTTCACTGGAGAAATATAAAAGATGCGAACATATTCCAAAAGAGAAAAGATTTATTTATTAAAAAATAGAAAAGAGTAAAATAGTCACATTTCTTGCTTGAGACTGCATAAATTTCATATTAATATAGCTCAAGATGAGACTCAGAGATAAATTCATATTTATATTACTGAGAGTTAAATCACAATATAAGCTACATAGGTATTTTAAGAAATTGGTGATTCAAAGCCCTACATACCTAATGGATGAAGAATAGAATTGAAAATAGCAGAGGAAAACAAATCAACATGCAGGTATTATGATATTATAATAAAGAAATGAAAGAAATGAAGCTTTTGCCTGCTGAAGGAGAAAGTTTAGCCTGTAATTTCAATGTAAGGCATCAATTGTAATGAGTTTAAAGTCTTTTCCTACAAGATATCCAAGAGTACTATATTCAGCCTCTGAAGAGTAAAGAAGTAATTATTTTCATTAGCTTTGCTTAATATTAATTTAATTGTAGCAAATAGGTTAAAATGTCTGCTCCGTTTCATTTGATGTAATAACATACATTTCATATTATTACTGTCTCTTCATACAAGCCTGAAATCACTATTTTATAGTAACACAAGCAGAAAAAAGAAAATAACCTGGTACAACCATCACATACCCTAAATTAGGTGAAAAACTCCACAATAAAAACTGAACCTGAGGAAGTGGAAAAACAATGGAAGAATAACAACAGAAAATTACCCTAGCTCTATCTAATGAAACAGAGATTTAGAGTCCTATACAAAGTCTACTTCTAGTGGATCAAACCAAGCCAGCTATAATTATATATAGATATGCAATTCAAAAGAAGTTTTTTATACTGTCTTCACAAGAAAACAGCTATTTATGAAAATTACCCAGCCATTCATGTGACTACTGTGACTGTGCTAGGCAACATGTTCAAAAGCAGAGATGCAGTGTGGAAATAAAAGGGCCACATGGGAAAAAAGCAGGAACAGTGACAGCCACATCCAAACACAGACATAATTCACCTTACCACTGGACAGTTCAAACTGTCATTGGAACCACATTTATTTTTTTGGGGGGTCCCGTCGAGGGGCATGAACTCTGGGCCTGGGTGCTGTCCCTCAGCTCTTCAGCTCAAGGCTAGCGCTCTACCACTTCCGGCTTTTTTCTTTTTGTTTATGTGGTGCTGAGGAATCAAACCCAGGGCCTCAGGCATGCAAGGCAAGCGCTCTACCACTGAACCACCTTCCCAGCAAGAACCACAAGTATTTATTAACATGACAACATCTCACCACAACTGCTGTCTACAAAAACCTAATTCCAGAAAAACAAAGGAAAATAGAAGACCAAACCAAAACCTGGCAAATCAACAAGAACATAGATAGTAACCTTTTAAGATCATAGATCTCCCAAATGAAAGCCAAGACATCCTTCAAGTGGACAGAACCAATCAGAAATTTAAAAAATGGATGTCAAGATAATATAATTCACACACTAAATAAGCAGGCCTTACAACAGGCAATCAAGGACCTAGAAGATACTTTCCAAATTATATTTCAAATACTGCTAAAAAATGTGATTAACGAAAAGATACAAAACATCTACAAGGAAATTTGTGAACAAGATGAGACCAACCAAAGATTAGCAAAATAATTCATGGAGTCTACAAACAGAAAGATAAATAATTTCTGAGAAGTCAAAGGAGTATAAGGGAAAAAAACGATGCCTAGTTAAAAGATATGAAAGAAGACACAGCTAAAAAAAATCCCCTAACACTCTTACCCAAAGAAAAGATGTAAAGAAAGTCCACACAAAACATAAAACAAAGTTTTAATAAAGAGAGAAGCCCTAAAATATGAGCAACGAGAAAACAGGGAAATCAAAAAGAAAGTAGAAAGTCTCCACAGCAAATAGATGACATAGAAGATAATCTCAGGTCTCAAAGACAGAATAGGTCTAATAGGAAAGAGGAGATAATCATTTAGAACCAAACCAAGAAATAAGAAACGATCTTGCTGGAAGTTCAAGACAGTTAGAAGATCAAACTTGGGGAAACAGGTATCAAGAAGGAGAAGAGCAGGAAACAAAGTGGATGGGAAACATATTACAGAATTCTAGCAGAGAAAATGTCAAACATCCAAAGAGATAAGCTCATTCAGAGAAGAGAAGCCTTTAGAACACCAAACGGAGAATACCAGAACAGAACAATCCACCACCACATTATAATCCATTAGAGGATCATTAGAGATCAAGGAAAGGATTATTAAAGCTCTCATCAGAAAAGACTGATTATATAGAAAAGATACATAGTCAGAATAATTACAGATTTCTTAGCTGATATGGTCAAAAGGAGAGCCTGGGATGATAAATGGCAAACATTAAAGGTAAACAAATACCAAGCGTAAATAGGGTCCCAAGCCAAACACTCCTCTACATTTAAAGGATATATAAAAATATTTTTGACAAAGAGAACTTGGAACAATGAATCTCCAACATGAAAGTAGAAGAATATTGAACAGGAACTGAGGGAAGAGAATCAGAATATGTCTACAGTGTAGAATACTGGATGTGTGTTGCAGATACAAAATCATCTTCTATAGGTTCATTTAGTGAAACTTGTCATCCTCTATTGAAAGCAAAATTTCCATATACAGATTTCCAGTTACTTTGCTTACCTATCACTTCTGATCACAAATCCTCTTATGAAATTTTATAGTATCTTTGAAAAAAATAAAATGATTTGCATATACTTATCATCTTAAGCAAATACAGTCTGTTTTTACATCTTTCATTCTGTGACAAACCCTTATTTTTTTGTTTCCCGGATTGCTGAAAAATGTATTCTTGGAAATAGGATATTGACAGTAAATCTGAGTGTAATTTTCATTTTTTAGCTTTCAAATATAATATAAACTTTGTTTTGACTAGTCATTTTCTAATTCATGAACAATAATATTTTGGTGCCTTTAAGACTTATTGTGGTATTGTAGTTGTTGTGTCTAATTGACTGAACCATTAGAGTATTCATGTATAAACCTGAGCATTGAACTTTTTAATTTTTATATCTAAAAGAGTCTCAAAGGCTTTACTTTAAAGAAATAATGGAGGGGGCTTGTCTCCATGTTCAAAACTTTAAATGTATTTCTATAAAAGTACTGGAAATACATCATGTTCACTGGAGCAATATAAAAGGCGAGAACAAACAGAAAAAAAAGAAAAAAGAAAAAATCAACACTAAAAGGTGAGAACATATTGCTGAAGAGAAAAGATTTATTGATTAGATTAAATAACAGAAAAGAGTAAAATAGTCAGTTTCCTTGCTTGAGACTGCATACATTTCACATGAATGTAGGTAAAGATGAGACTCAGACATAAATTCATATTTATTTTACTGAGATTCAAAAAATAATATAAGCAATATAGGTATTTTAAAGAACTGGTCATTCAAAGACCTGGATTCCTAATGGATGAAGAATGGAATTGACAATAGCAGACGAAAACAAATCAACATTCAGGTATTATGATATTGTAATACTATTATGAAAGAAATGAAAAGAAAGAAAGTTTAGCCTGTAATTTCAATGTAAGGCATCAGTTGTAATGAGTCCAATTTCTTTTCCTACAAGATATCCAAGAGTACTATACTCATCCTCTGAAGAGTAAAGAAGTAATCATTTTTATTAGCTTTGCTTAATATTAATGCATTTATAGCAAATAGGTTAAAATGTCTGCTCCCTTTCATTCGATGTAATAACTTACAATTCATATTATTACTGTCTCTTCATACAAGGCTGAAATCACTATTTCAAAGTAACACAAACAGAAAAAAAGAAAATAACCTGGTACAACCATCGCATACCCAAAATTAGGTGAAAAACTCCACAATAAAAAATGAACCTGAGGAAGTGGAAAAATAATGGCAGAGAAACAACAGAAAATTACCCTAGCTCTATCTAATGAAACAGAGATTTAGAGTCCTAGCAGGTACTCCACTTCTAGAAGGTCAAAGCAAGTCAGCTATAATTATATATAGATCCACAATACATAAAAAGATTTTATATTATCATCACAAAAAAACACAAATCTATGAAAAGTTACCCAGCTAGTCAGGTGACTGCTGTGACTGTGGTGGGGGAACATGTTCAAAAGCAGAGCTGCAGGTGGAAATAAAAGGGCCACATGAGAAAAAAATCAGGGACAGAGACAGCCACATCCAAACACAGACACACTTCACCTTACCACTGGACAGCTCAAACTGTCATTGGAACCACAAGTATTAACATGACAACATCTCACCACAACTGATCTCTCCTCCTACACTTAATGGGCTAGACAAAAACTTAATTCCAGAAAATCATAAGAGAAGTCTATACCAACACCTGGCAAATCAACCAAGAACATAGAGAGTCAAATATTAAGATCATAGATGCTCTAAATGAAAGCCACGACATCCTTCAAATGTACAGAACCAATCAGAAAAATACAAAAAAAAGTGATGTCAAGGTAGTGTAATTCACACAGTAAATAAGCAGGCATTACAACAGGCAATCAAGGACATAGAAGGTAGTTTTCAAAATACATTACAAATAGTGCTGAAAAATGTGATTACTGAAAAGATACAAAACCTCTACAAGGAAATTTGTGAACAAGATGAGACCAACCAAATATTAGCAAAATAATTCAGGGAGACTACAAAGAGAAAGATAAGTAAATTCTGAGAAGGCAAGGGAGTCCTAGGAAAAAAATAGATGTCTAGTTAAAACATATGAGAGAAGACACAGTTAAAAGACCAACTCCCAACCCCCCTATTCAAAGAAAAGATGTAAAGAAAGTCCACACAAGCCCAAAAACAAAACCTTAAAAAAGATAAAAGCCATATAAAGTGACCGTTTTGAAGACAGATAAATAAAAATCTATGAAGAATCTCTCCACAGAGAATAGATTACATAGAAGATAATCTCAAGCATCAAAGACTGAATAGGTCTAAAAGGAAAGAAGAGATAATCACTTAGAACCAATCAAAGAAATAAGAAACGATCTTGCAGGAACTTCAAGATTCAGTTAGAAGATAAAACATGGGGGAGATAGGTATCAAGGAGAAGAGCAGGAAACAAAATGGATAGGAAACATATTACAGAATTCTAGCAGAGGATACCCTAAACAGGCTGAGGTAGAATTACTAACATAAGATAAAATAGAATTCAAATTAAAATTAGTTAGAAGAGACATTACATACTGATAATGGCAGCTCTACATTAGTAGGATATGTAGAGTCTAAATATCAAAACCCTGAATCCTGGAGCATACCACTTCATCAACCAAATATTACTTAACCTAAAAACACATCTCAACAAATCATTGTCATCCAAGGAAAAACTCAACCAAGAAACTGCAGACCTCAATAACTACATTGACCACCTAGTCCTAACAGACATGTATAGAATATACATTCAGCGTCAGAATATACATTCTTCACAGCAGCTCATGGAAGATTTTCCAAAATAGAACACATCCTATGTCACACGGATATTCTGTCCAAAGAAAAATTAATTGAATTCCCATATCTTGTCAGATCATAAGAGAACAAACTTAGAATTAAATGGCTAAAGCAAATAAAAAATTGTCAAACCCATGAAGACTGAACAACATGTTGCTGAATGAACAATGGGACACTGAAGGTATTAGAAAAGAAATCTGAGGGGCTGAGAAGGTGGCTTAGTGTTAGAGTGCTTGCCTTGCATGCATGAGGCCCTGAGTTCGATTCCTCAGCACCACATAAGCACAAAGAAAAAAAGCCGGGAGTGGCACTGTGGCTCAAGTGGTAGAGTGCCAGCCTTGAGCTGAAGAGCTGAGGGACAGCACCCAGGCTCAGAGGTCAGGCCCCACAACCGGACTCCCCCCCCCAAAAAAAAGAAATCTGAAAGTTTCTGGAATTTAACAAAAATGAACACACAAATTACCAGCTCCTCTGGTATTTGCAGTATTTCAAGGAAAATACGTAGCTCTGAGGATGTCCATCAAGCAACTGGGGAAATCTCAATTGAATATTTTAATTATGCACCTCAAGCTCCTTGAAAACAGGAACAAACTCAGACACAAAGCAGTACACAGAAACAAATAAAAAAATCAGAAATAACTAAATAAAGACAAAATAAAACATGGAAAGAATCAAAAAATCAGGGTTGGTTTTTTAAATAAATTAACAGACTTGAGAGACCCTTACCAAATCTGACTAAGAAGAGAACTTATATAGGTATATAGATAAAAAGCCAGCAGATTGTGAGATCTTTACTTTCTCTACAACACACAATGGCCTCATATCTCAAATATATTTAGAGCCCCAAAAGTTAACCCCCCAAAAAAACAAATTCTCAAAGAACCAACAACCCTCTTAATAAGTGGGCTAAAGATTTAAAGAGAGACTTCTCTGAAGAAGAAATATGCATGGCCAATAGACACATGAAGAAATATGCAACATCTAGCCATAAAAGAAATGCAAATCAAAGCAACATTGAGAATTTACTTCACCCCAGTTAGAATGACCATTATGAAGAAAACTAATAATAACATACTGGGCTTGTGGGGATGTGGCCAAAAAGGAACATTATTACACTACTGATGGAAATGTAAATTTGTTCAAATATTCTGTAAAGAAATATAGAGGTTCCTCAATAGAGCTCCCCATGACCCAGCAATGATGGATCAAGAAAATGTCGTATATATTCACAACAAAATACTACTCATCAGAATGAATGACATTGCCCAATTTGTGAGGAAATGGAACTACTTGGAAAACATAATAAGTCAAACAAGCCAGACCCAAAGAATCATAGGCTACAGGTTTTCACTCATTTGGAAAAACTAGAATAAGTCTAGGCTATTTACAATAGCTCAATAGCAATATGAATATCACCATATAAAAATGATGCTTATCGAAAGGAGCTCCAAAAAATGGATAAAAGATGATTGTATAGTTAACTCTTTTTACTTATTTCTATTTAGTTTTCACCCTTTGGTTTACTCTCTGTAGTAACTGATTTTGTTTTCTCAACCCTTTGTCTTATACATGTTAATCTGATTTGGGGAAGGGAAGGGAAATCACAGAAATGGTGGGACAAAGATCAACCAAAGCACCAGTGATATACAGTAGACATTATGTTAGAAATGAACTTCACTACTTTGGGGGAGGGGGATGGCAGGGTTGGGGGAAGCAGGAAAAACTGAGGGAGGGATAGCACTGTTAAAAATATACTCATTACTTATGTAAATGTAACCCATCTCTCTATATATCACCTTCATAATATAAAATCCCACCAAAAACAATAAGAGAACTCACCCAAAGAGAGAAAATTAGAGGTAAAAATAAGACAACACAACAGATATAAGCAAAATTGAGAACGTTATAAGAGAGTACTTTGAAAACCTTATGCCAATCGCCTGGAGAATCCTGGAGAAATTGATGCTTTCCTATACACAATCTGAACCAAGTAGTTACACCTAAGAAGTAATGAAAATGAAATGCAATAAACCACTATCCATTCCAGAAAAATCTAGGACTGAATTAATTTACCATGAAATTAAGGCCTGAAAAGAACTTACAATACTCAAACCTATCTCTTCAATGGAATAGAACTGAAAATGGAATTATCAAACACATTCTTTAAAGCTAGAATTAGACTCTTCCCCAAATCACATAGGGACTCACCAAAGAAAGAGAACTATTAACCCAACTCTTTGGTAAGCATTGATGCTTTTTAATAAAATTCTCACCTAACAATTTCAGCAATTAACAAAAAAAAATCATATGGTACGATCAAATAGGATTCATCCTAGGATAAAATTGGATTCAATATACTTGTCAATAAACATAATACAAACCATCAGCAGAAGCAAGGACAAGAAATACATAATCGTCTATATGGATGTAGAAATAGCTTTTAAGAACCTCCAATAGCCCTTTATGATTAAAAGGCCTGAGAAACTAGGAATACATGGAACATTCCTCAGTATGTATGTGACAGAGATAATTAGCATTTACCAAATGGTGGAAGCATGAAGACATTAAAATCAGGAATGAGACAAGGATGTCCACTCTCTCTACTACTCTTTAAAATGGTTGTGGACTTTCTAGCAAGAACAATAGGCAAGAGAAAAACATAAAGGAGATCCAAATAGGGGAAGTAAAACTATCCCTTTTCTCATATGTAATGATCCTGTATTTAATGGACCCTATAGCTTCCTCCCTCAAGTTAGTAAAGGTGATGCTAACTTTCAGTAATGTAGCAGGGTATAAAAACCACAAGAATCAGTATTATTTCTGTGTTACCAACAATGGGAAGATCCAGGCTGAAATCCAAAAAAACAACCTCATATGTATTAGTCTCAAAATAAAATCAAATCTAAACAAAACAACAACAATAACAACAAAACAAAGAATTAATTAATTTACCTAAAAATATGAAGGGCCTCTACTGTGAAAATTTTAAAAATATAAAAAGGGAAATTGAAGGAGATTCAAGGAAATGGAAAGTCTTTCAATGCTCCAGGTTGGAAGAGTTAACATGGAGAAAAATGCAATATTGTCCCCAAATAATTGCCAATGCAATACACATGAAAATCCCAACAATATATTTCAATGCATTAGAGAAAGTAACCAAAATTTAATATGGAATTACAAAATTACACATAAAACAGAAGGCTTACAAATAAACTCATGGGCCTATAGTCATCATACACACACACACACACACACACACACTGGAATTCCACTCCCCCATGAGAAAGGATGACTTTTCACCAGTATTAAAGAAACTGAAAGGCTTGAAAAAATTATACTAAAAGAAAAGAGAAAGGAATGCAGGCTCAGAACAATATAGGTTTCATGGATTCATTCATTTATGATAGCTAGAAGGTGCCCACAATTCTACAAGTAAACAAGACAGATTCTATCTCATCCCAGTTAGAATGGCCATTATCAAGAAAACAAACAATAGCAAATGCTGGCATGGATGTAGCCAATTGGGAACTCTATTACACTGTTGGTGGAAATTAAACTTGTTCAACCACTCTGGAATGCAGTATGGAATTTCCCGAAAAGACTAAATGTAGATCTCCCTTAAGATCCAGTAATTCCCTCAACAGCAGTAATCCAAAAAATAACAACAAGCTCACATGAAAGCTACCAGCATACCCATGTTCAGGGCCCAGGCCCAGAGTTCAAGGACTGGAAAAAGAGTTACTACTAATGGTATTTGTTTCCTCAAATATGAATCTTTTGACAAAAGATACCAAATCATTTTATTTTCAGTATCTAGGTTAGGACTTAAAGGTAGTGGGTGATAAAATGGCTTATTTGTTGAATGTTAGGATAAAATGTAGGCAGTCCAAGAAAGGGAGGATTTTTGTAGTTGTGGTCGAGTGGCTTGAAACCTGGGCTTGGGCACTGTCCCTCAGCTATTCAACTCAAGTTGAGTGCTCTACCTCTCGAGCAACAGTGCTACTTCTGGTTTTCTGGTGGTTAAAAGAGATAAGAGTCTCAGGGATGTTCCTGCCCAGGCTGGCTTTGAACCACCATCCTCAGATCTCAACTTCCTCAGCAGCTAGGATTACAGCTGTGAGCCACTGGCACCAGACTAAAAATGGGAGATTTTTAGAAAAGAAAATCCACCCCTTCATCTGTGTCTAAATCTCAGATATCCCTATTACAACACTTTCAACTCAATTCATCAGACTTTTGTAAATTTCTTCTTTTCCTTCATGTGGGAATACTGCAGTCAATATCAACTCAGCTGTGGGACTGGATCAATTGAATGGTAATTGCTAGCACCTAAATCAAGAACTGTTACAGCAAAACAAACGAATCCCTCAGTTGGAATAATTGTTTTCCCTTTTTCTTACAAATTTGTGCTTGATTAATTCATATTGTGATATTGGAACTCCTAAGAGTGGTGACATTTTCTTTCTCTTCAACCATCTCCCACATGTGGTCAAATATTTAAGAATTCAAAGATTTCTATTGATAATTGATTAAGATGACCTCTAAGAAAATACGCATTTCTGGAATTTGGTCTTCTGTCTTGTTTTTGTTTTTTAAATTTATATTTTTTATTGTGAAAATACTGTACAGAGGAGTTACAATTACATGGGAAAGATAATGAGTATATTTCTTATCAAGCATTGTAGCCTCCTCCTTTGTTTCCCCTTCCAATCCCTTCCCAGCCTCACCCCCCCCAATACTCCCCCCAAAGTTGTAAAGTTCGTTTTTGACATGACAATTTGTACATCTCATTGTTGCAACGGATCCACCTGTATCCTTATTGAAATGACTTGTTTTTCCCCTTCCCCTCCACAAATTATACCGACATCCAATACAGTGAAAGCAGGGGTTATACTGTGGGGGAGAGACATACAAAGCAACAAAGAAATAATCTTATAAATGTGTTAGAACCAAAGGCATGACAGAAAAAAAATTTGAATACATATCTTAGGGTTCATTTTCCTAACATAACCTTATCTGACCTTTTCTGCTTGACTCAGACATATACTAGATACTGCAAATAAGGGAAACCATGGGACCTATGTTTCTTTGGGCTTGGCTTAATTCCCTTAATATAATTTTTCCAAGCCTTTCCATTTCCTAACAAATGGGGCAATGTCATTCTTTCTGATAGAGGCACAGAATTACATTGTGTATATATACCACATTTTCTTGATCCATTCATCTACTGAGGGGAATCTAGGTTGGTTCCAGATCTTAGCTACGGTAAATAATGCTGCAATAAACATAGTTGTGTTGGTCGCTTTAGTGTGGTCTTGTTTGTAAACATTTGGGTAAATGCCCCAAAGTGGGATTAATGGGCCATAGGGGAGCTCTATGTGGAGTCTTTTGAGGAACCTCCATACTACTTTTCAAAGTGGTTGAACAAGTTTACACTCCCACCCACAATGAAGTAATGTTCCCTTCTGTACACATCCCCTCCAGGATCTGTTGTTATTAGAATTCTTGATTTTTGCCATTCTAACTGGGGTGAGGTGGTATCTTAATGTTGTTTTGATTTGCATTTCTTTTTGGGCTAGGGAGGCTGAGCATTTCTTCGTGTGTCTATTTGCCATCCTTCTTTCTTCTTCAGAGAAGTTTCTCTTTAAGTCTTTAGCCCACTTATTTATTGGGCAGTTGTTTCTTTGAAGATTTGTTGTTTGGGGAATTAATATTTTTAGTTCCAAGTATATTTTAGATATGAGACCCTTGTCCGTTGTATGGCTAGTGAAGATCTTCTCCCAATCCGTGGGCTTTCTATTGAACTTGCTAGCTATGTCCTCTGCCATGCAGAATCTCTGCAACTTCATGTAATCCCATTTGTCCAACCTTTCTTTGATTTGTTTTGTTTCCGGGTCTCTATTATGAAAATTTTGGCCTGTGCCTAGGAGACCTAGGGTTTCTCCTATTCCATCCTGTAATGTTTTCAGAGTGTCTTCTTTGACTCTGAGGCCTTTGATCCATTTGGAGTTGATTTCTGTCTTGTTGTTACATGCATAAGCTTTCTATGATTTATTTGTTCTACAAGGAATTCTACTTTCCAATCTTTGTGTGACCAATTTTAGTTCTCTCTGATCAGTCTTTCTGACTCTCTCTCTCTCTGGAGTCTCATTTCAGTCTGCCTCATCAAAAATATGTTAGTTATCAGCTAAATGCCTCTCACCTTCTGTTTTTTGCCTGCCTTCATGTAGGCTGTTATAGCAGCCCTCACTGGCTGTGCTAACTGGAGGTTTTTTTGTTTGGTTGATTTGTGTGTGTGTGTGTGTGTGTGTGTGTGTATGTGTGTGTGTGTGTGTGTGTGTGTGTGTGTGTTGTTTTAAAGGTCTAGGATTACTATTCAACGTAGTAGCTTCTCTGGGCCCCAGTCATCCCTTGGCCTAACTAACTAAATTCCTATTTTAATTCTCTCAAAATGAAGCAATCTGGCCTCCTTGCAAAGACATCAATAATCCTCTGTAATAATCCACTTACAGAAATGGTCTATCAGATGGTTTTTCAAGGCTTACTGTAAAAAAATGTTCATTTCCAAGTCACTACCATAAAGCAGATCACATCCCTGAGAGCAGACTTTAGGAAGGAAGTTTGCCCTTCCTTCTTTCTCTTATGATAGATCAAACCATAATATTCTGCAGTTGTGGCCAGCCTGGAGCATATTTTCACAAGCATATTCTGTAGTGTAAAAGAGGACCAACTATCAAAACAAAGGTGAAAATACTAGTCTACTTCAGACTGATTTATCTTGCTTATATTTGTTGTTATTCTCATTACTTCAAACACATGGATAAATTATATTGGAATTAGACAAGTGGCAAAGTATTAATGGAATAAATATACAGTTTACTTTCATATATCCAATATAATACATTTAACCCATTATGGAAAATTAAATCCAATTATAGAAACAATGTCAGGAATATAAAATAAGCCTCAATACATATAATCTGGCACTCATACACCATCATCTACTCATAAATTCAGTCTGTCTATAAATATTTATTTTGTACAAAATAATAAAAATTTATTTAATGAATATGACTTTTAAGTATCATCTGAAATATTCCTCATGTATATAATTATATATATTTATATAGATACCATCTAGACAGGAATTTAACATGTATGTAAAAATAAAATTTCCACAATTTAAGCTAGTTGAGAGGAGTCATACCCTCGTGTATTGTGTGGTGTGAATTTTTCCACAACCCTTCTACCTAATACCAAGAGTTATTATGTGCAATAAATTATTATGAGAAATAATTTATTATTTGATGTTAAATGAGTGCTAGGTGTAGAATACACTTTGAATTATTACATTAATTCACAGAAATGAAACAATAATGATATATTATTTGTTTAAATTCTAAAGCTTCTCAAATTTACAATTCATGAAATATATTATTAAAGTTAGTTTCACATTATTCTTTTGTTAAAATTTTATATTAAACATTCAATATTAAGAAATCAATAGTAAGTAACTTACTATTAATATGATATACTATTAAACTGTGATTTGAATTATAGTTCTAACTAATTGTGATGTAAACAACATTTAATAGAATTATGGGTAATATTTTTTAAACTTCCCAGTTTGTTATTTGTTTCCTAATTGTGTCATTTGTTATTCTTGGTCCAAGTCATCTCTTCACCTTGCTTAGTATTCTATTTTATCTCTATGGGTTTGCTGATTTTGCATTCTGTTTTCCTTTTTAGTGACTGACATGAGGCTGAAAATCTGTATGCTAGTTTATTACTTGCTATGTTAATATAAAATTACTGCTCTCCAAACTGTTCTACTCTACTCTACTACATACAGTATTTCCCCTCTCCCATCTCCTGTGTTGCTGCTTTCATATATTTTATTTTATTTATATTTATATTTTATTGTCAAGGTAATGTACAGTGGGGCTTTAGCTATAAAAGTAAGTTAATGAACTCATTTCTTTTCAAACTTGTTATCCCTTCTCCAATTTTTCTCCCTCTTCACTCCCAACACCCCCAAGATTATTTCTAACATATTGTCTTGTGAATACCACTGTTGCATAGGTTCCCCCTCTGTCCTTTGTCTCACCATTTTGTTTTTTCCCTTACCATTCCATAGTTCATATCAACATATTTACAATACCCAGGGTATCAAAATCAAAATACAGTGACTACAGGGGATAATGCATAGGTGGGAAAACACAAAGGATAAAAAGAATTCACCTAGAACATTAAGAACACCAACAAAGAACATGTCTTGTAGTTCATTTCACATGGAATCACCTTATATGCTGATATGTACTTACTTATTGAGCTATTCTGCTCATCTACAAAGATTATACTTGATGTACACAATAATGCTCCCCTATTACCCAGTAATCCCACTTCTGGGCATTTAACTAGGAGACCCAAAACAAGGCCACACTAAAGCTACCAGAACAATTATCTTTATCACAGTAGTATTCACCAGAGATAAGATAAGGAATCAACCCAGATGGCCCTCCTTAGATGAATGGATCAAGAAAATGGGACACACACACAGATACACACACATGGAATACTATGTTTATATTAGAAAGAAAGATATCACTTCATTCGTAAGGAAATGGAAGATCTTGGAAAAAATCATATTAAGTGAAGTAAGCCAGACTTAAAGAAACATAGGTCCTATGGTTTCCTTTATTTGTAATAATTAGTTTACATCAAGGATAATCTCATGCATTTTAATTTGACATTTTGTTCTATGTTGAGCATGCATCATTATTGCTATATTGTTTGTTATAATTTCTGCAAACAAGCAGGTATTTAAAGAATTACATTCATCCAAACCATTACTGAAGGAAAAACAACTAAAAAAGCAATCCCTACTAGGAAGAACAACTCCTACTTACTTAGCTTCATTCCTATGTAAAGCCAGTGTTGTCCCTGTATCCTCATACGGTACATCACAACTCTATACCTGGTCATCTTGTATATCTACTATCTTCTACATTGTGACCTAAATGCCCAGCAATTCCACTTTGCTTTACTTTTTAAAAAGATTTCTCTCTTAATATTTGAGGTTTTTAAGAGAGAGAGAGAGAGAGAGAGAGTGTGTGTGTGTGGGTGTGTGTGTGTGTGTGTGTGTGTGTGTGTGTGTGTGTTACAAAGAGCAGAGGACAACATTATTCTTCAATTAGAATACATCTTTCAGGTTATTGTAAGTTGTGGCTAATGCGAGAAGTCTTTTGCTATTTTAAGGATGAAACAGAAAAACATGATTGTGCATGTACCACAGTTGCTTTATTAGTGTATAGTTGAACACTGAACTTCGATTTATATCTTGGCTGTGGTGAATAATGTGAATGACAATGAACTACAGAATATTTACGAGTCACCCAGAGAGAAATAATCACATGATTGGTGGGTCAGATGATATTTCAACTTTGCATTTATTTTTCTTTTTTTTCTTTTCCTTTCTTTTTTTTTTTTTTTTTTTGTCGGTCGTGGAGCTTAAACTCTGGGACTGGGCGATGTCCCTCAGTTTCTCAGCTCAAGGCTAGTGCTCTACCACTTGAGCCACAGCATCACTTCTGGTTTTCTGAGTGTTTATTGTAGGTAAGATTTTCACAGACTTTCCTGCCGGGGCTGGCTTTGAACCACAATCATCAGACCACAGCCTCTTTGGAAAACTGCATACTATTTTCGACTATTTTCTACTAACCCCTATTTTGACCAAGAGTGTAGAAAATTTCCTTTTCTCCACACTCTCATCAACATTCTTAGCTTTTGTTCAAAAGGTAATAAAGGGCAGATTTTCACTCTCTGCAATACCCCCTAGTGTTGCTTTAGTCTTAAATCCAACCTCCTAAAGACTTGGAATTACAACTCTTTACCACCACAGCTGGTTCCTTTGATTATTTTTTCGATGAGTTATAATAGTTATGAAGTAGTATCATAGTAATTTTTTAATTTTTATTTTTTATTGTGAAAGTATGTACAGAGGGGTTACAATTATATGGGCAAGATAATGAGTACATTTATTTTCAAGCATTGTACCCTCCTCCTTTGTTTCCCCTTCCCATCCCATTACATCCTCCCCCCTCACCCCCCACCCAATCCCACATACACACCCACCAAAGTTGTAAAGTTCTTTTTCGACATAACGACTTGTACTTCTCATTGTGGCTTTGGGTCCACCTGTATCCCTATTTAAACGACTGGTTTTTCCCCTTCCCCTCCACAAATTATACTGACATCAAATACAGTGAAAGCAGGGGTTATACTGTGGGAGAGGAGCATACAAAGCAACAAAGAAATAATTTTATAAATGTGTTAGGAACAATATCATGAAAGAAAAAAAACAGTTCAATACATATCTTAGGGTTCATTTCCCTAACATCACCTTATCTGACCTTTTCTGCTTGACTCAGACATATACTAGATATTGAAAATAAAGGAAACCAAGGGACCTATATTTCTTTGTGCCTGTCTTGCTTCACTAAATATAATTTTTTCCAAGCCTTTCCATTTCCTAACAAATGGGGCAATGTCATTCTTTCTGATGGAGGCATAGAATTACATTGTGTATATATACCACATTTTCTTGATCCATTCATCTACTGAGGGGAATCTGGATTGGTTCCCTATCTTAGCTGTAGTAAATAATGCTGCAATAAACATAGTTGTGCTGGTAGCTTTAGTGTGGTCTTGTTTGTAAACATTTGCGTAAATGCTCCAAAGTGGGATTAATGGGCCATAGGGGAGATCTATGTGGAGTCTTTTGAGGAACCTCCATACTACTTTCCAAAGTGGTTGAACAAGTTTACACTCCCACCCAAAATGAAGTAAGTTCCCTTCTGTCCACATCTCCTCCAGCATCTGTTGTTAACAGAGTTCTTTATTTTAGCAATTCTAACTGGTGTGAGGTGTTATATCAATGTTGTTTTGATTTGCATTTCTTTTATTGCTAGGGAGGTTGAGCTTTTCTTCATGTGTCTATTTGCCATTTTTCTTTCGTCTTCAGAGAAGTTTCTCTTTAAATATTTAGCCCACTTATATATCGGGCAATTGTTTCTTTGAGGATTTGTTGTTGGAGGATTTAATTTTTTTAATTCAATGTATATTTTAGAAATGAGACCCTTATCTGTTGTATTGCTAGTGAAGATCTTCTCCTAATTTGTGGGCTTTCTATTGATCTTGCTAGCTATGTCATTTGCCATGCAGAAACTCTGCAACTTCATGAAATCCCATTTGTCCAACCTTTATTTGATTTGTTGTGTTTCTGGGTCTCTATTAAAAGAAAATTTCGGCCTGCGCCAAGGAGACCCTACGGTTTCTCCTATTTCATCCTTTAAAGTTTTCAGAGTGTCTGCTTTGACTCTGAGGTCTTTGATCCATTTGGAGTTGATTCTGGTGTTGGGTGATGTATAAGGATCTTGGTTTAGTTTTCTCCAAATTGTTAACCAATTTTGCCAGCACCATTTACTGAAGAGGTTGTCTTTCTTCCATTCTGCTTTTTTAGCTCCCTTATCAAAAATTAGATGGCTATAGGTCTGTAGGTTCATTTCTGGGTTTTCAATTCTATTCCATTGGTCCTGAAGTCTGTTCTTGTGCCAGTACCTAGCTGTTTTGATTATTATGGCTTTATAGCAGAGTTTGAATTTTGGTATTGATATTCCTCCAGCAGTGTTCTCTCTGTTGAGGATCATTTTTGCTATTTTTGATCTTTTATTGTTCCATATGAATTTTTGGATTGCCTCTTCTATTTCCTTGAGGAATGAGTTTTGAATTTTGATGGGTATCTCATTGAATTTGTAGATAACCTTGGGAAGTATTGCCATTTTCACGATGCTGATCATTCCAGTCCAGGAGCATGGGAGTTTTTGCCAATTTCTAAGTTCTGTTTTGATATCCTTTTTCAAGTTTTTAAAGTTTTCATCATAGAGGTCCTTCACTTCTTTGCTTAAGTTAATTCCTATGTATTTTATGTTTTGTGGGGCTATTACGAATGGAGTTGCTTTCTTACATTCAGCCACACTTTCCTCATTTTTGGCATTCAGAAAAGCCATTGATTTTTGAGGGTTAATTTTATACCCTGCTACTTTGCCAAATTTTGAATCAGCCTGAGTAATTTGGGAGTGGAGTCTATGGGATTCTTGAAATACAAGATCATGTCATTTGCAAAGAGGGAGTATTTTACTTCTTCTTAGGCTGTTTGGATCCCTTTTATGTTTGCATCTTATCTTGTTGCTGTAGCTAGGCATTCTAATACTAGGTTGAAGAGAAGTGGAGAGAGTGGACGTCCTTGTCTTGTATCTCAGTTAAGAGGAAATGGCTTTAGTTTTTCAATATTAAGTGTAATGCTGTATTAAGGAATTATTATTGTATTAAGGAATGTTCATGGATGCCTAATTTTTCCAAAATCTTCATCATAAAGGGGTGCTGGATCTTCTCAAATGCTTTTTCTGCATCGATTGAGATAACCATGTGGTTCTTAACCTTGCTCCTATTGATGTGATGAATTATGTTAATTGATTTGCGTATTTTGAAGCAGCTTTGCATCCCTGAAATGAATCCTGTTTGATGATGGTGTATGATTTTTTGGATGAACTGTTGAAGTGGATTGGCCAAAATTTTGTTGAGAAGTTTTACATCAATGTTCATCAAAGAAATGTGTCTGTAGTCCTCTTTCTTGATGAGTCCCTGCCTAGATTTGGGATGAGGGATATGATGGCTTCATAGAATGTGTTTGGTAGTGAACTTTCTCTTTCAATTTCATTGGAGAATTGGAGGAGTATTGGTGTGAGCTCTGCTTTGAAGGCCCGGTAGAATTCTGCTGTAAAACCATCTGGTCCTGGACTTTTCTTAGATGGGAGGTCTCTTATTGCTGTTTCTATTTCAATGCTGGTCTGGACCTTTAAGGATGGTTTCACTCATCTTGGTTAAATTTTGGCATGTCAATATTTGCTAGGAAAAGGTCCCCATTTCTGCCAAATTCTCAAACTTATTAGCATAAATTTTTGAGAAGTATTCCCTTTTAATTTTCTTTTTTTTAATAATTTTTAAAAAGAGATTTCTTGTTTCTTCTTTATTTTTTTTATTTTTTATTTATTTTATTTTATTTTATTTGTGAAAATACTACAGAGGGGTTACAATTACATGGGCAGGATAATGCACACATTTCTTACCAAACATTGCAGCCTCCTCCTTTGTTTACCCTTCACCTCCCTTCCCAGCCTCCCCCCTCCACCCCCACCGATATTGTAAAGCTCGTTTTTGACATGACAATTTGTACTTCTCATTGTTGCAACAGGTCCACCTGAATCCTTAAACGGCTTGTTTTTCCCCATCTCCTCCACAAGTTATAATGACATCAAATATATTGAAAATGGGCATTATACTGTGGGGGAGAGACATACAAAGCAACAAGAAATAATATTATAAATGCATTAGAAACACATGCATGAAAGAAAAAAAAAACCATTAAAATACCTATCTAAGGGTTCATTTTCCTAACATCACATTATCTGACTTTTTCCGCTTGACTCATACATATACTAGATATTGCAAATAAGGGAAACCATGGGAACTATGTTCCTTTGGGCCTTGCTTACTTCAATTAATATAATTTTTTCCAAGTTTTTCCATTTCCTAACAAATGGAGCAATGTCATTCTTTCTGATGGAGGCATAGAATTCCATTGTGTATATATATCACATTTTCTTGATCCATTCATCTACTGAAGGGCATCTGGGTTGGTTCCACATCTTAGCTATGGTAAATAATGCTGCAATAAACATAGTTGTGCTGGTCGTTTTAGTGTGGTCTTGTTTGTAAACATTTGGGTAAATGCCCAAAAGTGGGATTGCTGGGTCATAGGGGAGCTCTATGTGAAGTCTTTAGAGGAACCTCCATACTGCTTTCCAAAGTGGTTGAACAAGTTTACATTCCCACCAACAATGAAGTAAGGTTCCCTTTTGTCCACTTCCCCTCCAGCATCTGTTGTTAGAGTTCTTGATTTTTGCCATTCTAACTGGAGTGAGGTAGTATCTCAAAGTTGCTTTGATTTGCATTTCTTTTATGGCTAGGGATGTTGAGCCTTTCTTCATGTGTCTATTGGCCATCCTTCTTTCTTCTTCAGAGAAGTTTCTCTTTAAGTCTTTAGCCCACTTATTTATTGGGCAGTTGTTTCTTTGAGGATTTGTTGTTGGAGGATTTAATTTTTTGAGTTCCTAGTATATTTTAGATATGAGACCCTTGTCCGTTGTATGGCTAGTAAAGATCTTCTCCCAATCCGTGGGCTTTCTATTGATCTTGCTAGCTATGTCCTCTGCCATGCAGAAGCTCTGCAACTTTATGCAATCCCATTTGTCCAATCTTTCTTTGATTTGTTGTGTTTCCGGGTCTGTATTCAGAAAATTTCCCCCTGAGCCAAGGAGACCTAGGGTTTCTCCTATTCCATCCTGTAATGTTTTCAGAGTGTCTGCTTTGACTTCGAGGTCTTTGATCCAGTTGGAGTTAATTCTTGTACAGGGTGATATATAAGGATCTAGCTTTAGTTTTCTACATCTAGTTAACCAATTTTGCCAACACCATTTATTGAAGAGGCTGTCTTTCTTCCATTCTATTGTTTTAGCTCCCTTATCAAAAATTAGATGGCTATAGATCTGTGGGTTCATTTCTGGGTTTTCAATTCCATTCCATTGGTCCTGAGGTCTGTTCTTATGCCAATACCAGGCTGTTTTGATTACTATGGCTTTGTAGTAGAGTTTGAAATTTGGTATTGATATTCCTCCAGCAGTGTTCTTTCCATTGAGGAGCGTTTTTGCTATTCCGGGTCTTTTGTTGTTCCATATGAATTTTTGGATTGCCTCTTCTATTTCCTTGAAGAATGAGGGTGGAATTTTGATAGGTATCGCGTTGAATTTGTAGATAGCCTTGGGAAGTATTGCCATTTTCACGATGTTAATCTTTCCAATCCAGGAGCATGGGTGGTTTTGCCATTTTTTAAGTTCTTTGTTGATTTCCTTTTTCAAGATTTTAAAGTTTTCATCATAGAAGTCCTTCACTTCTTTGGTTAAGTTAATTCCTAGGTATATTATTTTTTGTGGGGCTATTACAAATGGAGTTGCTTTACTAATTTCAGCCACACTTTTCTCATTGTTAGCATACAGAAAAGCCATTGATTTTTGGGGGTTAATTTTATAACCTGCTACTTTGCCAAAGTTTTGAATCAGCTTGAGTAATTTGGGAGTGGAGTCTATGGGATTCTTTAAATACAAGATCATGTCATCTGCAAAGAGGGAGAGTTGTATTTCTTCTTTCCCTATTTGGATCCCCTTTATGTCTGCATCTTGTCTTATTGCTGTAGCTAGGCATTCTAATACTAGATTGAGGAGAAGTGGAGAGAATGGACATCCTTGTCTTGTTCCTGAGTTAAGAGGAAATGGTTTTATTTTTTCACCATTAAGTATAATGCTGGCTGTAGGTTTGTCATATATAGCCTTCATTGTATTGAGGAATGATCCATGGATGCCTAATTTTTCCAAAACTTTCATCATGAAGGGGTGCTGGATCTTGTCGAATGCTTTTTCTGCATCCATTGAGATAACCATGTGCATCAATGTTCATCAAAGAAATGGGTCTATAGTTCTCTTTCTTTGATGAGTCCCTGCCTGGTTTTGGGATGAGGGTTATGATGGCTTCATAGAATGTGTTTGGTAGTGAGCTTTCTCTTTCAATTTTATTGACGAGTTGGAGGAGTATTGGTGTGAGCTCTGCTTTGAAGGCCTTGTAAAATTATGCTGTAAAACCATCTGGTGAGAAACTTCTCTGAAGAAGAAAGAAGGATGGCCAATAGACACATGAAGAAATGTTCAACATCCCTAGCCATAAAAGAAATGCAAATCAAAACAACATTGAGATATCACCTCACTCCAGTTAGAACAGCAAAAATCAAGAACTCTAACAACAACAGATGCTGGAGGGGATGTGGACAGAAAGGAACCTTACTTCATTGTTGGTGGGAATGTAAAGTTGTTCAACCACTTTGGAAAGCAGTATGGAGGTTCCTCAAAAGACTTCACATAGAGCTCCCCTATGACCCAGCAATCCCACTTTTGGGCATTTACCCTAATGTTTACAAACAAGACCACACTAAAGCTACCAGCACAACTATGTTTATTGCAGCATTATTTACCATAGCTAAGATCTGGAACCAACCCAGATGCCCCTCAGTAGATGAATGGATCAAGAAAATGTGGTATATATACACAATGGAATTCTATGCCTCCATCAGAAAGAATGACATTGCCCCATTTGTTAGGAAATGGAAAAACTTGGAAAAAATTATATTAAGTGAAGTAAGCCAGGCCCAAAGAAACGTAGGTCCCATGGTTTCCCTTATTTGTAATATCTAGTATATGTATGAGTCAAGCGGAAAAGGTCAGATAATGTGATGTCAGGAAAATGAACCCTTAGATGTGTATTTTAATGTTTTTTTCTTTCATGCATGTGTTTCTAACACATTTATAAGATTGTCTCTTTGTTGCTTTGTATGTCCCTCCCCCACAGTATAACCCCTGCTTTCACTATATTTGATGTCATTATAACTTGTGGAGGAGATGGGGAAAAACCAGTTGTTTAAGGATACAGGTGGACCTGTTGCAACAATGAGAAGTACAAGTTGTCATGTCCAAAACGAGCTTTACAACGTTGGTGCGGGGGGGGGGGAGGGGGGGAAGGGGGGAAGGATTGGGATTAGGGGGGGATGGGGGAGGCTGGGAAGGGATGTGAAGGGTAAACAAAGGAGGAGGCTGCAATGCTTGGTAAGAAATGTACGCATTATCCTGCCCATGTAACTGTAACTCCTCTGTACAGTATGTTCACAAATAAAATTAAATTAAATTTAAAAAAAAAAAACCATCTGGTCTGGACTTTTCTTAGCTGGGAGGTTTCTTATTGCTGTTTCTATTTCAATGCCTGATATGGGCTTGTTAAGATGGTTTAACTCATCTTGGTTTAGTTTTGGCATGTCAATAGTTGCTAGGAAAAGGTCCATTTCTGTCAAGTTCTCAAACTTATTAGCATAAAGTTTTGAGAAGTATTCCCTTATGATGTTCTGAATCTTGGTTTTTCTGTGGTGATGTTTCCATTCTCATCTCTGAGTTTATTAATTTGGGTGTGTTCTCTTCTTATTCTGATAAGATTTGCTAAGGGTCTGTCAATTTTGTTAAGTTTTTCGAAGAACCAACTCTTTGTTTTGTTGATTCTTTCTATAGTTTTTTTGGATTCTAATTCATTTAATTCTGATTTAATTTTAATTATTTCTTTCCGCCTACTGGATTGGGGTTTATCTTGCTGCTCTTTTTCAAGGAGGTTTAGATGTGTCATTAAATTGTTTGTTTCAGATCTCTCCAATTTGTTCATGTAGGAGCTCAGAGCTATAAACTTGCCTCTGAGTACTGCCTTTGCTGTGTCCCAGAGGAGCTGGTAGTTTGTGTGTTCATTTTTTTTGAATAGCATGAACATTTGAATTTCCTTTCTAATCTCTTCCATGACCCACTCATGATTCAGCAGTGTGTTGTTCAGCCTCCATGTGATACCGGAATTTCTTTGGTGGCTTTTGGTGTTGAGTTCTAATTTTATTCCCTTGTGGTCAGAGAGAATGTAAGGTATAACTTCAATGTTTCTGAATTTAGTCAAGTTTGCTTTGTGGCCCAAAATGTGGTCTATTTTAGAAAACGTTCCATGTGTTGCTGAGAAAAACGTGTATTCTGATGCTGCTGGGTGAAATGTTCGGTAGATGTCTGTTAAGTCTAGTTGATCTATGCAGCTGTTTAGATCTGCGGTTTCTCTGTTGAGTTTTTGCCGAGTTAATCTATCTAGTGGGGTGAGTGGTGTGTTAAAATACTCAAAAATTAATGTCTTTGGATCTATATGGGAGTTGAGGGAAAGTAGTGTTTCTTTGATAAATTTGGGTGCTCCATTGTTTGTCGAGTAGATATTCAGAATTGTAATATCCTCCTGAAAGAGAGATCCCTTAATTAGTATGTAGCGACCTTCTTTATCTCTTCTCACGAATTTTAATTTGAAGTCTATTTAATATGATATTAGGTTTCCAACTCCTGCCTGTTTATGGGGGCCGTTTGCTTGGTAGATTTTGTTCCAACCTTTAACATTGAAAATGTGTTTGTTTTTCTGGGCAAGATGTGACTCCTGAAGGCAGCAGATAGAAGAGTCTTGTTTTTTTTTTATCCAACTAGACAGTCTATGTCGCTTAATTGGAGAGTTCAGTCCTTTAACGTTAAGAGAAAGGACTGAGAGTTATTTGGGAGTTCCTGCCATGTTATCCACCTTCTTGGGGGCAGCGAAACTGGGTTCTTCCTAAGGTTCTTTGTTTCTCATTTTGGGTGCAGTTTCTTGGCCTTTATTGTGGTCTTGTTGGTTTTCTATGTGTAGGACATCTTTAAGAATCTTTTGTAGGGCTGGTTTGGTGGAGATGTATTGTTTCAATTTTTCTTTGCTATGGAAGGTTTTTATTTGGCCTTCAGTTATGAAGGAGAGTTTAGCTGGGTACAGTATTCTTGGTTGATAGTTGTTTGTTTTTAGGGCATGGCATACATCATTCCAGGCTCTTCTTGCTTTGATTGTCTCTGCTGAGAAATCTGAGGTGATTCTAATTGGTTTCCCTTTATAGGTGATTAACCTTTTCTCCCTGACAGCTTTAAGGATCTTTTCCTTGGTCTGAGTTGATCCTATGTGGATTATAATGTGATGGTGGGATGTCAGATTCTGGTCTGGTCTATTTGGGGTTCTAAAAGCTTCTTGTATCTGAATAGGCCTATCTTTTTGTATGTTTGGGATGTTCTCTGCTAGGATCCTGTTAAACAAATTTCCTAGACCATTAACTTCTGTTTCTGGGTGCTCCTCTACACACATTATCCTTAGATTAGGCCTTCTGATGGTGTCTTCCAAGTGTTGGATAGATCTATCATATTTCTTGGACTTGTCTTGGATGGTTGTATGTTCTTTCTCTATAATTTCTAGGCTGTCTTCAATCCCCGAGATTCGATCTTCTGCATGGTCTAGCCTGCTCTCAAGGCTTTCTACTTGGTTTTTCATTTCTTTTCCTTCTAATTGGTCAGCTTTGATGGCTTCAAATTCTTCATTGAAGCTTTGTTTTAGATCTTGTATGGACTTCTTTACTTCCTTAATTTGATGTTCAGTGTTTATTCTCAAATCACTTAGGTGATTGTTTATGGTTTCCTTGGTCTCCCTGACATCCTTCAGCTCTTCCTTAATGGATTCCATGAATGCCTTTAGTGATCTTTGTGTATTCTCATCCTGCTCTCTCAATTCCTTTATTACTCTTTGCTTAGCTTCCTCACTTTCATGCCATTCGTGAAGTTCTCTTTGAGTGTTCTCATGCTGCTCATGCAATTCCTGTATCAGTTGTAGAGTAGCTTCCTCACGCTCATGATATTCCGGTATTAACCTTTGGTTTTCCTCCTCTCTCTCCTTATCATGCTCATATAGATTCCTTTGTATGTTTTCAATCTTTTCCAGTATTGACCTTTCGTTTGCCTCCTTTCTCTCTCTATCACGCTCATACAAAGTCCTTTTGTATGTTTTCCATCTTTTCATTTACCATGTTTGCCAGTAGTGTTTGTAGAGCTATTTGGGAACTCTTCTCTGGATTATTCATTATCTGTCCTGACCCATGATTGTCATGAGTGGGATTTGAGCTACCCGGACTTGCCATTTTTCTTGTGTTTTTTCGGCTTACTCTGCCCATTTGGGATGAAAGTAACACCAGTTTTGTGCTAGAAAACTATCTTAAGGCAAGCATCAACCAAAGTCTGTAGATCCACAATCAAAAGTCTGCAGATACAGTGAAGTTCAACAGATATACCTATTCAACATCAAACAACTATATAATAATGGGCTACAAACCGCAAAGTAGAATTTGGAAAACCAGAAATTATTAATTTTAGGGAGACATGTGGGTAAAAATAGGAAAAGAGAAATATGGGAAGGAACAGGGAGAGTTTACTTAACTAAGTCCTAATCGCAAAGTGGGAAAGAGGTTGGATAGGATAAAAGTAGAGAGAGCAAAAAAGAAGAAAGAGAAAGAGAAAAAAGAGACAAGAAAAAATAGAAAAGCAAAAATCAAAAAATAAAAAGTGTAATGATTAAAAATATGCATATTGAAAATGAAATATTCAGAGAAGAACATGGGTATAATGAGAGAATGGGAGGGATATAAAGGAGACATGAAAACCTTAAAAATAAAAATACTTAAAATATTATATAGGTATAAAGAGGTAATACTGCTAGGAATTTAAGTCTAAGAGGCTTTGAATTGAGTAATAAATTTGTGGATTAAATATGTACACAATGGGGGATAAAGTCTAATAATCGGCTATGGGTATATCTGAGGATGTGCAGAACAACAATTAAGTCACACAAAGAAGAGCAAAAGAGCAGAAAAGGTGAAAAAAATGAGCAAAAAAGAAAAAAATCAGACATTCAGTAGAGCTAAACAAAAAACAAAAATATTTTTTGAAAAGAAAGAACAAAAAAGAAAGAAAAACGCACACACACATATACCCCTAAAATAAAAATTATAAGAGGAAGAGAAAAAAGTTACTAGTATAGAATTTTTTTTCAAAATGGTAAAAATTAAAAATTAAAAAAAAAGTTTTAGAAGAAAAATATTTTTATAAAAGGAACCAAAAAAAAAAAAAAAGAAGAAGAAGAAGAAGAAACAGAGAAAAAACAAGTTCTTTGATTTTTTGGGGAGTGGTGGGAAGATCTTTTATATCCCTTGTGTCCATAACCAGCCTCTTGTTGGAGTCTCTGGTCTGCTTGTAGTATTTGATTTTCCTGTGGCTTAGTTGGTTTCTTAAGCAGTTTGTTTGAACAGGCAGAAAAATGCTATGCTGTACAAAATATTTTGTGATCCTCTCCCCTGGCTAGTTCAATGGGAGGGAGATCTGCTTTGAGTATCACAAAAGAGGGAGATGGCTTTTTCCTCATGTTTGTAGATGCTCTGATGAGGCTAGGTTCTGGGTAGAGTTGAGGCCTTTCAGCAAACAGTAGCTTTTCCCTGAGGAGACTTTGTGAGAGACTCACAGAGCCCAGCCTCAAGCCACTCTCAGGGTTTATGTTTACTGAATTTCAATGGATTGTCCATGCTGCTAAAGAGAGGGGCAGCCTCTGGCTCTGATTACCCAGTGAAGAAACCCACTCCTGGGGCTGGCGGCCCGAGCTGGGTGACTTTTCCCTGGATGGGGCTGAGTTTGCCATGTCACTTTAGGATCTTCTGACCTGCTAAATGACTCTAGTTTTCTTCCAAGGCCTGTGTTTGAGCTAGCAGGTCAACCAAGCTTTGTCAGTATCAAACATGGAGATCTCCTGTAATGGCGGGAAGGGGTGGCCTTCCCTCCTCTGCTCCCTGAGAAGGAGTGAGGACGTTAGGCTTCTACTCACACCACATTTTGGTTCCTGGGTCATCTCTGGTCTGTGAACTGCAGGATGAAGATGTCTGCTCCTTGTCGGTTCTTGTTGGTGTTCAGTAGAATACACTCGCGCGCCATGTCTGGCTCCTTTGTCCTGGACTCTCTATGTTGCAGGTATGGCGGCTATTGCCACCTCCACCACCACTGTAGCCCGCAGTGGCGGCTGCTAGCAAGTGCTCAGATCTGTCTCCTTGCCTGGATTTTCCCTCTCTGGCCTAACTCTCTGAACTGTGATGGTACACTTGGTGTGATTCTCTGGCTTAAGTCTGTTCGCTGGAACTCTAAAACTCCTTTCTCTCTCTGGCCTGACTCTCTGTCCTGTGATGGCACACTTGGTGTGATTCTCTGGCTTAGGAATGTTCACTGGAACTCTAAAACTGCTTTCTATGCGAGCGCTTGTTTAGATTCCAGCTTCTCCTCCGCCATCTTCCCAGAAAGAAAGGTTGGACAAATGGGATTGTATGAAGTTGCAGAACTTCTGCATGGCAAAGGACATAGCTAGCAAGATCAACAGAAAGCATACAGATTAGGAGAAGATCTTCACTAGCCATACAACAGACAAGGGTCTCATATCTAAAATATACTTGGAACTCAAAAAATTAAATCCCCCAATAACAAATCCTCAAAGAAACAACTGCCCAATAAATAAGTGGGCTAAAGACTTGAAGAGAAACTTCTCTGAAGAAGAAAGAAGGATGGCCAATTGACACAGGAAGAAAAATGCTCAATCTCCCTAGCCATAAAAGAAATGCAAATCAAAACAATATTGAGATACCGCCTCATCCCAGTTAGAATGGCTATAATCAAGAACTCTAACAACAACAGATGTAGGAGGGGATGTGGACAGAAGGGAACCTTACTGCATTGTTGGTGGGAGTGTAAACTTGTTCAACTACTTTGGAAAGCAGTATGAAGGTTCGTGAAAAGACTTCACATAGACCTCCCCTATGACCCAGCAATCCCACTTTTGGGCATTTACCCAAATGTTTAAAAACAAGACCACACTAAAGCGACCAGCACAACTATGTTTATTGCAGCATTATTTACCATAGCTAAGATATGGAACCAACCCAGATGCCCCTCAGTAGATGAATGGATCAAGAAAATGTGGTATATATACACAATGGAATTCTATGCCTCCATCAGATAGAATGACATTGCCCCATTTGTTAGGAAATGGAAAAACTTGGAAAAAATTATATTAAGTGAAGTAAGCCAGGCCCAATGAAACATAGGTCCCATGGCTTCCCTTATTTGCAATATCTAGTATATGTATGAGTCAAGCGGAAAAGCTCAGATAATGTGATGTTAGGAAAATGAACCCTTAGATAGGTATTTTAATGTTTTTTTATTTCATGCATTTGTTTCTAATGCATTTATAAGATTATTTCTTTGTTGCTTTGTATGTCCCTCCCCCACAGTATAACCCCTGCTTTTACTATATTTTATGTCAGTATAACTTGTGGAGGAGATGGGGAAAAACAAGTCGTTTAAGGATACAGGTGGACCTGTTGCAACAATGAGAAGTACAAGTTGTCATGTAGAAAATGAGCTTTACAACGTTGGTGTGGGGGGGAGGGGGGAGGATTAGGTGGGAGGGGAGGGGGGAGATTGGGAAGGGATGTGAAGGGTAAACAAAGGAGGAGGCTGCAATGCTTGATAAGAAATGTACGCATTATCCTGCCCATGTAATTGTAACCCCTCTGTACAGTATGTTCACAAAAAAAATTAAATTTGAAAAAAATAAAATAAAACTCTTTTCTCTGCGAGAGCTTGTTTAGCCTCCAGCTTCTCCTCCGCCATCTTCCCAGAACTCCTTATCATAGTAATTTTGAATTACATTTCTCTAATATTTCATTTCACAAACCATTAAGCCAGCATAGAAGTTGTATTAAACACAACTTTGTTAGCCCACTGGCGATTTTCAGGGCTTTATGGAAAAGATGTCTATTCAGAAATTTTGTCCAATTTTAATCAAGTTTCTTGTTAATCTCATCTTTAATCTCTCCATACAAAATCAGTAATTAATTCAAGGTAGTAGATAGAAAAATATTAAGCCACTCCTAACATTTTTCAATTTTCAATAAAATGATATTGCTTAAATCATTTTCTGTTAATGCTTGAGACCATATAATTCAATTTAGTTAGACCTTTAACAAGGCTATGTGCATTTTATTTATTTTACGTTAATTGTTCTTTCCAAAGTCTATGTGTCTAATTTCCCTTGCTCTCTTTCAGTCTCAAGTAGTTCAGATTTCAAACTGAAGAATAAATGGAAGGAAGCAAACAAAAAAAAATACAGTTCCTCTCATCTGATGATGCCTCTACAAGAAGGAAGAAAGAGTTCCTACTTCTAAGGACCTATGCTAGGATATCAAAAAGAGAATTCATTCTTCTAGGTCTTCCTTAAAATGTAAACCACAACATATCGCGAAGGTACTTTTATGTTTTATCAGTTTTTCACATTTTCATATGGACTTCACCTCAGTCTACAACATTCATTCATTATTCTTTCCCTGATACTTTTACACTACCAAGACGTAAGATATAAGATAACCAGTTTTATTTACAGAATAAGAAGTTATCACCCTGGTTTCCTTGGAAGCACAACATGGTCAATAGATAACATTACTTCTGGTTTCTCACTACATGTAATGGTTTTTGTAATGCTTATTGCATTCTATTTAGTATTTAAAAAAAACTGCTGGCTAAACTCAAAGCTCCTTCACAGAAGTTTAGGTTAAGTACTTCACAAGTTTTATTTCCCTTAATTCTTAAGATAATATTTGTTATAATGCTAATGTTATTACCATTTTAGTGTTGGGAAAATTGTAATTAAATGCCTTAAGTAGATGACCCAAAGACATACAGTGAGAAAGGAAATGAGGCAAAGTTTCCAAAAGCCTTTTAGCAGTACACAAAAGGTAGGTAAAATCTCTCCAGTCTCTTACATTCTCAATTCAATATTCATATTGTCCAAGAAATAATAGCATAGCAATTAATGTCCATGGTGATTGTTTTCTGTTACATTTTGTCTTCAACACAGACTGTGTTGGTGAGATTGGGTTATCATGTAGAGAGTTGAGCTTATAAATTGAGGAAACTTCCAGTTTCCTTTTTAAAAAGTACTAAAACTTTTAAATATTATCATTAACTGACTTTTAAGAATCAAAAACCTAAAAAATTCATATACAATCACCCAAAATGCTTTCAAAGTAGGAGATGATAAAACAGGACCCTGTGAAGTAAATTTTCTTCTACTTTTGAAATTATTCTGAAAACCTTGTGCTGGATGGTCGCACCTGTAATCCTAACTCCTCCGGACATCTACTCAGGAGCCCGAGATCTGTGGATAACAGTTGGAACCCAATCAGGGCAAAATAAATTCATGAGATAATTTTTCAAAAATTTATTGAACTAGCATAGGGCCAAGAATGAAGATGTAGCTTATATAGTAGCTCACCAATCTAGAGAGGAAAGGCCTAGCAAGACCTTGAAGCCGCGATTTCAAATTCTGAGCATGCCAACAGAAATGCAATTTCCTGTACATGCATGCTACTTGCGCGCGCGCGTGCACACACACACATACACACATACATCCATTCTAAATATCTTCATATCAGTGTTTTGCATTAATTTCTTTGTTAACGATATTATATAAGCAAAATAAAGGAAATAAACTCCTCCCTCTTAGAAAAGTTTTATACTTTTTATTGTAACAATACTGTACACAGGTGTCATATTTACATGAGCTAGGTAATGAGAACAATTCCTAACAAGCATTGTTACCTCCTCCTTTATTTTTCCCCTACCATTCCTTCCCTCGCACCTCCACAAGTGCACACCCCTCCCCCCTTCCCCTGCCTAAATTGTAACGTTCATTTTTCAGCATAGTGTCTTGCGCATCTCATTGTTACAATGGGTCAACCTGTATCCCTATTTAGGCATTTTGTGTTTTTCCTTCCTCTCCCCAAATTAGAAGAGCATATATACAAGATATAGGCGCATCAACTTCAAATACAGTAAAAACAGTTGTTATAGCATGGGGAGGAACCTATAAAAAGACACAAAAAATCACATTGCACATTATAAGTACATTAGAAACAATAGCAAAAAAGAGAAAAATTCTTGTATCCCTATCTTGGGTTTCATTTCCCGGAACATTATGCTATCTGGTCATATGGACATACCTTTTGACCTTTTCTGCTTATACTATACATATATTAGTTATTGAAAATTAGGAAACCATGGGACCTGTATTCTTTTGGATTTGGCTTACTTCACTTAATATTTTTTCCATATCTTTCCAATTTCTAACAAATTGGATGATGCCATTCTTTCTGATGGAGGCATAGAATTCCATTGTTTATATAAAACACATCCTCTTGATCCATTCTTCTGCTGAGGAGCATCGGGGTTGGTTCCATATCTTAGTTATCTTAAATAATGCTGCAATAAATGTAGTTGTGCTGGTAGTTTTAGTATGGTCTTGTTTGTGATCATTTGGGTAAATGCCCCAAAGTGGGATTTCTGGATCATAGGGGAGATCTATGTGGAGTCATTTGAGGAACCTCCATACTAATTTCCAAAATGGTTGAAAACGTTTACACTCCCACCAAGAATGCAGTAAGGTTCCCTTCTGTCCACATCCCCTCCAGCATCTATTGTTGTAAAACTATGGAATGCTTCAGGAATTTGCCTGTCATCCTTCCGCAGGGGCCATGCTAATCTTCTCAGTATCATTACAATGTTAGTTTATGTGATGCTGAATTGAGCACAGAATATTTTTTATATATAAAGTGTAATTGATTTTCTTAAACTAGGCAATTCAACAAAAAGTAAGTTTAGAAGAATTGTGAAATTTTAGAACCATGTACTTCTTACATAAGCACACATTTAAGAATAATGTCAAGATGGACATGTCAAAAACAAAGTAATTCCAGATATTTGCGGTTCAAGAGATGTGTAGGGGAAATAATTCAATTGTTCTATACAAGGCACATGTCATAATGAACACAGCAGCAAGTGTTAAGGGTTGTTAAAAATTTTAGTGTTTTATATCTATTTAATTTTAGGATTATATGCCAAAATTAGGACTGTTTGGCAGGTATAAAATTTTCTATAATGTATTTAAGATTTATGTTAGCAGACATATAGTACTAAGTATGTACATTTCAGAATTTATAGAAACTTTGTTAATGAGAAGTTGCAAAGTCTTTGTGTGAAGAAGCAGAATGAAGGGTTAAGACTACACAGTTCTTGTTAAAATTTAGGGATTCCTTACTTTATATTTTAGCGAGGAACAAGAGATGATATAAGCCATAAACAAATAATGAGATGAACCATAATAACCTTAGTGTGTAACTTTGAAGACTATTCATAGCCTATAAAAATCTTGTTGAACATCATAATCTTAGGCGGTTTAAAATGTACAGGAATATGAGAAAATAGAAAATCTAATATGTAGTGCACTTCAAATACTAAAAACACTGGTAATTGTTTTGTTTTTTATTTTATTAATCATTATTTAGTTATTGGTTTTCTTTGTAGCATTGTTTTACTTGTTATATAATACAACTTTTTGTTAGTCATCATTAGGAGGTACTTTGAGAAGGTTACTGGGGTGGTCAAACCATTTTTTTTATAGGTGCATGTGAATTTACAACTAGGAAAATTAAGAACAAATATTTATTAAAAAATGATCAAGTAGAGTCTGAATCAGGAGAGTTGATACATGTCCACAACTAAAATCTTAGCCCTAGGTTGAAGCAACAGTATTACAGAGTTGAGGCCACAAATGTGAGAGACTGTGTTTTGTTTTGTTTTGTTTTATTTTGACTTTTTGTCATGGGGCTTGAACTCTGGGGCCTGAGTGCTGTTCCTCAGGCAAGGCTAGCGCTAACACTTGAGGCAGAGCACCATTTCCATCATTTTCTACTTATGTGGTGCTGAGGAATCAAACCCAGGGCCTCATGCATGAAAGGCAAGCACTTTACCACTGAGCCAACTTCCTAGCACTTGAGAGACTGTGTTTTTAAAAAAATCATCTAAACAACATTTTCCTTTTGCTTTGGGTTATATAAGGAAATATATAAATATCTTTTTCTATTTTTGTGAATTGTTGTACTTCTAAATTTATAGTAACTTCAGCCACTTTATCCTTTTCAAAGTCATGAAATATCTCTGAGAGTTTGCTGCTGTGAAGATCGTTTTTGCATTTATAATTTCTTCTGAGTCACTTTTATTTTTATCAACATAACTTTATATTTCATGTTGATGGATTACAAATATCAAATACCTGCAAATGTACACATAGAGTCTAAAGATAGCAGTATGAATATTCTCATACAGCTCTTGTTTATCTATTATTCACTTTCAATATTATGATATTTCTCTCTCTCTTTCACTCTGTCTCATTTCCTCTCTTTCTCTTCCATGCCCCATGTCTGCTACTTAGAATTTCTGCTGGGCTACTATTATGCTTCAGGATCTACTAGTTTTGAGGGAACATGAAAGCAACCATCGGTTAACCTTGCATTCTTTAAGAGTTATGACAGTGACATGATATTATTCTTTGCCATTCTAAATGGTAAAATAACATACCTAGGAGTTCCTTTTCACTTTTACTTCTACTATAAATTTTATCTCATAGGAATCATTGGAATGGATAAGATACTTTAACCTGTGACCTAAAATTATTTTTCTTTTATATTTTTAATCTTCTACAAGATTACTTTATATATTTTTAAAAATTTTGTTCTTTTTATTATTTTTTCTTTTTTATTGTGAAAATACTGTACAGAGGGGTTGTAATTACATGGACAAGATAATGAGTACATTTCCTATCAAGCATTGTAGCGTCCTCCTTTGTTTCTCCTTCCCAGAACTTCCAATCCTCCTTGTCCCCCATATCAAATACTCCCCCCAACCAAAGTAGTAAAGTTCGTTTTTCGACATAAGTACTTGTACATATTAGTGTTGCAATGGGTCCACCCGTATCCTTATTTAAACGAATTGTTTTTTCCCACCCCCCCCCCCCCACAAATTATATCAACATCAAATACAGTGAAAGCAGGGGTTATACCGTGGGGGAGGGACATCCAAAGCAACAAAGAAATATTCTTTAAATATGTTAGAAAAAATCGCATTAAAAACATTTGAATATATATCTTAGGGTTCATGTCCCTAACATCAACCTATCTGACCTTTTCTGCTTGACTCAGACATATGCTAGTTGTTGCAAATAAGTTTAAACATGAAACCTATGTTTCTTTGGGCTTGGCTTACTTCACTTAATAGAATTTTTTCCTAGCCTTTCCATTTCCTAACAAATAGGGCAATGTCATTTTTTCTGATGGAGGCATAGAATTCCATTGTGTGTATATACCACATTCTCTTGATCCATTCATCTACTGAGGGGCATCTGGGTTGGTTTCATGTCTTAGCTATGGTAAATAATGCTGCAATAAACATAGTTGTGCTGGTAGCTTTAGTGTGGTCTTATTTGTGATCATTTGGTGAAACGCCCAAAAGTGGGATTGCTGGGTCATAGGGGAGATCTATGTAGAGTCTTTTGAGGAACCTCCATACTGCTTTTCAACATGGTTGAACAAGTTTACTCTCCCACCAACAATGCAGTAAGGTTCCCTTCTGTCCACATCTCCTCCAACATCTAACAGCCTCTTCAGTAGATGGTGCTGGAAAAATTGGTTAACTACTTGCAGAAAAATAGCTAGATCCTTATATATCACTCTGCACCAGAATCAACTCCAAATTGATCAAATACCTTGGAGTCAAATCAGACACTCTGAAAACATTACAGGATGGAAAAGGAGAAACCCTAGGTCTAATTGGCACAAGCCAAAATTTCCTTAATAGAGTCCCAGAAACACAACAAATCAAAGAAAATTTGGGCAAATGGGATTGCATGAAATTTCAGAGCTTCTGCATGGCAAAGGACATAGCTAGCAAGATCAATAGAATGTCATCGGATTGGAAGAAAATCTTCACTAGCCATACAACAGACAAGGGTCTCATATCTAAAGTCTACCTGGATATCAACAAATTAAATCCCCCAACAACAAATCTTCAAAGAAACAACTACCCAATAAATAAGTGGGCTAAAAACTTACAGAGAAACTTCTCTGAAGGTGAAAGAAGGATGGCCAATAGTCACATGAATAAATGCTCAACCTCTCTAGCCATAAAAGAAATGCAAATCAAAGCAACATTGAGATACCACCTCACCCCAGGTAGAATGGCTATAATCAAGAATTTTTTTCCTTTTACAAGCAACCTTTTTTTCTTTTATTATCAGTTAGTAACTACCTGTAATGAAAAAAAGCTATCCTATGGAAAGTAGACCGAAGTTGTTCACAGGGATGGTCAAAAACTAATGGGGGAAGTGAGTACAAAGGATATCCATAATAGATCACAGATCTGCAGAGCAATTTATCATGTACATTTTGTGAGAATGACAATGTGCTAGGAACTATAGATTGAATCACTGAACATCTGATATACATATATATGCACATATATTTATATTTGTATATTCATTTATATATGCATATATGTGTGTATATGCCCTTATGTAGGTTCATTTGCACGTTAGCATACACACAAATACACACATACATATACACATATAAACGTGCACACATAGAGAAAGATACATAATTATAGCCAACACAAGTTTCACTAGTTGTTGAATATGCCTTAGACGGAATGCTTGGAACCATTTCAAATTTGATAATTGCAATTCGAAGCTATTCCAAGTAGATAAACCTAGGAGATTCTTTTCTCCACTCTTGGTAAAAGGAAGAAGTGAAAGTGTGGCTCAGGTCTATAGATTAAACATAGAGAATTAAAGCCCAGGTAGAGCTCAAGGCCAGGAGTTCAAATCCCAGTACCTGCACAATATAAAAAAAAGGAGTCCTTTGTCTTTGAAAAGGGATATTTTTCCAAAAATGAATACCCAGGACAATTTTCAAGTTCCAAAACTCTTCGAAAGGCTCTTTCACATCTTAAACTGATTCCTCTCCTTGATTCACATTATGGAAAATAGGAGTCACACTTCACATTAAAAAGTATATGCATTGTTGAACAGTTCTTACCATTTTTAATGTAAAAGAAGCATGAGAGAGGAATTCACCTCACTTGGGTGAGTTAGGTTTGACTCACTGACAGACTTTTGTAAGTAAATGAGGGTCTGTTTACATGTAAAAAGTCTATACAGATGGTTTCCTAGGAGAGAGAACAAGCTAGCTGTTGTCCAAGTTTGAATCAGAGTAATTTATTCCTATGATAAAAAATATCATAGGAAGCTCATCTCATAGAACACTATACAGACTGTAATTTCAAAAGGATGAAAAACCCATTTCTATATTGTAAACAGCCAGGTTTTCACAAGAAAAAGACAGTTTCCTGAGCCAAGAAAATATAAGTTAGAGAAAAATGGACTGTGTTAAATAAAGGTAATGGCTTAGTGACAGGTGTAAAACTGTTCTGTAATCACAAATAAACTATAAATTTTTTATCATGTCCCTAACAAGAATCTCCAAGATAGGCCTTGTTAAATCTGTCATAGAGGACTGGGTTTATGCAATTGTCAGTTTTGTTAGGGTCCAATATCTTCTACATTCGCTTGGGTTGCAATCCGCTCAAACCACATGCAGTGAATGGAAAAACATGCTGCCTTGCAAGGCATCTAAGGGATTTTTGTGCCACTGTGAATATTTATCGTATTTCTTCTTGTAATGATACCTGTCAGTGTGAAGTCCTTTCTTGATAAGAATGATAGTTTCTGTACCCTTTGTTCCACTAACAAATCTCAGATATATAAATTTAACCGTGCGCCCATGGCTCATGCCTATAATCTTAGCTACTCAGGAGGCTGAGATCTGAGGATCATAGTTTAATGCCTGCCCAGACAGGAATTTCCATGAAATATTTCTCTCCAGTAAACCACCAGAAAACTGGAAGTGGCGCTATGTCTCCAGCAGTAGAGTTCTTACATTGAGCTGAAGAGTACAGGGACAGCACCCAAGCCCAGATTTCAAGCCCCAGGACTGACCAAAAAAAAGGAAAAATGTATATATGTAGATATGCATATATGATGAGATAAATTACATTTATATATAAATCAATATTTATGATGCACATTTAAAATATAACTAAATAATTGACATATTTATAATATATACATATATTTACATATATAAGCTCATATTATATCTGTATGTTGATAAATATATTTGTAATTAATATCCAAAGAGTACATCTGAAGTTTTTGGGGAAAATGTAGTGTCTAAAGGCTAACTACTGATCCATCATACTTTCAATTATTTTTTTCCAATTAATACAATGTCTGAAGTACTAAGACTGAATGATTATGAAACAGAGTTGTTGTTTTATTCCTTATGATTTTTGATTAGAAACATCTACTTACTTGGTATGAAACCTACCAAAATGTGATCTTGAAATCACACTCCACAAACTGGACAGATATATCAATTTAGCAACTTACAGGTCTCAAATTTTTATTTGAATCCTGTATCTCACAAAAATTCAGTTTCCTTCGAGTCAACTACATATACAAACATGCCAAGATTTTCATGCTCACATACATCCCCATACTCACATGACATACTAAATGTAACACTATAGTAAAAAATAATATAGATACTGAAAAAGAACACCTTTGCCAATGTAATTAAATTTTATTTTTTTAATTCAATGCATTATGTAATACTGATGAAAGAGCAGCTAAGAAGATGTTTTAAATACAAGAGTGTCTGCTTAAAGAGCATGTTTCTCATTCCAAACATCATTATTTCCACCTTTCCTTCTCCCACATAAAAAATATAAGTAACTACAGAATTAACCTACATGTTTCTTAATCACTCATTGAAGAAAGAAAGTGTAATATATATACATACATATATACATATATACACAATGATATACTATTTAGCCACAAAGAATAGTGAAATCATATCATCTTCAAGAAAATAGATAGAACTGGAAACTTTCATATTAACGCAATAAGTCTTATTGTGAAAAACAAATACTAGATTTCTCATATGCAGACTCTAGTCCAAGAAAGAAAAATGAATGACCCAGATGTAAAAGATGGAAACTGATTAAATTTGGAAAAAAATGTAAGAGAGAAGATGAAGAGAAACATTGTGGAGTAAATATGTTCAAATATTTCCTAGGTTAGTATAATGACATAATAAAACATAAGTATAAAAATAGGATAATGAAATTTATAAAAGGAAAAAATTTAGCAAGCTACATTATATGGATGTATGTGTATAACACAATAAAATACTTTGTGAAATTAACATTTGCTAATAAAAAGTCAAAAATGCATTGGAGTTGTTGTACAGTCATATGTTATTTTCCATTTTTTGTTCACATATTTCCCTGAAAAAGTAAAAGGAGAAATAGGTTTTGCTCATTTAGAAAGACAATCTTGTCCAATTAGCATAAAGATACTCTAGTTAATTAATGTCAATATGAAATTGTTAAATTAATTATTGTATTAGAATAATTCCAATGCACTGTTCAAATATTACCCTATAGGTATATACTTTTTGCTATTTATTGAATAAGTAGTCTTTACTTAATTACTATATGCCATTTTCTGAATGTAGTTTGGTATATGCAACTAGGATATACTATACCTGAACAGGAAATCAATTATTCAAACAGTTTTATCAAAAATGCCTCTAACGAAAAAAAGAGGTAAACCCAAATTATGTATATTTGAAAACAATACTTGCTTAGTCCTCTTCTCACATTCCCGATTCCCTTCTTGAGAATGCTACACATTGTAGGGAATTTGTTAACATGTTTTAGAGACATAGGTTGACTTTAAAACAATGAGTTAGTTTATGCTGCATTTTTGTTTACTTTATATCCAGAAAAGCTAAATTCTTACCTTATCATTTTCCTTAGACTTTATACTCAGGTTTCATCTCTGATGGGTGAAAGAGATATAAACATTTTTTAACAGTGGCTAAATTTAGGCTGAGGAATCTATGTACAACTATACTCATGCAGATAGACCTCATCAGTCACGTGACCACAATATCAAAATGTTAACCTATGCTTCCTGAAATCATGCTTATGAGATCTTGTGTATTATAAACAGTGGTTATTAGCATTTGTTTTCAAACAACCTCATTTCATGGGTTAGGAACTAAAGTGAGATATTTTACTCAAAATTTAAGGAGGCATCCAAATTTAGTTACCAAGATATACAGCATTTAACACAATGTTTGAAAAATGCAAGATAAAGGAAATAATTTATAAAAAAAAAAAAAAACAACGTTTAAAATAAATAGAGAATCAGTATGACTGATTTTTCTTTTACCCCAGCTGCAATATGGCTTTCATGATGACTTTTCTGGTTGCATGTTTAGTTAGGTCTGATATTTAGTTGGAGAAGTTATGTTCTTTGATATATTAATTTGTCAGATTAAAGAGGAAATTAATTCCATGCCAGAGTCAACATCCATAATAATGTTACAGTTGTATTCTTCTATTTTGCCAAAGTTTTAAATCAGCTTGAGTAACTTGGGTCTTTTTTGAATCTAACTAAATAGGTATGAAATTTTGTCAGTACTAGATTTTGACCACCATTTATTAAAATATTATTTTCAATTCTCTCTTTTCATGAGATTTTTAATTTCATTTATATAATGTGCTGATTTTTCCTTTAGATAACACATATTCAGTCTTCTAAAAGCAGTGTAATTTGGAGTAGTTTTAAATTATGTACTTCATGTACACTGCTCAGATTCTTTGCATATTTTGTTCTTGATAAGTCAGTAGTATTTAGTTCTCATTATGGATATTTTGGACTTAGTAATTGCATTTCTGAAATTTTTAAGTATGACATGATTTTTGTGATTTGATACTGTAGCAATTTTTCTTTTAAATATGTACAGATCTTGCTTCACATACAGTTACATTTGTTTTAAACAATTTGATTCATTCAAGGGACTTGCTATATTAGGTTCATCCAGATGAATTTAATTACAAATTAGCACAACCTTATTTCTGAGAGACAGTTATCCTTATAGTTCTACTCAAATTAACATGTATTTGAAGGTTTTGTACTTAAAAAAATAAAGTGGGCACAATATCTTTTTGTTCCTGGTGAAGTTCCAATTTGCTGGTTGTTTTCCAGCTGTGATGACTTCAACATATGTGTGTATTTTATTTCAATTGTTTTGTGTCTATATTTTGTTTCATATAATAGAAAATACAAAAAGAATCAATGATATAGAAGTTTTCCAAATAGAATTCTAAGAGATACTTCAATTTTTGTGACAACTGGGAATAGGGAGATCTTCTAAGTGGAGGGATTAGCAAAATAACAGAGACGTTGTTTGACTTGATTTGAATTTTGCCTCCTCTTGCCAAACTATTTTCAATGGTAATACTTCAAATTCTTTAGTGGAAAGAAAATAATTTTATGTGGATGAACTCAGAATTTTTGGTTTAATTGGGACACACTAAACATTCATATTTGTTTTTTTTTTGCATTTCTTTTTTTTATTGTGAAAATACTGTACAGAGGGGTTGCAATTACATGGGCAAGATTATGAGTATATTTCTTATCAAGCATTGTAGCCTCCTCCTTTGTTTCCCCTTCCCATCCCTTCCCATTCATATTTTATTTTTAACTCTAAATTTTTTCCTTAGTTAAAACCACACATGTGAATTTGTAATGTTAAAATAGCACCTAAAATTTATATGAAATTGTCGAAATTATTTTCACTTCACACTATATGCAATATAGAATGTAATAACAATAGTGTGTGTGATAGTATGTAATAATTGACTTTGGTGAAAATCCATTACAGTGGATTTTTGTGAAATACAGAGTAATGGTAAGAATTATATTTGATTCTATTAAAAAATTCACAGTTACATCTAAAAGTAACTCATAGTTATAAACTAATATTGAAAAAATAAGATTGTTTATTGGAAAAAGCCAGAAGTTTCAATAAGCTTGCTTTTTAAAAAATGGACTTGGATTTGAGCTTTGGTGACTGTAATCCTAGCTACTCAGGATTCTGAGATCTGAGGATCGTGGTTCAAAGCCAGCCTGAGCAGAAAAGTCTGTGAGATTCTTATCTCCAATAAACAACCTAAAAACAAGAAATGGCACTGTGGCCCAAGTGGTACAGTGGTAGCATTGAGCTGAAGAACTGATGGACAATTCCCAGGCCCAGAATTCAAGCCCCATGACCGACAAAAATATTGACATGGATTTTCACTTTATTATTTTATGATTTTTTATGAGTGGTTGTTCAGTGAAAAATGTCATTGGTGTTTATATATTGTGTTGGCATAAAATGAGCCTGCTATTATCTTAATTTAGCCAAAAAAAACCTCTGATCCTATGACAGCATAAATTTTATGGGAAATGGTTAAGACAAGGATGACTTTCTGAAAAAAATATATATACCCCCCCCTAAAAAAACAAGAACAAAAGAAAACATGTGCCAGGACTAATAGTCTGTCAGTTTGTTTTAACTTTTAATCAAAAATTAAACTAATACTTGATAATATTTTATTAACGCATTTAAATTTTCTTCATCTTTCTCATTTAAGATTCACTTTAAAAAGAAATTCAAAAGGTGACAGTGTTTTTTCCTTACTTTTCCACAGACATGATTATTTCATCATTATACTGTATAGCCCAATATACCCAGAAAGTATTTGTTAAGGAAAAAAATAATTCCAATTCTTTGGTTTGCTTCAGTCTGTATTTAAAGCTGCATACCACATCTTATCCACCATATTGTCAGTCTTCTCATTTGATACATTTCAATAAGTTTCTATCAGCCAGCAAAGTTTTACAAACAACGTGCTTTCATTCATTGTGCTTTCCAAAATATATCTCAAAAATGTCAACAACGACGCACAACCTGAAATATCTGTGGATTTTTCAACTTAGGGTGTAATCACATTCCACTACTGAGAACCTGCTGTTCATAGGCATTAATTGCTCTGTCACTTCCAGTCTTTAGAACAGCAGCATTTGCTAGTGGCATACATTTTTATTTGTTTACCACATCCCGTTTATTTTCAGCAAGAACTGTCTTCATGGAAGTTGGTAATAGATGAGGTTTTCAATCATGTGGTTTAATAGGCCTCTGTGGATATAGAATACCCATTTATGTGACTAAATATTTAAATTAATACCATAATTATTTCCTTTAATTTTCTGGATAATGTTCTAAAATCTAGGTATTTTTAAAAGAAATATTGTACATTGTTTCCTTGATGACAACATAATTATAAGACTTTAAATGCTCATATACCATAGCCATCTTAAATGAGGTGGATGTACTAGGGTTTGCATGAAAAACTTTTGGTACAGCATTGATGTTTGAATCTTGGATGGGATTTGATTGGGATTGTGGCAGGCTTTCATGGTTTGAGAAGAAAAACAAAAGGCCACACTAATACTTTTATCCTCTACATTGTTGTATTCGTTTATTCATACACACATACAAACACACAGATAAACACATATGTTGTATGAAGACTGCAAGAAAATATTTTAATAGGAATCCATAAAATATTTAGTCTACTGAGATCTGATTAGAATTTATAGAAATATCTAGTTGCTTCCACCCCTGGACAAGTCATTATCAATGGTGAAGATATGGCCAATTGCTTTTAGAATGCCCCAGAAAGACCTACGTGTTAAAGAAAAATGACTTTCTATTTCCTCCCAGACTGTGGAGAATACCTGAATAGTTCTTCTGGAGATTAAATTCTTTAGAGTGAAACACCTGAATAGTTCTTCTGGAGATTAAATTCTTTAGAGTGAAACACATGAGAACTAGATTCTCATCTACTTTCTTTTATCTTCTAATCATTCTAGGTCAAAACATTTCTCTTTGACATACTCCCCACCTTGACATTGTCTTGTCACAGGCCCCAAAATCAATAAAACCAACTGAACATACACTGAAACCTTCAAAGTTCTAAATCTGAGTAAGCCTTCCTGCTTAATAAATGAACAATAACACTTATTGTGGTAGGTTATAAAGCTAACACAGAAGTTTAGTCTTTCTAACACTGAAGAGTACATTAGAGTATGCTTCATTATAAAATATCTAACTCTATGTTGTATTTTGTGTTTTTGTTTCTGTTGATCCCAGGGCTTAAACTCAGGGCCTGGATGGTGCTTTTATGTTGAAGGCCAGTGCTCTACATACCATTTGACCTAGAAATCCATTTCCCTTGGTGGTTAATTGGAATTAAGTATGGAATGATCATTCCTACTCCAAGCTGTCTTCACACTGTAATCTTCAGATCTCAATCTCTTACCTAGCTAAGATTACATCCTTGAACAACCCTTACCTAACAATGTTTCATATTTTGTAGAATTCCAATTCTCATTGTATATTTTGTAGAATTCTAATTCTCAGCATTGTATAGATGCTCCTACTACAACATAAAAATTAAGACATACTAAAGATATTTGCAAATTATATAATGGAGGTCTGCTCATTTTGTGACAATATCTGTGCTCATTCTCATCATTCCTTTATTTACTACACCATCAGCTTCTAAAATCAGCTTCATTTCCTGGAGAAGATTACCAATCAGTCCAGCCAATATCCACCCAGAGGGTTTTAAAGCAAGCTTTAAGGAAGGAAGATAACATGAAGTGGCGACTACAGAATTTCTATGGAGAACTAGAAGGTTATCAAATTATATCTAACATCTTTCACATTTCTACCTTCCTTCTCATAATTAGGAAAGCATTGACTAACACTATAAATGTATTGCATTTAGAACTTAAGGATCAATTTTTTTCCAACCTGAAGCCTTCTTTTCCATGATTTTTGAAATAAACTTTTGGGAGATTTTTTTTATTGTGATGTGATTCCATCCAAAACAAAGCCATGTATATCAAGAAAGCCAATGTTTTCAGCTCAAGAGTACTAAACTTAAGAGGGAGAAAATTAAGGTTAACTATATATGTTAAGCACAAATATAGGCAATATCAAGACATTTTGAAATTGTATAGCTTAGTGGATAAAGTGGCTCAAACCTGTAATGTTATCTACTTGGGCATCAACAATTAGAGAATTCCAGTTCCAGGGAAGCCTAGACAAAAAAAGAAGTTTCAGAAACTAACCATTTGCTGGGTGCAATGTTTTATGCTTGTTTTAGTAGGACTGCAGTCCAATCAGGCCCAGGCATAGTGATACTACCTCAAAATAAGCAATCCATCTACAATCTGCAGGTATGGCAGTAATGGAGATGCTATTTCACAAGTATAGTGTTTTGGGTTCAATACTCCAATACCACTAGGAATTTAAGTGTGTGCCACCAGACAGGGGAATAGAATTTCAACATGTATATCTGGAAGGAGTTACATCATCCAATACTCTTTGAAACTTTTTCTTTAATTCAGTGTGATATATCATTTGGATATTATTTCATAGAAGATAATAACTTAAGGACAAGCTTATAACATGTGAATTATGTGAATGAATAATTATACTGATGGCAAAGTGAAGTAAGATTGTTTAGTGGCTCTTGAATCACATCACAGGTAACCATGTAAACATGGTACAGCCTTTTGAAGGCCCTTATGAAGTATTTGAACAATCTCTGATGAGTTAATTGCTTTCAGAAATATTCGTTTGAGCCAACAAATACAGATCTCCTTTTATTTTAATTACGGTCTGCTAGTAGACTCTCACAGACGAAAAAAATCAGAGGATGCTAATTTCTCTGATAAAATACAAAATAAAAATTTTATAATTAATATAACATGAAGACTGTAATATTAAATGAATATCAATAATAATAAATTAATAAATATTAATAGCACTCTTATTACTAGTACTCATATTCTATAATATATTGACATCCTTTGGTTACCTCAAATTTTTGAATATTTATAACTAAATGTAAATTGTTTGCAAATAGTTATTTGATGATGTTAAAAATGAGAAAAAGATTTGTATACATATTTACTATAGATGCAAACAGATTCACCTGGTTATTTCTGATCCTTCTTTTGTTGGTTTCATTCATGCATGCGGAACAGGCAGAGAAAGGAAAATTGCAAACTTGCATTTACTAGGGTTAATTACATGAAGTTTATTTTGGGCTAAATAGCAGATTTTATAGATTAAATTGTTTTTGTCCCTTCCTTCCTCCCTTCCTTCCTTTGTTCCTTCATTCCTTCCTTTTTTCCTTCCTTCCTTCTTTCTTCTTTCCTTCCTCGTTCCCTCCATCCGTACCTATCTCTCTTTCTCTCTTTTCTTTCTTTCTCTTGTTTCTTTCTCTTTTTCTTTCTTTCATTTTCTTCTATTCTTCCTTTCTTTTTTTACTCAGAATATTTCTTTTTTGGGGGGGGAGGTCCGGTCGTGGGGCCTGAACTCTGGGCCTGGGCGCTGTCCCTCAGCTCTTCAGCTCAAGGCTAGCGCTCTACCACTTGAGCCACAGCGCCACTTCCAGCTTTTTTTTTCTTATGTGGTGCTGAGGAATTGAACCCAGGGCCTCAGGCATGCAAGGCAAGCACTCTACCACTGAGCCACCTTCCCAGCCGCCCCTCAGAATATTTCTTATGGCTACAGAAAAAATACCAACTCTTGTACAACAAGATGTTATGAGTAATTATAAATATATTTGATTAATTTTAATTTTAATAACCTATGTTTAATCTAAGAAAATTTTTACTAAAAGCAACTCACCAATGTTGCAGGATATGTAAAAAATACTACTGTTCATGATATTGTTTATTTCTTGAAACTAAAATAAGAATTTAAACATTAATATTTTGTGTGTGAGTGTGTGTGTGTTGTTCTTGTGATTTGAACTCAAGACCTATCCCTGGGCTGGGAAGGTGGCTCAGTGCTAGAATGCATGCCTTCCACACATGAGGCCCTGGGTACGATTCCTCAGCACCACATAAGGAGAAAAATTCAGAAGTGGCTCACGTGGTAGAGTGCTAGCCTTGAGATGAAAAGCTGAGGGACAGCACCCAGGACCAGATTTCAGGCCCCACAACCGACAAAAAAAACCAAGACCTATCCCTTAGTTGTTTTTTTCCCCCCTCAAGGATATTGCTCTAATATTTGAGTCACAACTCCACTTCTGGCTTTGTGTGTGTGTTGTGATGAGTGTTTATGATTAATTGAGATGCGTCTCACAAACTTTCTTCCCAAGGCTGGCTTTTAAAAAATTATTTTTAATTAAATAATTATTTTTATTGTGAAAATACCGTACAGAGAGGTTACAATTACATGGGCAAGGTAATGAGTACGTTTCTTATCAAGCATTGTTGCCTTCTCCTTTGTTTCCTCTTCCAACCCATCCCGTTTCACACCGCCCCCCATCCCCCCAGGGCTAAAGTTTGTAAAGCTTGTTTTTTGACATAACGACTTTTACATCTCATTGTTGCAATGGGTCGACCTGTATCCCTATTTAAACGGTTTATTTTTGCTATTCCCCTCCTCCTCATCAAATACAGTGAAAGCAGGGGATATACCGTGGGGGTGGGACATGTCTGAAACAAGCAGAAAAGGTCAGATATGTTGATGTTAGGTGAAATGAACCTCAAGATAAGTACTCAAATGTTTTTTTTTCTTTCTTGTGATTGTTTCTAACATATTTATAAGATATTTTCTTTGTTGCTAAGTCTGACTTTGAACCCCAGCTTCCTGAGTAGTGAGGATTACAAGCTTGAGATATTCATATTCAGCACACATATAATACATTTAACAATAAAATAAATTTCTTATTCTTTGAATTCTAGAGGCTCAATTTAAGAAATTAAAATTTAGATATTTATTTAGTTATTAAACCTGAACCTGCAGTGTGAAAAATAGTTTTCATTTTTATGAAAAAATATATTCTCGAAGATTTAAATGACAGAATCTTTGCACAAATTGAAGTACTCTAAATTCAAAAGCAACAAAGGGATCGTTAAACAAATTTCTCATGTAAACTAAAAGCAATAGGCTCTGTCAGGGTGAATTAAGCAATTTTTCATTAAGGATTATCTACTGTGGTCACATGATTTTCTCTTCTTTTAAACTTAATCTTTTTGAAATAAAATATAGATCCATACTTTTTTGAATATATAAAAATCTTAGTTACTGCTCATGTGTTTCTGAGGTTTGATTACCAAGACATTTCAGTGAAACACTGAATTTCGTGTATTTTATGTTAACAGTGATTTTTAGACATTGAATCAATCTCAATATGAGATAAAGCAAGATATTCCATGACTTATCCATTTATCCTATAGACTTGAATATAACTTATTTTTGAATGTTAGGAAATTCATATTATACCTACTCTATAAAATAATTAAGAATTTAATGATTGTAATAGTATTTATTTTTCCTTCAACTAGAAAGAACTTCATTAGATGACAAAATCTTGAATGAAAATGTCATAAAATTATGAAAAATTCAAGTCATTATGAGTTAGATGAAGTAGTCACTTTTGTAGGTCATAAAATGAAATATCTTGAAGCTTCCTTATCTGTTAAATGTATTTGCACTCAAAATATCACTCCAGCAATTTTATAACCAAAACACCTCCATGCCAAATAGCTTCTCTGATTAATTCAAGTAAATATTTAGGAACAGAAGTTATAACAATGTATAGGAATATCTACCCACCACTCTAGAAATTAAATCTGAAATCTTAAAGGATTGAGATTAATAATTAGCTTTCACTATGTTGCCATAAAGAGGTGAACCCTTTCAAGTCAGCATAGTTGTAGAGATTTGGTCACCGAGAACTTGTAGTCAAAAAGTATGTTAAGGTCAAGTCCTTTCCTCCTCTTCCTTCTTTTTCTTCTCTGTCTCCTTTTCCTTCTCCTTTTCCTTCTCCCTCTCCCTCTTTCCATCCTTTAGTTTCTCCCTCTCCCACTTCTATGTCACTTCTTCTTTACTTCCTGGATTCCATGAATACTCATACTCCATCATGTGTTCCTGACATGGGGTACTGTGCCACCACCAACCCAAAACAATTAAGAAACATAAACTGAAATGTATAAAATCAGAAGCCAAGATTAATCTTTCCCCCTTTTAAGTGAATTTTATAAAGTATTTTGTCATGTTAATAGGAGACTATCACAGCATGCTCTCATTTATTATAAGTGATAAGATTTACTAGAAAAAAAATTTGACCAACATCTCCCTAATGAAATGATTGATTAAATTAATATTATATTAGGAAAAATCTACTTTAAAATATCAGATATACTTCAATAAGTGGCAAAAAAAATCACATCTACGGTTTGCTATGAAAAAACAGCAAAATTCAATCTGTTCCTCAAGGAAATTGACCTATAATTTGCAGTATTGTCAATTTCATAAATGATGTTAGAAGAGTATAGAAAAAATTTCAACTCAAACTGCATGATATAAAATTTACTTTGTCCCCTGTATACTATTTCTAGTTCCCAAAATGACTTGTATTTTATCACATTTTTAATTAACTTTAAGTAGTCTTATGGGAGTTATTGCTGTTTGACAAAGCAGTTTATGAATAGTGTTTAGTGAGGTTTTTGTTTGTTTGTTTGTTTACTTTTTTGTCTTCGGAGGTTTGAACGCTGGGCTGGGAGCTGTCCCTGAACTCCTTTGGATGAATACTAGAACTCTATCACTTGAGACACAGCAGCACTTTCAGATGTTTCTGAGATTTAATTGGTGATAATAATCTCACAGTCTTTCCTGCCTGGGCCGTAATCAAACCTCAATCCTCAGCCTCCTGATTACCTAGAATTATAGGCGTGAGCCACTAGTGCCCGGCTTAATACAAAGGAACTTTTTTTTGGCTAGTCCCGGGGCTTGAACTCAGGGCCTTGTCAATGTTCTTAAGCTTCTTTTCCTCACGCTAGTACTCTGATTTGTGTCATAGTGCCAATTCCAGCTTATTTTGTTTATGTAGTACTGAGGAATCAAACACCGGGCTTCACACATTCAAGGCAAGCAGTTTATCATTAAGACAAATTCCATGGTCAATACAATGCATATTGATCATCATTATCACTCATCCTTCTCAATCCTATCTCATCCCTCAATTTACATAATTTTGTAGAATATTCACTGACTCGCAATGTCATGTATGGTCACTAAGAGAATATATCACAGATCATATTTTATTGATAATCATATTCATCAACGCACTAAAGTTATGCATTATATAATTCTGTGATTTTAAATTGTAAATTTTTACACAGATTCACCGACTACTATTCTAAAATTTTTCCTAAGGATAATGCAAATGCAATTTGTGATCCTTCGATAAAGTACAATGATTCTTAGAATGTTAAAGATTTGGAGTAAGAACATCACTTTCAGTTCTAGAACATTTTATCATCACTATCCTCTCAAAATACTCCAATATTTATTAGTAAACACTTCCTGTCATTATTTCAACCTACCCTCCCTTTAGCAGATATTATTTCATATTCAACCTCTACAGATGTGCCAATTTTAAAAAGCTCATATAATTAGAAAATGCAGTCTATTTTATCTATTTCTCCCATGTAATGTTACTATTTCAAAAGTAAGTCCATCTAAATTTTTCTCATAGATAGAGCATATTGTTTTGTATGCATGTATATAATGGTATTATATCCTCAATGGGCATTTAAATATTTTATTATATGTTATTGTAAAACGTTTTGCTATGTATATTCTTGTACATGTGTCTCATTGCACATATGTTGAAATATATTTTGTATATAAAATTATGATTGAAAATGCTATATCATAGAGACAACTTTACGTGTAATATCTTAAAGTTTGCCAGTATGTTTAACAAACTGAAAATATCATTTTAAATGCCAAGCACCAATGTATAAGGATTCCAATTTCTACATAATGGTTGTGCAAGGGTATCTTATTGTTTCTATTTCCACTAATCTCTATATGTATGCAATGTCGTGGTATGTTATGATACTTCGATATATTCCTTGGTTGTTGTTATATTACTATAGAGATATGTATTTGGATTTTTGATAAATTATTCAGGATGGTTAAAGTTTTTCATTGGCATTAATATGCTCTTAATATATTTCTGATTCATCTCTTTAAATAAATGTATATGTACACACTATGTCTGTATATATACAAATACCTATATATATGTATACATATTTAAGAATATAAAGATGTGTACATACATGTATATAAACATATTTGTATATTATTATTTTCATTTGTCTGTAAGTTATCATTTTACTTTATTTATCAAACATGTCCTTTATTGATTTTATTTTATTGTTACAATGTTGCACAGAAAAGACGGGCGCCGGTGGCTCATGCCTGTAATCCTAACTACTCAGGAGGCTGAGAACTAAGGATGGTGGTTCAAAGCCAGCCTGTGCAGTAAATGTCCATGAGACTCTTACCTCCAATAAACCACCAGAAATTGAGAAGTGGCACTATGGCTTAAGTGGTAGAGATTTAGCCTTGAGCTGAAGAGCTGAGGGAGACTTTAGGCCCACGACTACCACCAACAACAACAATAAAAAGTATACTGACTCAAAAAGCAATAGTATTAAGCAGTCTTAAAGATGGGCTCAAGTCTAACATTTTAGTATTATCTTAGATAACAGCAGCCTTCTAGTTCAATGAGCCATGAGCCTTCAAACTGTTGACCGAATTTCTTAGTTTATTTAGACAATCACTATAAGTATGTATTTTCTCAAGTCTCTTTCTTTCATTTCACCACAGAATCTGAATTTTTCCTTTATGTCATACTTGAATACCAAAGTCTTTGGAAGATATTTATTAATTGGTGTATATTAATTGTGCAAAAAATCTTATTGAAATATTTTACACTCTCACATATTAATGAAGGCGTTGATTAACCCGTTTCTGTCTTTCTCCATTCCCATTGCCCTTTATTTTTCAACTGTTTTTTGTGAATTTCTTTGTGCTATCTTCACACATCGTCAAAATGTATTAAATTGAAAATTATAAAATGCTGAATATAAAAGCAAAAATTTAAATAAATTGAGACTTATCTTTTTTGTGGGTTGGAGGATACAATTCAGCAAAGATATAAATTGTCTCCTCCCCTTTTTTTTGTTCATTCATGAGGCTTGAAATCTAGTCCTGGGCACTGTCCCTCTGTTCTTCAGTTCAAAGTGAATAATCTACTCATTGAGCAACTGTGCCACTTCTGGTTTTCTGGTGATTATTTATACATGAGAGTCTTATGGACATTCACGTTCCAGCTGGCTCTGAACTGAAATCCTCAGATCTCAGCCTCCTAGACAGCTAGAATTACAAGTATGAGCCAACAGCGCTCAGCTTCACAGTTTTATTTAAGTTTATGACAATTTCTAAAAACACCTGACCAGCACTCTGAGTCATTGAAAAAGAATAATAAACTGGAATATATTGCTCTTTGTAATATTAAAGCTGTTAGTGTAAATTTGTTATATTTGTAGAGGAAATAATACACAGCTTAATAGGTCTGTAGGGCACCAGATTAGATCCACATAAATATTATTAAGGAATATTTAATAAGGGGTAAAACCAAACATTTGTGGAATGACATTCTCTTTAATAAGGGGGATAGATTAGACAGTATTTGGGAGAATTAAAAAATGAACATTTAGTTAAACATAACAATTTATTCAAGCAGGATTTATTTATTTATTAACTTCAAACAGGATTAAAACGTGGTATATAAAACCAAAAGGGTTTTTTAAATGTAAAGCAAAGGAAGATTTCTTGGCAATTTTGGAGATGAAATATTCTAAAATTTGGCATTAAAATTGTAAGAAAGGAAAATGATATAGTTCAACTCAATAAAAGTGTAAAACAATTTAGTCTGTGAAAGCTCATATACAAATAGTGAATAGAAGTTGGGAGCAGGTGGTTGATGTATTTCATCCTAGCTACTTGGGAGGCTGTGATTTGAGTATTGCAGTTTGAAGCCAGCCCACAAAATAAAGTTCCTGAGAATCTTATCTCTGATGGATCAGCAAAAAATGTCAGAAGTGAGGCATGACTGAAATGATAAATTATTAACAAATTGTAACAAATCTCAGGGACGCTGAGTTCAAGCCCCAAGACGATACATACATGTACAAAAGTAATAATAGTAATACGATGATGATGATGATGATGATGATGATGATGATGATGATGATGATGATGATGATGATGATGATGAAGGGTACCCATAGTCAAGGATAAAATATTTGCAACTCCTATACCTGAAGAATGCCTCAAATCTAGACTCTACATATAACTCTTAAAAACCTAATGTTAAAAAGAACATAAATTAGAAACAAGCAAAATACATCTTGTGAAACATATGCACAAGAAAATCATCATCAGTCCTCAAGTAAATGCATATTGAAACTAAAATGACATCATAAAACATGTACGAGAATTACTTCACATAATACAATAATGACCATTATAAATGGTATCAAGAAACTGGATGTTCACAGGAATGTCAAATGGGAAAGCCACTTCTGAAAATATTTTGACAGGTCCCTAGAATAGAAATATGCAACCACCCACAGAATAGTACAGGAATTGAGCTCTTTAGGCTTTGTCTCATAGAAATAAAATGTAACATTCACCCAAAGGCCAAAACACAGAGGATTATAGAAGCATTATTTCCTCTAGTCTAAGAAATGGAAATCAATTCAGGCTTTCTTCAGGTGAATGGGAAATGTATTGTGCTACATTCTCTAATAACAGAACCAAAAGGCAATTAGAGTGAACATAATACCATATTAAGACATACAATAACTGGGAATAATCTACCATAGATTTGAAGGCAATCTTAAAAACTTAATTATTGCATGATGTAGAAGTTAGAGAAAAAATGTGCTGGTTGGCAGGATGAAACAGGTTTGGGATGGGAAAAAGAGAAGTAGTGGGTTTAAGTATAAAAGGGAAACATGATACAGACTTATTTTTGGTAAAGTAATGTACCTGTAAATATTGTATATTCATATAGAGTTGATAAAATTATATTGGAATTAATATGTGCACAAAGTAATTAAAGTAACTAAAGTTTGCATAAGGTACTTGTTAAATATTGTCCTACTTGTGATGAATACTAGTAATATTTAAATAAGTTGGAAAAATTTTCAAGTGGTTTATCTGTGTTCTTACATCTTAAAGATCCATACTAACCTCAATAGAATTTAATCATATCTAGAAAACAGAAGGTAATATTGAATGTTTGCATTGAAAACTAGTTTGAGTTCAAGCTTGAGATGAAGTATACCTTGCTAATTAGAAGATTTGGAAGACAGATATCAGGGGAAATTTTGACAAAAAAATTCGTGAGTAACTACAAAAACAAAGAAAGGTAGATATAGTGTAATTTTCCTGATATTTTGTTTGTGGAAGCCATAGGTAAGAGATCATTGCTCAAGGGAGGCTTGGCCTGAAAAATAATCTAAAATGGTTAGAGCCTTAGTAACTTCAAGCACCATATTGCTAAAGAAAAAAAGAAGAAAACAAAAAAGTTTTATGTCATTGGATACAAGAATTGAAAGTATTTTTTTTTACTGTTTTAGTATTCAGGCCTCTCTAATATAAAAGCATTTATTTCAAGTAATTATTGTATTACCACTATTTATTAACTTATTATTAGACCTTCTTGGAGATTGAATCCATGGCTTTTTATATATTAGTCTAGTTCCACAACTGAGCTGTACCCCAGCTCTCTTGTACAGTTTTGTAAATTGTCTATGAATTCTTCAATAGTTAGCTATTCTACTTTCCATCTTATCTTTTCTCTCCCACATTTTCCCCTATGTATTTTAGTTTATGTGTTGAAAACTTTTCTCAATTTTATCTTCTAAACTTAGAATTTTGCTTTTGAGTTTATAGATAAGGTGGTTATTTTTATGACATCTTTAAAAATTATATACAGATATATGTATTTCATACATATGATTGATTCTTAGAGTTCATTGCAATAAGCAGCATTTATCTGGTCAGATACATATAGCTATTGAGCCATTGTGATCCTATCCTAAGAATAGCTTTCCTTGTTCTTGCCATGTGAATGCTTAGAGTGCTGTTAATCATATCCAAGTGTAATTATTTGTCTTTTACAATCTATTGGATTAATTTGTAGATTTATGGACATATCTTCTTATTAGAAATTAGGAAAACTATGCAGCATATATTTAATTGGATCTAGCTTATTTAACTTAATACCATTTTTCCCCAGTCTTTCCATTTCTTCAGGCATGGAGCAATGCCGTTCTTTCCAGTGGAAGCAAGAATTACATCAATATAACAGAATTGAAGACCCAGAAATGAATCTACTCCTATAGGCACATAATATTTGATAATGGAGCCAGAAACACAGGATGGAAGAAAAACAGCCTTCAAAAAATTGTGCTGGTAGAATTGGCTGTACACAGAAAACTGAAATTAGATCCTTATATATCCCCCTGCACCAGAATTGATTCCAAATGGATCAAAGACCTCAATGTAAGTCCAGATGCCTTAGGAATCTTACAGTTAGGGGAAACATGAGGGCTCCCTGGCACAGGTTAAAACTTCCAAAGTAAGTCTGGAAAACATTTGTCAGACTCAAAAGCCATGAAAAAAAGAGATAGTGTAACACAGATTTCTTAGGTAGCAAACTTACAGACGAGAGCCTCAGCCAATGCTAAACCATTCCTCCCTTTTCTAGCTAGGTTATTTATAGTGGGTTTACGTGACTATAAGGGTTTTCTGGTAGGGATTAGTAAGAAAACAACTAATGCTAAGACAGAGATAGTATGTGAAATGTGTTGTAGCTGGAGAAAGGAGGGATTAAGGCTGGGGGGTCTAGTTCAAAGCCTTGGCTTGGTGCCAGCTAAGTAAGGTATAGCTGCACCAGGGAAGGTGGGTAAAACAGGAGTGGTTATAAACAAAATCACTGGTCTGAAGCCTCAAAATAAGGACCCTAGTCTGTGTGGAACAAACAGTCTCTAACATGAGGTTTTTAATCTCAGTTAACCAGCACGATTTTAGATTTTTGCAGAGTGGGATGTTGCATAGTCACAGGCAATGTCTCCTATGTCAGGTAATCCAATCTACTCTTTCACATGTTACCCAATAGCCAGGTTTTATACAAATGACTACAATGTGATTGTACAAATGTGATTGCGACTTTTCCCTCTCACGAATCAAAACTATCAAATGATTTCTGTCTTCCAGATGTTTACATATTTCTCATGATCTTTTCTACCATTTTGTCTTCATTATTGATGTTCATAGTACTTTTTGTTGTTGCCTTGTGTGTATATGCTATTTTTAGGGCTTGAACTCAATGTTTAATGGTCTCTCTTGTAATTTTTACTCATGGTGGATGACACTCTATCCTTGAGCCGCATCCTCACCTTCTGCTTCTTGCTTGATAATTGGAGATAATTTTTCACATTTTTGTCTGTTTGGACTGACATTGAACTAAAATTATCAGGTCTCAGCCTCCTGAGTTCTAGGATTGTACACATGAATGGCTAACACCAATCTTTGCTTTACTATTATTTTAATTATGTGATAAAGGAAAGTAGAAGTATATTTGTGTTAAGGGTGCAATTTTTAAATAAAAGTTTGAATCAACTTGATATAATATAACTTATCACTTTTAACAGTTAAATCAATGAATATTACATATTCCCACAGAAATTTAATTGAAAACAAAAGGCATAACTGTTTTCTTAAAGCAATTAATGGAACCATGAATTACTTTCACTTTACAATTCATGTTTTATATAACTTTAATTAGCAGACTTCCATAACTAAAAGTAAATATATTAATTGTATACCACAAGAAGGAAAGTGATTACAGTTAAGGACAGATATATCATTACAGCCAGAAGATACGTTTTTGAGCATTCTCACTAAAAGGAATGTTACATGCAGAAAAAAATGGATATGATGTATTTTATCATTACACAACATATATATGAATGGGATTGCTACTCAATAATTTATAAATAATTATGTAGGTAGGAGCCAGTGACTCATGCTTGTAGCACTAGCTACTAAGGAGGCTGAGGACTGAGAATTATGTTCAAAACCAGCCTAAGCAGGAAAGTCCGTGAGACCCTTATCTCCACTGAGCCACCAGAAAACTGGCAGTGGCTCAAGTGGTAGAGCACTAGTCTTGAGATGAAGAGCTGAGGGAGAGTGTCCAGGCCTAGATTTCAAGCCCTACGACGGACAAAAATTAAAAATAAATATTTTGACTTAAATGTTAAAGTATATATTTCAAAAAATTTTAAATCCTCATTAGGTATACTAGTTTATATAAATATAGAGAAGTATTTTCTGGATTTAGTTGTGATTTAATCAATTTGTAAATCACATATTTCTCACTCAATTCATATTTGTATATTTCTATACTAATATAATTAACTGTTACATGATAGGCAATGCTGTTTTAGGAATCTTTTTAAATTTCTTTTATTTTATTTTTATTTATTAATTTATTTTTATTGTGAAAATACTGCACAGAACAGTTTCAATAACATGGGCAAGAAAATGAGAATATTTCTTAGCAAGCATTGTAGTCTCCTCCTTTGTTTCCCCTACCCGTCCCTTCCCATCCTCCACCTGTTCTTCCCACCCAATCCTCCTCCCCACATCCCCCCCACACCAAAGTTGTAAAGTTCTTTTCGACATAACGACTTGTACATCTCCTTGTTGCAATGGGTCCACCTGTAACCCTATTTAAACGATTTGTTTTTTCCCTTCCCCTCCACAAATTATATCGACATCAAATACAGTGAAAGCAGGGGTTATACCGTGAGCAACAAAGCAACAAAATAAAATCTTATAAATGTGTTAGAAACAATTGCATGAAAAAAACATTGGAATACATATCTTAGGGTTTATTTCCCTAACATCAACTTATCTGACCTTTTCTGCTTGACTCAGACATATACTAGTTATTGCAATGAGGGAAACCATGGGACCTATGTTTCTTTGGGCCTTGTTTACTTCACTTAGTATAACTTTTTTCAAGTCTTTCCATTTCCTAACAAATGGAGCAATGTCATTCTTTCTGATGGAGGCATAGAATTCCACTGTGTATATATACCACATTTTCTTGATCCATTCATCTACTGAGGGGCATCTGGGTTGGTTCCATATCTTAGCTATGGTAAATAATACTGCAATAAACATAGTGATGCTCGTAACTTAAATGAGGTCTTGTTTGGGATAATTTGGGTAAATGCCCAAAAGTGGGATTGCTGGGTCGTAGGGGAGCTCTATGTGGAGTGTTTGGAGGAACCGTCATAAAGCTTTCAAAAGTGGTCGAACAAATTTACACTCCCACCAACAATGAAGTAAGGTTCACTTCTGTCCACAACCCCTCCAGCATCTATTGTTATGAGAGTTCTTGATTATAGCCATTCTAACAGGGGTGAGGTGCTATCTCAATATTGTTTTGATTTGCATTTCTTTTATGGCTAGGGAGGTTGAGCATTTCTATATGTGTCTATTGGCCATCCTTCTTTCTTCTTCAGAGAAGTTTTTCTTTATGTCTTTAGCTTACTTATTTATTGGGCAGTTGTTTCATGGAAGATTTTTTGGGGGGAAATTTAATTTTTTAAGTTCCAGATATATTTTAGATATGAGACCTTTGTCTTTTGCATGGCTACTGAAGATCTCCCAATCCGTGGCCTTTCTATCCATCTTGTTAGCTATGTCCTTTGCCATGCAGAAGCTCTGCAATTACATGCAATCCCATTTGTACAACCTTCTTTGATTTGTTGTGTTTCTGGGTCTCCATTAAGGAAATTTCTGCCTGTGCCAAGAAGACCTAGGATTTCTTCTATTCCATCCTGTAATGTTTTCAGAGAGTCTGCTTTGAATCCGAGGTCTTTGATCCATTTGGAGTTGATTCTGGTGCAGGATGATATATAAGGATCTAGCTTTAGTTTTCTATAAGTAGTTAACTAATTTTGCCAGCAGCATTTACTGAAGAGGCTGTCTTCTTCCATTTTTAGCTGCCTTACCGAAGATTAGATGGCTATAAATCTTTAGATTCATTTCTGGGTTTTCAATTCTTTTCCATTGGTCCTGGGATCTTTTCTTGTGCCAGTACCAAGCTGTTTTGTTTGCTATGGCTTTGTAGTAGAGTTTGAAATTTGTTATTGATATTTCTCCAGCACTGTTCTTTCAATTAAGGATCATTTTTGCTATTCGGGGTCTTTTATTATTCCATATGAATTTTTGTACTACCATTCCTATTTCCTTGAAGGATGAGGTTGGACTATTGATAGGTATATCACATTGAATTTGTAGATAGCCTTGGGAAGTATTGCCATTTTCAGGATTTTGATCTTTCAAATCCAGTAGCATGGGAGTTATTGCCACTTTCTTAGTTCTGTTTTGGTTTCCTTTTTCATGTTTTTAAAGTTTTCATCTTAGATGTCCTTCACTTTTTGGTTAATTCCTAGGTATTTTATTTTTTTGTGAGACTATTCTGAATGGAGTTGCTTTCCTGATTTCAGCTACACTTTTCTCATTGTTGGCATACAGAAAAGCTATTTATTTTTGATGGTTAATTTTATCCCCTGCTACTTTGCCAAAGTTTTGAATCACCTTGAGTAATTTGGGAGTGAAGTCTGTGGGATTCTTTAAATTCAAGATCAAGTCATCTGCAAAGAGGGAGAGTTTTACTTCTCCTTTCCCTATTTTCATCACCTTTATGTTTACATCTTGTCTTACTGCTGTAGCTAAGCATTCTAATACTACATTTAAGAGCAGTGGGGAGATTGGATATCCTTATCTCCTTCCTGAGTATAGAGGAAATTGCTTTAGTTTTTCACCATTGAATATAATATTGGCTGTAGGTTTGACATATACAACCTTTATTGTATTGAGGACGGTTCCATGGATTCCTAATTTTTCCAGAACATTCATCATAAAGGCGTGTTGGATCTTGTCAAATGCTTTTTCTGCATCGATTGAGATAACCATGTGGTTCTTATCCTTGCTCTTGTTTATGTGATGAATTATGTTAATTGATTTGCATATATTGAACCAGCTTTGCATCCCTGAAATGAATCCTGTTTGATGGTGGTGTACGATTTTTTGATTGAATTGGTGAAGTCGATAGGGCAAAATTCTGTTGAGAAGTTTTGCATCAATATTCATCAAAGATATTGGTCTATAGTTCCCTTTATTTGATGAGTCCCTGCCTGGTTTTGGGATGAAGGTAATTATAGCTTCATAGAATGAATTTGGTAGTGAATTTTCTCTTTCAATTTCATTGAAGAGTTAAAGGAGTATTGGTGTAAGTTCTGCTTTGAAAGCCTTGTACAATTCTGCTCTAAAACAATCTGGTCCTGCGCTTTTCTTAGATGGGAGGTTACTTATTGCTGTTTCTATTTCATTGCTTGATATGGGCCTGTTAAGATGGTTTAACTCATCTAGATTTAGTTTCTGCATGTTGATATTTGCTAGGAAGAGGTCCATTTCTTCCAGGTTCTCAAACTTATTGGCATAAAGTTTTGAGAAGTATTCCCTTATAATGTTCTGAATCTTGGTTGTTTCTGTGGTGATGTTTGCATTCTCTTCTCTGAGTTTATTTATTTGGGTGTGCCCTCTTCTTTTTCTGATAAGAATTGCTAAGGTTCTGTGAATTTTGTTAATTTTTTCGAAGAACAAACTCTTTGTTTTGTTCATTCTTTTTATGGTTTTTCTATTCTAATTCATTCAATTTTAATTATTTCTTTCTGTCTACTGGATTGTGGTTTATCTTGCTGCTCTTTTTCAAGGAGGCTCAGCTGTCTCATTAAATTGTTAGATCTCTCTAATTTGTTGATAGAGGAACTCAGAGCTATAAACTTGCCTCAGAGTACTGCCTTTGCTGTGTCCCAGAGGAGCTGGTAGTTTGTGTGATCATCTTGGTTGAATATCATGAACACTTGAATTTCGTTTCTAATCTCTTCCATGACCAACTGGTGGTTTAACAGTGTGCTGTTCAGCCTCCATGTGTTACTGGACTTTCTTTGGTGGCTTTTGATGTTGAGTTCTAATATAATTCCATTGTGGTCTGAGAGAATGCAAGGTACAACTTCAATGTTTCTGAATTTGGACAAGTTTGCTTTGTGACCTAAAATGTAGTCTATTTTGGAATATGTTCCATGTGCTGCTGAGAAATACGTGTATTATGATGTTGCTGGGTAAAATATTTGGTAAATGTCTGTTAAATCTAGTTGATCTATACAGTTGTTCAGGTCTGTGGTTTCTCTATTGAGTTTTTGCCAAGTGGATAGTGGTGTGTTAAAATCCCCAACAATTGCCGGGTTCTGGTGGCTCACGCCTGTAATCCTAGCTACTCAGGAGGCTGAGATCTGAGGATCGCAGTTCAAAGCCAGCCCGGGCAGGAGAGACCGTGAGACTCCTATCTCCACTAAACCACCAGAAAACCGGAAGTGGCACTGTAGCTCAAGTGGTACAGCGCTCGCCTTGAGCTGAAGAGCTGAGGGACAGCGCCCAGGCCCAGAGTTCAAGCCCCACGACCGACAAAAAAAAAAAAACCCAACAATTAATATCTGTGGATTTATATGTGATTTGAGAGAAAATATTGTTCCCTGGAAAAATTTGTGTGCTCCGTTGCTTGGCGAATAGAGATTTAGAATTGCAATATCCTCCTGAAGGAGAGATCCCTTAATAAGTATGTAGCAACCTTCTTTATCTTTTCTAACTAATTTTAATTTGAAGTCCATTTCATCTGATATTATTATTGCAAATCTTGCCTGTTTATGGGGGCCATTTTCTTGGTAGATTTTGTTCCAGCCTTTTACTTTCAAAATGTGTTTGTTTTTATGGCAAAGTTGTGACTCCTGAAGGCAGCAGAATGAATGATCTTGGTTTTTAATCCAAATTGAGAGTCTATGTATTTTAATTGGATATTTAAGCCCTTTAAAGTTAAGAGATAGGACGGAGAGATATTTGGGTATTCCTGCCATTTTATCCACCTTTTTGGGGGCTCGGCAACTGAGTTCTTCCTATCGTTCTTGGATTCTCAGTTTGTGTGCACTTTCTTGGCCTTTGTTGTGGTCTTGTTGGTTTTCTATGTGTAGGACATCTTTAAGTATCTTTTTAGGGCTGTTTTGGTAGAGATATATTGTTTCAATTTGTCTTTGCTATGGAAGTTTTTATTAGACCTTTGGTTTTGAAGGAGGGTTACGCTGGGTACAGTATTCTTAGTTGATACTTGTTTGTCTTTAGGGCATGGCATACATCATTCCAGGCGTTTCTTGCTTTAATTGTCTCTGCTGAGAAATCTTAGGTGATTCTAATTGGTTTCCCTTTATAGGTGATTGATCTTTTCTCCTTGACAGCTTTCAGGATCTTTTCCTTGGTCTGAATTGATCCTATGCAGATTATAATGTGACATTGTGATGTCCTGTTGTGGTCTGGTCTATTTGGGGTTCTAAAAGCTTCTTGTATCTGAATAGGCCTATCTTTTTGTAGGTTTGGGAAGTTCTCTGCTAGGATCCTGTTAAACAAATTGCCTAGATCATTAACTTCTGTCTCTAGGTTCTCCTCTACACCCATTATCCTCAGATTAGGCCATCCGATGGTGTCTTTCAAGTGTTGAATAGATTTTTCACATTTCTTGGATTTGTCTTGGATGGCTGTATGTTTGTTCTCTATTATATCTAGGCTGTCTTCAGTCCCCGAGATTCGATCTTCTGCATGGTCCAACCTACTGTCAAGACTTTCTACTTTTTTTTTAAACTTATTTTCATTCTAATTGGTCGGCTTTGATGGCTTCAAATTCTTTGTTGGTACTTTGTTCTAGATCTTGTAAGAACTTCCTTATTTCCTTAATTTGGTGTTCTGTGTTTATTCTCAAATCACTTAGTTGATTGGTTATGGTTTCCTTGTACTGCCATTCCTTCTGTTGTGCTCCATTCAGCATTCCCTTTGTAGTCTCCCTGATTTCTTTCCACCATCTGGTTATGGATTCCATGAATGTCTCCATTGATCTTTGTCTATTCTCAGTTCAATTATTTCACTTTGATTTGCTTCCTCACGTTCATGCAATTTATCTATTTCTCTTTGAGTGTTCTCTGCCTGCTCACACCATTCCTGACTATGTTCTCTTTGTCTTTTCTCAGCCAGTTCATGCAATTCCTATCTTTTTGACTGATCTCAACCTGCTCATGCAATTCCTTTCTTTCTCTTTGAGTGTTCTCAATCTGCTCATGATATTCCCGTAACAATCTGAATAGATTCTTCACGTTCATGAGACTCCTGTATTGATCTTTGGTTTGCCTCCTCTCTCTCCCTATCATGCTCACACTGAGACCTGTGTAGCTTTTCACTTTTTTCATTTACACTATCTATCTATAGCATTTGTAGAGCTTTTGGGGAACTCTCCTCTGCATTATTCATCAAGATTTCTGTCCCCTGATTGTCATTAGTGGGAGTTGAGATCCCCAGACTTGCCATTTTTCTCGTGTTTTTCTGGCTTGTTCTGCCCATTTGGGATGAGAATAACACCAGTTTTGTGGTGGAACACTATTTTAAGGTTAGCATCAACCAAAGCCCATAATTGCACAATCAAAAATCTGCAGATACAATCTAGTTCAAGAGATACAATCTATTCAACATCACACAACCATGTCTTAATGGCCTAAGAACAGGAAAGGAGAATTTGGCAAACAGAAATTATTATGTTTAGGAAGAATGTGGGGTAAAATAGGCTTAGAGGAATGTGGGAAGGTGAGGGAGAGTGGAATTAACCAAGTACTAATCTCAAAGAGGGAAATATATTGGACAGAATGATAGCAGAGAGAGAAAATAGAAAAAAGAAAAAGTAAAAAAGAATAAGAAAAAGAAAGAAGAAAAATAAAAAAGACAAGAAAAAAGGAAAAACAAAAATTAAAAATTAAACACTGAAACCCTTAAAAACTGCAAGTTTGAAGATGTAATATCCAGAGAAGAATGGAGATTGGATGAGAGGAGGGGAGGGATAGAAAGGAGACATGAAACACTAGAAAAATAAAAATGTTTAAAATATTATGTGGGTATAAGTAGGTAATACTGTTATTAAGGAATTGAAGTCTAAGAGGTTTTGAATTGAATAATAAATTTCTGGTTTAAGTGTGTACACATTGGGGGATAAGATCTAATAATCGACGACGGGTATATCTGAGGATGAGCAGAACAGCAATTAAGTCATGCAGAAAAGGACAAAAGAGAAGAAGTGAAAAGAATGAGAAAAGAAAGAAAGAAAAAAAAGGATCAAATGGTTAGTAGAGATAATAAAAAAAGCACACATAGATATATACCTAAAATAAAAATTATATGAGGAAGAAAAGAAAAAATAATAGAAAACAAAAATTTAAAAAAAGAGTTAAAAGTTAAATATAAAAAAATTAAAAATAAGGTACAAAAAAAAGAAAGTTCTTTGATTTTTATTTTTGGGGTGGGAATGGGAAGATTCTGTATCTCCCTTGTGTCCATAAACAGTCTCGGGGTGGAGACTCTGATCTTCTTGTGGTGCTTGGTTTTCCTGTGGCTTGATTGGTTACTTAAGTCAGTTTGTTTGTGCAAGCAGAATAATGTTCTGCTTTACCTAGGATTTTTTGATCCTCCTGCCAGCCTACTTCAGTGGGAGGGAGATCTGTTTTGAGGTTCACAAAAGAGGGAGTTGGCTGTTTCCTCTAGTTTGGAGATGCTGTGATGAGGCTAGGTTCTGGGTTGAGTTGAGGCCTTTCAGCAAACAGTAGCTTTTCCCTGAGGGCCTAGCTTCTGAGACACTCACAAAGGCCAACCTGGAGCCATTCTCAGGGTTTATGTTTACTGAATTTCAGTTGATTGTCTAGGCTGCTGTAGAGACTGGCAGTCTCTGGCTCAGTTTACCCAGTGAAGAAAACCACTCCTGGGAGCATATTTTGCTCTGCCTTTGCTGGGTGAGTTTTCCCTGTTGAGCCCTGTTGAGTTGAGCCTGACAGGTCTGGGTAGATTCCTGTGACATACTAAATGACCCTTTTGTTATCTTCCAAAGCCTGAGTTGGAGATAGCAGCTCAGCCGGGCATTTGTCAATATCAAAAAATGGAGATCTCTGGTAGATGGGGGTGAATGGGTGGCCTTCCCTCCTCTCTTCCCTGACAAAGAGTGAGGATGTCAGGCTTCCACTCATGCTGCCGGAATGTTGGTTCCTGGGTCATCTCTGGTCTGCGATCTGCAGGATGAAGATATCTGCTCCTTGTCAGTTCTTGCTGGTGTTGAGTAGAATGTGTCGGCCTGCTATGTCTGGCGCCTTTGTCCCGGAGTCTCTGTGTTGCAGGTATGGCAGCTATGGCCGCCTCTGCCGCCACTACTGCTTCAGCCATGGCTGCAGGCAAGTGCTCAGATCTGTCTCCTTGCCTGGATTTTCCCTCTCTGGCCAAACTCTCTGTACTGAGATGCCACACTTGATTTATTTCTCTAGCCTAGGACTGTCCACTGGAACACTAAAACTGCTTTCTATGCGAGAGCTTGTCCTCTGCAATCTTCCTGCCACTCTGTTTTAGGAATCTTCCTTGGCTTTCTAACGTTAACCCTTCTACCCTAAAATTGATATGCCCTCCAACCTTGTCAGAGGTTGCATCTCATTGGAGCAGAAAAGTATAAGCCATAATCATTGTTTGGAACAACTGTAACATTTTACATACATTTCACTTAATTTAAGAACCAAAACATTGAAGTCATATTAATAGCAAATGTCTTCTGAGCTTATCAGTCTCTTAATAGATGATAATCTTTAATGATACATCTATTTTTTTCTTCCTAACATCTTATATCTTAGGAAAATCTTTTTGGTTAACCCTGTGTTTCCTGATTAAAAGACTGGAACAAAGGCAATAATGAAGATACCTAAGGAAAATACTTCAAAACAATTAAAAAAGCAATCACAGTCACTCCTGTTTTCACCGGTTCGAACAAGAATATACCTTAATGTATCATGTTTTTGTTGCATTTAAATAGCAATAATTAAAAAAATTAAAAGAGCAATAATTAAAACTTAGTTAGCAGTGAAGAAGGGAACAGAAAACTTTATTTGAAACACCTTGACTTTGAAGAATTCAATATAAGTATAATGGATTTATCTTGTTTTTCTATGTAGTTGCCAAAATAATAGCTAGCAACACCCAAAGGCAGGAAAACACCTAAGCCAAAGCAGTAAACTTTTGGCTGTAAAACAATTGTGAGCGTCTTATACTTTCAAAGTCAGGCTTGCAAAGAGGAAAGTGTATTTGCTTTGGTATGAACAATAAAAAATATGAAAATCTTGTATTAATGTTTTACTTATCTTGACTAGGACTTCTCAGGTTGGAGAAGAGAAAAAGTATGAAAAAGTTCAAGATTGTCTATTCCCCAATATCATTCTTATTTATCAGCTATAGTGATGGAAGTAACCTGGGTTACTCTTAGTATCATGCTTGTTTACATTTTGAAGCACTATTTTTTCTGGGTTATAAACTGCAAACCCTTGAGTACTAATAAAGGGTCATTTCCTACGAAAGGATTGTTGTTGGGTAAACAAACAAAATATCAAAAACTTAGCAGAGTGGAAACTATTTTCTAGCTATACCACAATTTGTAGGTGTAGATTTTGTTTTAAATTGTTCCAGGGGACCCATTTTTGTTATCTTCTTTTTCAACATCTAGTGCTCCTATAATATCATACACCATCCTGGGATGACTATATCTTTACTGGATTCTCTAATTTCTGTTGGAAAGTTAGGAAGGATAGAAAATTGAGTTTCTGTTTCTATTTTACCTTAATTTTTATTGCTTTAGAAAATGTAACTCAAAATGATATAAATTATCTTTATAATATAAGGAGACAGATTCGATTTCCATAATCTTACCCTAGCCTTGTACATAGCTTTGGAACTTAGTGTTCCCTAAATATGAAAATAAAGATAGGGAGCTTCTTATTTAAATATTATTTAGAATTTCGAGTCTTCCTTTATGCAAGGCCCTTAGTGGTATGTACATATCACACATGTGCACAAAGCCAGTGGCAAAATTTTCTTATTCTCAGAAACTAGGAAATGTAGTAATGTGGTGTCCCTGTAGTTGCATCAGGAAAAGGTTGTAGTTGAATTACTTTACTAAACCAAATCCGCTGTAAAAAATTTCTACAAGTTAATTGGCTTGAATAATCCGTATTTATCATTTTACAGTTCTAAAGGACAGAAATCCAAAAGAAGTCTCACTAGATTAAATTTGAGCCAATTACAGAGTTAAAATATTTTTCAAATAATTTAGTGGAAAGGGCATTTACTTCCTGTTCTGCTTTTCAGAAATTCAGAATCTGGGTTGTCGTCTTTTCCTTTATCTTCTATCTTTACATCTTTCTGATGGTACTTACCTAATCATTTCCCTTTTCAACTACAGCTGGGACTTTTAAGTACCCATTTGTGTTACTTTCCCCATCTGATAATTATTCAAATTTGTGTTCCTTGGGTAATGAAAGCTGATTATTTTACATATATATATATATATATATATATATATATATATATATATATATATATATATATGTGTGTGTGTGTGTGTGTGTGTGTGTGTATGTATAAAGAAAATCTACATTTGATGGATTAGGTATGTGGGGAAAACAGATATATTGGGAAGGTTTTGGTTTTAGAATGAGTGTAGTATTCTTTCTACTATAAGCTGTTTTCCTTTCATTAATTTTGAACAACATATTTTTTCAATGAAATATAACTAGAAAAAATTTAGTCCTTGAAAGCAATTAATCCTGATTAAAATATTGTCAAGTACTAGAAATACTAAATGCCAGAGAGCAGCTCCTGAAGCAGTCTGGCACTATCACTTTTTATACATTCTGCTTACAATCTTCACTTTTCAAGACCATTTGATTATTATTATTTTGGAATTATGGTAAATATTTATTTGACTGCTATTTTTAAAGAATGCACCACCCAATACTGGTTCTCTTTTTCTAACTTTTTTCGGTCTAATCTATTTCTGAAAGAAACACAGCCATTTGAATTACATGAACTGCTTATTGAAATTGAATTGGAGTGGAGAGGAAAAGAAGAATAAAGATGTCTCTGTGGATATGTCACATTAAAATGTAACTAAAAGCTATTTATCTTAAAATCATCTATTTTTCATTATGTTTAGATTCTGATAAAATTTAGCCTCTCAACTCACACAGTGTTAATGTAGTCTTATTTAATGCCTCCCAAAAGCAAACAACAAATTACTATTTATTTAAAAATTATTTTTAAAAATTTAAAAAATATATCATTTATTTAAAAAACTATATGTTAAAAAATTAGTCAAGTCAAATGGTTTATTAGATATTTTAGAGTCATGTTCAGATTCTATGATGGAAGCCAGAAAGGGAAAATAAAATCATGTTTTTATTCTTCCTCTTGCCACTCTGATATACTTCATATATTTCTGAAAGAATGAAATTCTGGCTTTGAAGCTTTTTGCTTGATATCCACAATGTGTCATTCTTCCTTTATAAATAGGAGAATTTGGTGAAAGGATGAGAATTCACAGTAGAAAAAGTAGAAGAGGAAAAGAGAAGGAGAAATCTAGATATTTTGTTCTTCCTTATCTCAATCACAAGGTCTGGATAATGATTGTGGATATTAGATACAGTGCTCTAGAGTGATTAAACACATTTATAGAAAAAGTTAGCCCCACAAGTGATCAAGTAAAGAATGCTTATTTATTAAAAAATGTAATAACATCAAACAGAAAGTGTTCTCTATTTGTTTAGTACATGTTTAGTATTTGTTAAATTCTGGTATGCTATAGTCAACTATCATAAAGGTATACAAGAATGGTAAGAAACTAGTATTTTATTATCATATTCTAAAATTAGCTTAATTCTTACTATTTTTGAGTTTTGCCACAATTTCACAAGCTATATTCTCCCAGTATATAAGTTGAAAGAAGATTCCCTCTCTATATATTCTATTTTTATAGCTAAGGGAAAAGAAGTTTACTCTTAGACACAGACAATGGGATAGAAATCTTCCCCTAGTAATAGACTTTAAACATTTGTGGTTCATTTTTGTACGCTGAAGTAAGTCACATGACCCATCTTGACATTGCAGAGTAAAGGTAAATCTCACCTATTGGAAGCTGATGCAGGAAAGAGTAATATGTCAAGATATGCAAAACTTGGGATAAAGAGGGAAAAGAAGAGAACTATAATAAAATCAATCATACTTGCAATCATCACATGTCTCTGCAGGAAGGAAACTATTATGTACCTTTGTTTCTAAAACTACTGAGATCTTCAAATCATGTCTTTTATGCTTGGATATTACTGGAATTAGAGAACATTTTGATACTGAGACAGCATAAAATCTCAAAGAAAGCTGGAGTAATCATTCAATACTACCTTTTGTTCTGCAAAGAAAAGAAACCATTTTATATACAATAATTTATACTTTCTTACCTAGAATCTTTTTTTTCCAGAAATGGTTTTTATTAATATATGTGACTATCCACCAGAATAAATGTCTTCATTTAACTGCATCTTGTGCCGACAATATAGTCAATTAGATGGAAGTGGGACTACTTTTTAAATAGCACTTTTTAAAAATGCAAAATATGTGGACAGGGAGCCAATATACATATTTTTCCACCATCACTTTCCACAACCTCCTTCTTTCTTCCTTCCTGGGAAACACACCAAATCTATAAAAAGGCTTAGATATTTGGCTCTTGACCTGGAAAATGGAAACAGGATGTTATGGATGTCGGAGATAATGGCCAATAGTGTTTTACATAATAATGTCACATGCAACAGCCCTATGAGTCCTGCAGGTCTTAATACTACCTCTTTAGTGATGTGATATTAATGTCAGCCTTACTGGACTTAGTATTGTTTTACACTTCCTTTTCTACCACCTGGCCTAAATTATAATACATATTAATGGAATGAAATGTAATGCCATCTTAAGAAAGTTCCATTTAAACAAGACTCAGAGTCCATTTAAACAAAACTCAGAGTCCAGCCTCTGAGTTCAAGCCCCAAAACCAGCACAAACTAAACAAACAAGCAAACAAACAAACAAAAACCACATATTTCTTTGGGGCCATCCTTAAAGCACTGGTTTGAAAAGAGGCTCCTTTTGCTGATCAGACTCACTGGATACTGCTCTTTGGAATCCTTATTGCTATGGGGAACTCAGGACCAGATTAAAGTTATGGATAACTGACTCCTTCAACAAGAGAATCATGTCAAGAGTGAATATCCATGTATAAGGCACTTTAAAATCTCCATTTCTTTGTTTCTTTGTAGTAGAACACTTTTAAAACAATGTTATTTCCTTTTTTTCTATACTGGCTTTCAAATGGCGTATTGTTTCCTTTTGTAATACTCTAAACTAGAAGTTTACAGACAATTTTTATATGAGTAAATAACACACTTGAAAAAATTCAGGGACAGAGTTTCCTTAAAGCCTTGGATTCTGTTCTTGTACAGTAAAAACGACAGCACAAATTAACTTGAACTTTGTCATTTCTCTGTTCAATTCTTGTCTTGGAATCAGTTTCCACTTGCAGTAACAGTTCCTTCCACTTGCTTCAAGTAACAATCTATGGTGCTGCTCCAGGTAAAGTGAACATTTTGTGGCTTCATTGAAATAGCATAAGTACATCTTTGTTCATGAGGTACCACGTGTTTCAGAGACAACTTAGTAATGACAAAATATGGAATTTGCATGCCTTATAAAACATTATCCATGTACATGTAGCCCTATAAGATGTTAACTGAAATGGACCCCAAGATAGGACACAAGTTGTTTTTTTTCCTTGCTATTGTTTTTAATGTATCTAACATGTACTATGTGATTTTTTTTGTTTCTCTTCTATTTTCTTCCTCCATGGTATAAATTCTGTTTTTACTGTATATGATGTTAATAACTTGCCTATACTTTTTTCTAATGTGGGGAGGGGAAGGGAAATAACAAAATGTTGAAACAAGGATACAGCATGACCAAAGCATGACCCATTGTTAACAATGAGTTGTACAAGACAATATGTAGAAAACGAATTTTACAACGTGGGAAGGGGAGAAGGAATTTGGGGCAGCGAGGAGGAAAGGGATGACAGGGAAAACCAAAAGAGGAGGTCACAATGCTTAATAGATTATGTGCTCATTAACTTACTTATGTAACTAACCCCTCTATAGAGAAGTTTTACAATAAAAAACAGGAAGAGGAGTTGCTTTTACTGTATTACATGTCAGTATAATTTGTGGAGGGGAAAGGGGAAAACAATTCGTTTTAATAGGGATACAAGTGGACCCATTGAATCAATGAGATGTACAAGATGTTATGTCGAAAACGAAGTTTACAAATTTGGTTGGGGGGAAAGCATTGGGGGGGGGATGAGAGGAGGATGGGAAGGGATGGGAAGGGGAAACAAAGGAGGAGGCTACAATGATTGATAAGAAATGTACTCATTATCTTGCCCATGTAATTGTAACCCCTCTGTACAGTATTTTCATAATAAAAAAAACTATATAAAAAAGAAATTAAAAAAAATGTAAAACTTTTATCCTGGATTACATTAAGTTCAAATTTCCTACGTGCCCTGTAAATTAAGACCAAGTATAAATGGGAAGAAGGTTCTCAGAAATATTTTTTTTGTTTGTGTTGTGTATTATTTCCCAAGTGTATGTAAGTTAACAGTTGAAGAAACAATACGAATAATAGGAGAAAAAGAAGCTCTGTGCTTAAGTATAATGGTTCAATAGAGTATAGAAGACTGCAAATAAGACAACTTTGAAACAATAAAGCCAAGGCAGTATGTAGATTGATGGAGTGATATAGAGAAAACATTACTACTAAGTGGAACATGAAGGATGAGGCCACTGTTTCTTCTACTAGCTCTAAATCATGGCAGCTAGTCATGCAAATTTGTAAAAAGTAGAATGGAAGAATAATTCTATTTCCAAAGCAAGTCAGATTTAATAGCATGGACTTAACTGGAAAAAATGCCATGTTGAGAGAGCAGGAATTATAGTAGCAATGAACTGGTGGCTAAGATCACATTTCTTTTTTCTTTCTTTTCTTTATTTTTATGTTTGTGGGCTTGAACTCTGGACCTGGCACTGTCCCTCTACTACTCAGCTCAAAGCTAGCAGTCTACCACTTGAGCCACAGTGCCACTCCCAGTTTTCTGGTGGTAAATTGGACATAAGTGCCTCAGAAACTTTCCTACAGCTTAGACTATACACTCACAAAAATGCTTCTAGTTTAAAAGTTGATACTCCTGGAAAGATAAAACCTAAGAATGTAAAGGAGTCTGGGAATTTCATTTTGCATCTAGCCTCAGAAGAACAGTCTTTGGGACACTAGCTATACTTAACCAGCCAAAGGCTGCATTGGAAGAATGGTTCAAGTGATGGAATACTAGTTATGACCAAGATTACTGAATAAGAGCTTGAGATTTTTTTTCATACATACATACAAGTATGCACATACACACAGAGGAACTTATAGGTGCAAACACACATATGAAACAATTCTCAGAATGTGTACAAAAGTTAGAAAATAATAGAAAATATATCCTGAGTAATACTAGAAAAAGTGATAATTTTTAATATTAGAAAGTTCCCAAAAAAGCTTGAGAATATTACATAAGTAAGGATCAGAGATAGTAAGAAAGTCAAGTAATCATTATTAAAAGGATTGGATCCATGGAGGAATGAATCTGAGACCCCTGCAGGTGCATCTGAAAATGTTCATATCCTGTGTCAAATGTTAGAACGTCTTTGAAAATTGTACATAAACAGGCTGAGCAGTCAGTCTAGTGGATAAGATCATCGGAGAAGTTCAGAATTGCTAGTCTGTTACTCGAGTAAATAAACAAACAAATTATGGCAGGGCAATGTGATACAAGCCTGGAATTCTAGCACTCAGACTAAGACAGGAGGTTAGAGAGTGGAATTACATAGCGATACCTACCCTGGACCAGATAGTGTAGTTTTGTCTCAATGAAACATACCAAACAAGAAAGGGCTACACAGTTGGAAGTTTGGGCTAATTTTGTCATTACTTTTTGAGAAGTCAAGTTTCCTATTGAAATGCAACTCATATATAATCCTCAGTTGTGTTTTAAATGATCTCTTCACTAGAGAACATTCCTAGATGCAAAACAGCTCATGATTCCCAATCAAAAATTTGAAAAAGTAAGCATCATTCTCTTGGATTCCAAAGAAATGATGAAAGATTACAAAAGCTTAAGCCTGGAGAAATGGCAAAGTTCATCTAATGTAGGACTTTGTATACCTGGCTAAATCAGAAATTAGATTTAAAATAAATATTTTGTTTATAATTTCATATTCTAACAGATACTACAAAATTGTTTTCAAGTTGAAGATGTAATTTAGAAATTCACAGACAATTCTGGCATTCTATTTGCCTAGAATATTCTTTCAAGTGAGGTATAATTAGAACTTAGTTAATAGCTAATTCCAACAGTTCATGTATGACATAATAATGTAAATAATCTAGACAGAGTTTCCAACAAATGGATGCTATTAATTTATAAATTTAGAAAAAGAGTAATTTTTTGAGACTTTGGTGTAACATGGTATGAAGGGAGTAACTGTGTGACATCTTTTTTCTTCTACCAACACATAACACTGGAAGAAATTTCCTTAATTATGTAACTCTGTATACAATGAGAAAAAAAGCTAGGTTTGAGTTTGTTTTTATTTTGTTTTGCTATTTAGTTTGTCCTGGGGCTTGACTTCTGGGTCTGGGCACTGTCCCTGAGCTTGTTTATGCTGAAAGCTACTGCTCTACTACTTGAACTTCAATGCCACTTGTGTCTGGCTTTTCCTTAGCAGTTTATTGGAGATAAGAATCTAAGGAACCTTCCTGCCAGGGTGGGCTTTGAACCTAATCTTCAGATCTTAATATTCAGATATTCAAATTTCCTGAATATCAATGATAGATAAAATAATAATCATATATACTAAAATAAATATAAAATAAAAATAAAAATAAATAATCTTTGCAAGTGTTCTTATCTCAATAATATTACTATGGGAAAATGATGCAGCAAAGTTTAGTGTAGTGTTCTTTGCACAATTGGGAGGGCATCACAGCAGAAGTGTACTATTTTTTCACAATAATGTTAAGCTAGTCATGAGGTGAATTTAGAGAATTTTATGGTGCATCATAAATGTTGGAAACTTTTGGGTTAGGATAAACTTACGGCATAAAATCTTGGGAATGATTGTCATAGAAACAATAGCTTACTCTGATGAACAAATGTTTACTCTTCTGGAATTAATTATTATAGATTGTTCATAGGTTTATCCTTACCAGAATGTGGGTCTTTTTCCTGTTGACTTTTAAATATGTAACATCACATTGGAAACCGCATTTATTGCAGAATTAAATAAAATGCAAACAGATACTGTTTTAAATGAATCTTGGATGGCATGTTCAGAATTTGAACATGAGTATGTAGTAGTCAAAGTAATTTTGAAGAACACATATATTCTGTCCTCTTAACAATTATTCAGTTTTAAGTTAGGAGTTTCCATAGAATTGAAGTGTATTCTGTTTTACTATGAGACATTACTAAAATAATGTGTTTTTCAAAATAATGGCAAGTATATTGTGAAAATATTGATGATGTCTATATTATTATATTAATATAATATAAACTTTAGAACTATCATTCATGAATTGGGCCTACTAGGCCCTGAGTTCAGATCCTAGCACTGCCAAAAATTTAATCTTGGAGTAAGAAGTCAAGTGAGCCACCAGTTTTCTTTCATGGGAGAGTCCTGGGTGTCAGGCATGATGGAGAACACACCTAGAAATCTAGATGCTCCCTCCATCGATTTTGTTTGTACACTCAAACAACTACTGATGCTTTTGTTGTTGCTATGGATCAATGGGTACTTTTGCTTTCTTTGTTCATGCATTTTTTATTATAAAATTGATATACAGAGGGTTTACAGTTACTTAAGTCAACTAAAGTGTACAGTTCATTTTATTTTCTAAGTTTCAAATTTTGAACTTATATATTTTCTTTTGATTCCCTAGGGTAATTCTTTTTTCAGAGTGTTGGATTAGTTAATTTAATTTTGCATGATTTTTATACATGTAAATTATTCAGACACATATATTTTGCTTTTAAAATATTTATCATATGAATATTTAAAAAATATTTTCTAATTTTTTTATGGTTGGTGAATTTAAATAAATTTATTTTCTTATACTTCTAAACATATTTTTCAGGCAATAAATACTTACTGTATTTTCAAGAAGCACATACTTTATTAAGAATGGCTTCATTACCTGGTCACTTTTTTGTAAATATTTGTACTTGAATTTAAAAATAGTTTGAGCTGGGCATGGTGATTTATGGCTTCCATTTTCTAGCTATGGTAGGAACTGCAAATAGGGTTTGTAATTCAGGAGAGCCTGAGAAACTGAGAGCTTATTATAAAAATATCTAGAGTGAAATGATTAGACATATAGCCATCCATAGGGAGATATAGAGCACCTGGTTATTATATTCTAAATCTTGAGTTACAACACCAGTAACATCAATCTTTTGTCAAAATAAGGAAATATGTTTCAAAATGTTTATTATTTAAAACTTGTTTGCAAAGGTTCTCATGTCTTCTATTTCTTAATTTTCAATTTAATCTCTAAGAATCCAAGTATATTGTGACTATTTTATTTCTACTAAACTTTTACATAGTAAGAGCAATATTATGATTTCATATATTAACTTACTTTTATTATTTGTGATAATTTCCTCTGTTTAATATGATAATATCAATATTCCAAATGTGTGTATGTAGTATGTGTGTGTGTGTGTGTGTGTGTGTGTGTGTGTGTTTATTTGGTTTTGGTGTGTGTGTGCTTTGTGTGTACTTTGTAGTGTTTGGGAGATCACACCATTGTTTCACATATGCTAGGCCAATGTTTTAGCACTGAAATATCCTGTCTAGTTTTAATGTAAATAGTGTTTTATTACTTTTAAATTTTCATTCTTTGTATGTTTTTTGAAAATTATATATGATAAAATGTGATCCATATTCTATCCACTATAGCAATTTTTATTATTTTATTGTTATTTAGAATATTTCCACTGCCTCTCCACTTCCAAATCCATCATTTTCACCTGTGGTCCTTATCTCTAAGAATATCACTAACACAGTTGCCAGCCAGACCTATGGAAGCACTTTAGATTTCTTCTTACCCTTCTACTCCCTCCCATTAGATATGATGAATGATCAAGATTTTCTGAGTTTCTGTCACTAATATGATTTCGATGTACTCCTTTTTATGCCCCTGACACCAGCCTGTTTCATTTACTCATCACTGTCACCAAGTCGTAAAACAACCATTTCCAAAGTATGCTTTTTCCCTGTATTATTTTCATATTGGTCCTCTCCATAACCAAATTACTCTCTTTCTAAGCACACAGAGTGAAGAGCTCAGACATATATTCTAGTATTATTTACTCACTACATTGATTGTTAGTCTTACATTTCTCACTTGTAAATGGATGTAATCTACCAGAAATAATGGAGAATATATTTGTTGACTTCTAGAGCAAGAAAAAAGAAAAGTGAAGAGTCCTTACATTTTCCACCTTACCTTACAAATAAGGAAAGAGTAAAATTCAGTTTGTGTTTGCTATTGATGAAAATTTTACTTTGCTTCTTTTCTCTCTTCATTCTTTTTGCCTTGAGTGTTTACCTATTCTTTCTCTTATTTCTTTGGAAATTAATTATAATATTACTATTACAATCTCTTTACATTGTAACAGTCTATAAAATGCTTTATTTTCTATTTTATTTTTTCCCATCTTCTCTGTCTCTCAGTGCACAGTATTAGGTGGATTAAAAAGAAATGGTTCAGGAAACTTTGATTATTTTCCTCCTTCTCTTCTCTGAAGTCTCTCTGATTTTTGAAACACAATACCAATGACATACAGATACTATGTGGTCCATCATTCTATTCTATCCCTTCTCATTCTCCTCTGTTGTACAGCTCAAGTCGTTATCACTCAGCTTTATTATGCTATAGTGTTCCTAAATTTTAACTCATTCCTAAATTAAATTTAGCTGTTTCAAGCATTATCTAAAGACAGTTTTTTTCTATATATATATCTGGGGTCTTTTGTTTTCACAAGGTGCAAAATATGAGTGACTATCAAACATCTAGATATCTCTGTAGAAAATTGTTCCACCTACTCAATAAACTCATATGTAAATTCAAGGAATACAGGTCAGCCAGAAAAATTTTTTAAAATCGTATAGCTTGAGCCCTCATACTAGATTTGAATCTTATTACCATGTTTAATAGTGAAGACAACATAACTCTGCTATAAAAACAGACACATAGAAGAATGTAACAGATTTATCAAAAATAAATTTTTAGTTTTATGGTCAATAGATTTTGAAAAGTATGCCATTACTTTGTTGGTATAAAGTCACAAATAGTTTCATGCAGAAATAAAAATAAATTTTACCTCTTGGCTCTAAGGCCTATGTCCTTTTAAGGTAACTGCAGATATGTAAGTAGTATTATGTAAATTGTGTAATGTGCTTACAGCTGTATTGAAGAACATACTCAATATATCATTGGAAAACATTGGTTATTGAAAAGCATCTATATGAGAAAGTTTTTTAACTAATCACACTAAGTTGAAAACTACATCTTTGTCCATCAAAATGTGGAAATAAACGATTTTATTTATAAACAAACAATGCTACCAAGAAAAATGAGTGTACAAGAAAGAGACTGCCAGATGCCTGTGGCTCATAACTGAAATCTTAGCTTCTTAGGAGGCTGAGATTCAAAGACAGCCTAGGCAAGGAAAGCCTGTTACTCTTATCTCGAATGAACCAACAAAAAAATGTGGCGCTGTGGCTCAAGTGGTAGAGTGTTAGCCTTGAGTTGAATTACACAGGGACAATGCCCAGGCTTGATACAAGTCACACAACTGGAAAAAAGGAAGGGTTAATCAAAGTACTTTTCCTATTTTATAATTATGAGAACATTCTTTAGAAAATGAACCCTGATGTACACCAGAATTGGAGTCAGAGCTTAAGGATCAAGTGTAGCACATCCATATGACCAGCCTCTCAGACTCTACCATTACAACCTGTGTGCTAAAGGGATCTGAAAGGTCCAATGTTCAAAGGCTTAATATGCTCCCCAAGCCCTTTGTGATAAGCAGATGACTTGTATTGTCAATGTCATTACAGTTCTGAACCTAGCATAGCACCAGTAGCTCACACCCATCACCCTAGCTCAGGAGGCTGAGATCTCAGGATCACAGTGTGAAGGCAACCAGAGCAGGAAAGTCTACGACACACTGGCTTCTACTTCTAAAAGATCAGATGATCAAGAGCTTCCTGTGTTTCCCTTGGTGATGAGAAGTTACTTGCACTCTAAATGTTCTTAGAGTTCTCTAGCTATAGAAGAAGGAAAGAAAGATCATTGACCCACCCTGGGTTCAGATGAGGTTCTCAGGATCCAAGCACTGTTGGCAGGAAGGAATCCAGTATAACACTGTATTTGAAGGCAGAAAACAGTTGCAAAAGCCAGGTTGGGTGAAGACACAAAGGCCTGCAGGATTAGGAGGCACAATATACACACTCAACAGGGAAGTGAGCTGCAAAACCACTTCATTCATTCCAGGCACAGTCAGCGATGGGGGGAAACCTGAGAAATTTGTTAGAGTTACACCAGGGTCAGGCTTTTCTCGGCCTCTTCAAACAATGACGAATAACCTTCTTCCCTCAGGTGAAGGGAGCCTCAGGCTATCTTTAAGTTACCAATAGAGAGCCAGTTTAGTGAGAGAGAGAGGGGAAGAACAGAGTAGAAAAACCCTGCTCTCTTGTCTTAGGGAATGGGTTTTTGAGTTTCCATCTGTCAGATTTGAAGGCCCTTCTTTTACCTCTGCCAGTCCATTCTCCTTCCTTCATTCTCCACAACATTAATGCAAATCCCCAGTCCAAGAAGAGTCAGGGCACTTTTTCTTCTGTCTCCCAGCAGCTGAGTTAGAACCTGTCTCTGCCCTCTTGAATCTGGGGTCTCTGGCTGCCTGAGAAGTGGGAAAGTGATAGTCTTCCTGCTCTGTGGTTGTGTGAGGGAAATGGTGGTAGCCTGGCAAACTGCAAAAGGCCTCATGACTGGGAATTGTACCAAGCTAGGAAATATGTATTCAATACAATGAGTTTATAACACAGAGACAGCTTTTATGACATTGCATGTTCCAGGGCTCCCCTCACTGATCCCATGGTAGCGAGAGGGTTTCTCTGCATGCCAGGCCTGCTGGAAGAAGTCTCTCTCATTGTCTGGATAGGCAGGCAAAAGGTCTCACTCCTGTACAGCTCTGTAACAGATAACTCCATCTGGGCCAATTAGTGAGGAGGAGTGTGGGCAAGCTCTGAAGGTCAGGAGAAAAAGGCCTCTCTTACCCCAAGCTCTCTCTCTTCCCAGTGCAATGTTTTGACAGGAAGCCTTCATTTGTGCCACCTACCATGGCAAGCCATGTTCTGTGCTCTTATCCTGCCTTTACGAGACTATATTCCGGTGTTAAATGCTCAATATTATTCAGGAGTCCTTCTGGGAGACAACCAGGGCACTGAACCTAATCAAATGTTTCAATCACAGCGATAATGGGCCTATGAAAGCTCTCATAGGTTTCCAGAAGCTTGGGAAATCCAAGCACATGTTGGATATCACAAAGTTTCCTTTCATCTAGGGCTGGTGAAGCTCGTCAGGTTTTGAAACCTTTGACCTCTCCTATTTGGGCCCTGGGTGGCTAGGTTTTGTGGTTGAACACAGGGCCTGCGTGATGACCATGAGCTCAGAGCAGAAGTCTAATGCTTTCCCATTTTGTGTCACAGCTTCACTTCTGCTTTCGCTATGTGTGTGTGTGCATGTGTGTGTGTGTATGTGTGTGTGTGTGTGTGTGTGCACGCGCGCGCATACACGAGTACTGGAGCTTGAACTGAGGACATGGGTACTGTACCTAGTTTCTCTTGTACAAGGATTGCCCTCTACTACTTGAACCACAAAGGCGCTTCAGGCTTTTTCCTAGTGATGTGGTACTGAGAAATCAAGCCCAGGGTTTTGTATATGGAAAGCACTCTACCACTAAGGCATATTCTCAGCTCTCTACTTCAAGTTTGTTAGTTTCTTTCTTTTTTGTTGTTGTCGGTTGTAGGAGTTGAAGTCTAGGCCTGGCTGATGTCCCTGAGCAATTCAGCTCAAATCTTATGGTCTACCACTTGAGCCACACCACCACTTCTGGTTTCCTGATGGTTCATTGGAGCTAAGTGTTTCAAGGACTTTCCTGCCCAGGCTAGTTTTGAACCATGGTCTTCAGATCTCATCTTCCTGAGTAGCTAGGATGACCGGCATGAGCCACAAGCACCCAGCTTCCACTTCAGGTTTCTTAGTGGTGAATTGGAGATAATAGTCTCATGGGACATTTTGTCTGGGATATTTTGGAACCCAGATCCTCAGATCTCAGCTTCCTGAGAAGGCAGGATGGCAGACCTCGGCCATAGAAACCTAGGCCCTGGCACACTGCTGCAAGGGGGTCCTTGGCTCCACATGGTGGAGTGCTAGCCATGAGCCCAAGAAGTAAGGGTCAGTGCTAGGCTCTGAGTTCAAGGTTCATGACAGAGAAAAAAAACCAAACAATTGTCTTCAGTAGGCAACTCATGAGTCTTCAGTAATACATAATTTTGTCCCTGCCATGTGGACATATCTGAACCTCAATATTCTTGTCTGCATAATCATCTCAGTTGTGGAGCTCTTACAAGAATAAGATGAAAGAATGCAGCCTTTGAAGGACAAAACAAATATCACTCTTTACAGGACTCAGTACAAGGCATCCTGTGAAAGTCTTAGCACCCAGCACCCAATGCAGGACTCAGCACACTGCACCCTGTGAAGGACTCAGCACATAGCATTCTGTACAGGACTCAGCACACAGCACCCCATGAAGTACTCAGCACCTTAGGAAGGACTCATCACATAGTTATATCCCACAAGCTGTCATTAGTATTATGGTGCTTTCATCAGTATCACCATTCTTTCAGAAACACATCACAAACTGCACAAAGTTAACATCTAATGATTCAGAGGAATGTTTTTTGGAGGGGAGTAGTCAGCCACAGGGATTGCACTAAAATGTTGGGGGTACTGTCCTAAGATCTTTTGCTCGAGACTAGAGCTCTACCACTTTGACCCACATCTCAGACTTTCACATATATTCTGCTAGGACTGGGTTTTAAAACCATCAGTGTCAGATCTCAGCCCCTGAGTATCTTGGATGACAGGGGTGAGCAAGCCAGCAGCATCTGGTTCCGTGGAGCTGGGTTGCAGTGATATACCTCTGGCTAAGTCAGGTTAGATGGCAGCTGTCAGCACCAGACTCCCGGCTTGCTCTGTGATGAGGTATTTGAAGTCTTATCCATAGAGAGTTGCTGTCACAACATTCAATATTTTTTGGTACCTATCCTGGGTCTTGAGTAAGGGTCTAGACACAGTCCCTAAGGTTTTATGCTCAAAGATAGTGCCCGACTTCTTGAGCGACAGCACGACTTCCTGATTTTTATGTGCATCTGGTAGTGAGGAATCGAATCCAGGGTTTGGATGTACTAGCCATCACTATACCATTGAGCCCCATTAGTGACAAGTGTATAAACACATAAAGGTGTAGATTGGCATATATATATATATATATATATATATATATATATATATATATAACAAGAGAAACATGTCTGTCTATTATGAAATTACATATATTACTACCAATTATTGACAATCAAATTATTCCTTCCATTTTTAAATATCATGGTTGAATACATAATAAAGTATTAATTGAACATTAGTCAATGTAGTGTAATTGTTGTGTATAATTTTATATTATACTCATACACTAAGTACTAATTTAATTGTTACTTTTGTAACATTTGTATGGATGCATATTGCAATGCATTTCTTAGAATCTCCCACCAATCCTTAGTGGTAGTCCTGGGACTCAACCTCCAGGCCTAATTTGAAGTTTCAGCTATTGCTTCCCTAATAGCCAGCCAAACATCAGCATGAAAGGTCATGTGCACTTTTCGGCCTTGCTATTTAGACCCAGGATGGTCACAATGCAAGGGGAAAAAATGTAAAACCACCTTCCTGAAGTTCTCCATTTTAACCTTCTCCTTTTTATTTTTATTTTTGCCAACCCCGAGATTTGAACTTGGGTCTTAATAATACAGGGCCAGCTGTGGTAGAGATGCCAAGACCTGAGTTCAAGCCCCATGCTTGGCCAAAAAAATAAATTAAAAATAAATTAAAAGCCCTGGCTTGGAATTTGCAACATTTTTCTGACAGGCCTGTATTTGAAATCAGGGTCTGGGTAACTCTGTGACACTGTGGGTGAAGAGGAAGCTCACTGTCCTTGAAGACAAGAAATTCAGACCAGTTCCCAGGGCCTGAATTGAAGTGCCAGCACTGGAAAAGTGAGTATAGCGTTTATTATCCTTATTTATTTAGTATTATTACACATACAACATTTCATTTATTACATCCTATCACACAGGATATATTTGCATATGGACTATACATCATACTGAGACCCAGGGCTTTTTTTCAGGAAAAAAAATGTTTCAAAAGTGGCTTCTTACTCCATGAATGAGACTGAGATGAGAGGTCATGGGTCAAACTCAGCTCAGGGGAGGAAAGTTAGTGAGACTCTTCATGCCAATGAACTACCAAAAACCAGAAATGGAGCTGTGGGTCAAGTGTTAGAGTGCCAGTCTTGAGGGAAAAAGTTAAGAGATCAGAGACCAGACCCTGAGTTCAAGACCTGGTACTGGCACAGAAAAAATAAGGAAAACCTTTCAGGAGTACCCAGTCCAATGTGGAGAAAGGCCATTATCAGCTGGGCACCAGTGGTTCATACCTGGCAGCCTAACTACTCAAGGCTGAGACCTGAAAATCAATCAGGATTCAAAGCTGGCCTGGGCAGACTCATATCTCCAATGAATCACCAAAAAGCTGGGAAGCAGTGCTTCTGTAGTTCATGTGGTAGAACACTAACCTTGAGCAAACAAGCTAAAGGATAGCATCTAGGCTTTGAGTTCAAGTCCTGGTAAAAACATAAACACATACACACACTCACATACTCTAACATCCTTAGTATGTGCCAGTGGTTCATGCCAGCAGTCCTAGCTACTCTAGGCTGAGATCTTACGATGGCAGCTTGAAGCCAGCCCAGGCAGGAAAGTCCATGAAACACTTATTTCCACTAAACTACTAAAAAAGATGAAAGTTGAGCTGTGGTTCAAGTGGTAGAATGTTAGCTTGGAGCAAAGGAAGCTCAGGGACAGTGCCTAGGCCCTGAGCTCCAGCTCTAATATTTTTTTTTAGACACCCTTTGCCAGCCCCACAGCCGATAAATCCAGATTTTGGTCATACTAAATCTCACTTCCACTCCTGCCATTTCCACAACACTGCTACAAGTGGCCGGTGTGTGGCCAACACTGGGTGAACATACACAAGGGGGACAGAGCCAGGTCAAGCTAATGCCCCAGAACTTTGAGGTATTGGCCATACCAGTCTCTCATCCCCCAGTTCCCAGGCCCTGGAATCTAAAGTCTGTGCCTCTGTATTCTGGGCATCTGGAATTGTCTAGAAGGAAACAGAGAGTCCCAGCCAGGGCTGGAAGACAGACTTTCCTGTGATAAAGTTTGTTTACATTTCCTAGACACTGACCAATACTTCCAAGCCATCTTGGCCTCACCTTCCATGTAGTCCTGGATCCCTTGCTTGGGTGGTCTTCAGTCAGCTGTCATGCTCGAGTTGGCCAGAACCACCAGCAACCCCCCATTCCCTACTCCACTGCCAGCCTGTTTAGAGGGATGTGCAGTGGACCAGCTGAGGAAAAGGACAGGACATCCTGTGACTGAAGCCCTCCTTCTGAGGCAGAGGAAACCAGCTAGCACTGTTGTCCCAGAATTCCCTGGGGCCGGCCAAATATTTGGACAGCCAGAATTGTGCCCCAAAGAAAAGCTGAAACACAGGCCTCTGGCCATTTTGCACTCATTGTAGACCCGGATAGGGGGCTAAAGTCAAGGTCGACGTGGAGGAGGGGCACAATCTCAGGTCAGGAAGAGGCAGACAGGCACCCAGGAAGGGGACAGAGAAAGACAAAGGAAAATTACTCACACACACACACACACACACACACACACACACACACACACACACACACACATGGACATTCCAAGGCCTCAGCAGTTCCTGAGAACAGAACCATGAACTCTGTCCATTAGGATCACATCCGACCCATGAGAAGATGGCACTATCATACACACACCAACTGTAGACACAACATTGAGCCTCTCACATACCTGTAATGTCTCATAACCCAGCATGTAATTTCCTACCGTATACATTGGTATGTGGAAAACTCAGCTACCTCTTTGTTTATTGTTGATCATGGGGTTTGAACTCTGGGCCAGGGTGCTCTCACTCAGCTCTTCAGTTGAAGATGTGCACTCTACCACTTGAGCCACAGCACCACTTCCTGTTTTCTGATGGTTCATTGGCTATCAATTATCACAGACTTTCCTGCCCAAGCTGGCTTTGAACCGTGGTCTTTACAATTCAACTTTATGAGTATCTAGGACGACAGTTGTCAGCCACCAGCAGCACCAGGCTTCAACCACCTTCATATACCCAGAGGAAACTCAATTCATCAGGCCACATACTTCTTGCAACACTTGACTTCAGTCTTTGACATCCAGCATCCAAATCTATCCTTCAATGGAGAGAATACAGACACATCAATCCCACTCCTGAACCATTAGCCCACTCTGCCTGTCACGGGTCTCCTCTTCTTGAGTTCTTCATAAGGCACCGCCCATTCTAATGTGGTTTCAAACTAGGACAAACTTGGGGAGTTCTTAGAAATGTCTGTACAATGAGGCCAGCACCTAGTCTCTCAAACACAGCACCCCTACACACACCTCCACATCTTTATAGGCAAAGATGTTTTACTTTCTTTCTTTTCTTTCGGTTGTGAGGCTTTAACTCTGGGCCTGGATGCTGTCCCTGTGCTCTTCATCTCAATGCGAGCACCCTACTACTTGAGCCACAGCACCACCTCCGGTTTTCTGTTGGTTTGTTGGAGATAAGAGTCTCAGGGTCTTTCCTGTCCAGGCTGGCTTTGAACTGTAATCCTCAGATCTCAGCTCTTGAGTACCTAGGAATAACAGCCATGAGTATCCAAAGATATTTTTCCAAGGTTTTGAATCCTATCCCCTCGGAAAACCAAGATCTGAGGACTGCACAGATGGATGCTGCCCTTGGCAGCAAAGTCCATGCGAACTCTTTATTTCCAATTAAACACCCAAAAAAAATCTGGAAGTGGAGCTGTGGCTCAAATGGTAGAGTGATATCTTATAGCATAAAATACAAGACCACACCCTAGTTTCAAGCTTTGTCTAGCATAGACCCACCCAAGAAAAGGAAGCAGGTTGGCACACGGAAGCTCAAAGCTCACACATAATACTCAAGCCTCCAAGAACAGACCCCATCCTGATCTGATTCACTAGATTCTATGTCCTACATCATGGCAGTATTAGATGGGACTGACAATGCACCAAGTTAGGACGTTCAAGTACAGTCTCATACTGAGGATCCTCTGACATTATCAAAGACTCAGGATCTCTCACAGTCCTGCCTAACCACTGGGCAGTGAGGTGAGGTCTAGTTATCCAACCACATGATATGGGAACCAAAGGGTTTCTTGGTCAAGGGACGGAGACTGGGGGGTGGGGGAGGCTCTAGGTCCCTCTCTCTTGGGAAGATAAAAAGGGCTGATCTATCCCAGGAATGTTCCTGTGTTGTGAGTATTATTAAAGAAGCAACCCTGCTCAGAGCCCAGTGCTCTGGAACCAGTCCTGGAACCTTCATTGTCTATGACCCCCCAGACCCTGGCACACACTATAATAGTTTGTTAGATAAATAAATGAGCATCTGTCTATGACAATACTACAGAAAAGTCCCATCTGATTCAGGTAAGTATCCTCTGTGGGGGAGGGGAGATGAAGCCTCATATAGCTCTCCCACAGTTCTCCCTCCTCCCTCTTCATGCCCTCCTGGTGACTTCGCACTTAACTGTTTTGACTCTGAGGATATGAGCCACAATATACTCGCTGGATTCTGGGCCTTCTGGGATGCCTATCTTCTCAAAGATCTCTGCCTAGCGGCTGATCAGTTCTGTGGTACTCAATTCCCCACTCACGTGTGAACGAGGTTGTCATGAGCTGAACGTCTAGCTCAAGGGACCTCCTCTCCTCCCCCTGGGACCAGCCAGGATGGTCTACCACATCCGGCCCCCAAGTTTCATGCTGCAGATAAAAGATCCTTGAGGCAGCCTGGGGCCTCTGAATCTCCCAGTGTCCAGTGTAGGTGCTGGGTATTGTCTCTATTCACAGCTGGCAGGCTGGGGATGATGAGGTCACAATCTCTGCTCCCCACAATGCCCTCCACTGTGGTGGTCACCCTAAAGAGAGCAGGAAGAGATTCAGCAGCTGATGGAGAAAGGCAGTCAAGGCACAACGTTCAAAGCAGGACACAATATGGCTTATGAACTCTGCCTGTGCAGCTTTGAATGTCATTGTTTGGTGGCTGAAATGGTCCATCTAATTTGACCCATAATCCCAGGCATTAGTGGAAATTGCCAGCTTAAACAAGAACAACAACAAAAACCCTGGAAAATGTGGCATTTAATTTATCCCAATCAAACTTAAAAGTTTCCAAAGTCAATGGTCCCCTTTCCCTTCCAGACAGCCTACAGCAGGTTACAGAAACTGGCATTCAGTGAGCCCTAGATAACTGACATGTCCTGATACTGAGTGGGCTCCAGCAGGGGGAATGGACTTGCCTACCACTATCCAGCTGGAAATGGCTCAAGCAGAACACAGATTGGAGTCTGCAGGACTCCAGGGAGGATTGACTACTGGTGCACTGCCGTGGGAGGGAATACACGCCACCAATAGGGGCATGGAGCCCTGTGCCCAGATGCCCACAGAGATCATGAATGCCCTAGGTAAGGTTCCCCTCTCATCCTCGGTCATGGTGAACTATCTGCCATGTCACACTGTACGCAAGCCGCCAAAACCTCATAGCTTCAAAGACCCTGCCCTGCCTTCTCTCCCATCTCATTACCTAATTATGTTTGGCAGACACATTCTCAACCCTTGAGTTAGCTCCAACTATACACACGAGAGCAGAGTGTCTGGCTGGAAGATTGTGGCTGTGGTCACACTCGCCTCACCAAACTTCTGGCTGGGGATAGACAGACAGGTGTCCACTCTAGTCCAGGGTTCACACAGGTCTCCTAGGGGAGGCACATGCAGGCCCAGCATCTACTGTGGGCTATAGGAAAGGGGGAAGAGAGAGGTGGAAAGGGGAGGAAAGGAATATCTACTGAAATTTTCCATAAAGGAGCCATGAAACTGTGAAGGAGAAAACAAAGATTGTGGCTGGGCTCATACTTGGTATTGATGAAAGAAAGAACAAAAACAAATACACACAGAGAGAGAAATAAAATGCTTTTGCTGTTTTTAGACATGATGATGTAAATATATTTTCATTGATCTCATCTCCCTGCTCTCTTAACACACACACACACACACACACACACACACACACACACACACACACACACACACAAATCCAGAACAGTGACAGAAGACTCTTCCATACAGCACCTGCAATTTGCCAAATGATCACTCACCTGAGTACAGTCAGGCTGTACAAGGAGAAAGATGATCTCTCTCTCTCTCTGTCTCTCTCTGTCTCTCTCTCTCTCTTTCATGGTCTCTCTCTCTTTCAGTCTCTCTCTCTCTTTCACGGTCTCTCTCGGTCTCTCTCTCTCTTTCTCTCTCTCTCTCACACACACACGCACTCACACAGACTCAGAGTAGTGCCTCTCCTAAGTTTGTTGTTTCCTCATGGGGGACAATGTACAAACTGGAGCATGCAGGTTCCGATTCCCCATTCCCTTGTCAGAACCAAGGGCTCCCACCCAAGGGGAGCACCACTCTAATGACACAGCACCACCTCTCCTCTCACCTTCTCCAGGGCCAGACCCTTCCCCTTGGGAACAACCGGCCTTAACTCCTCTTTCACCAAAACCCTAGGCCAGGATGTGCCTAGGGTTTTGAATCCTCAGAGAAGTGGTCCTCAGAGGCAGGATTGAAAACAAGCAGGGGGTCATGGGGTCCCCAGGGGGTGTCTGACCTGGAGTGGGGCAGTGTTGAGGAAATGGATGGGGTTTTAAAGGCTACATACATAGAAGTACTCCCTACTTCCAGCTTAGGTACTTCTGGGCGACTGTGTGGATTATTGGGGAGGACAAGGAGACCAGATGGACTGGGAGCACCAACAGATGCTGGCAGAGCTGGGAAATGTGATAACCCTATGATTACTGTTGACAGCTGGGGTGGAGGGGTCATGCTGGGTATATGTGTGATGGAGGAGTGTGTTCCTCCCAGATATTCACCTTCTATCTGACCCCCAGTGACCTCACCTCCCTAGTGGGCTTTTCTGGGTCCCTCCTCACATGAAAGGGAGACTGAGAACAGAGGTCAAGGACTCACACAGCAAGGGGGTCCTATCTTCTGCATCCAACACCCCCACCCCAGAAAAAAGGAAAAGACCAAAGAAGGCAGGTGTGGAGCTGCTGCAACCCACCTCTGACTAAAACCACCAGGCTCCCACCAGGGAGAGAAAGGGTGCAGAAGATGTGGGGCTGTGGGTCTCTCACTGCTCAAGGCCAGGGGCTCGGTGGTGCCCCTTTCTCACCCAAACCTGCATCTCCTCATTTCCTGGCACTCTGACCACTAGGAATGGGGGTGGAATCCCTGGGTCCACCAACCCCCACCCTTGGGGCACATTTTTGGCAGAGCCAGGGCTGGCCTTCCTGGCACTGAGGAGGCATGGTGGGGATGCGAGCGGGTAGGCTGGAGTAGTGGGTCTGGTTCCACAGTGAGGTGGGGGGTGTTCGGGTAGGACACAAGGTTCGAGCTCATGGGGTGGCCACCCACATGTGCTGCTGGGAGAAGCTGTAGGCTGTGGTACTGGGTGCAGCGGACAACAATGGCAGCATCATGGTGGATGCTCAGCCCCAGAGCAAAGGAATGGGGCCCGGGACCTGGTCAGGGTCCCAAGCCAGCCTGGGGCGCACCATTGCTAGATGACTCCAAGAGGCACCATGGGTCTGAGCCAGCAGTGACATATTTGAAATGCGATGCCGTAGGGAGGGCAGGAGAGGGGACTGGGGCAGTAGCAGGCAGGTTGTGGGGCTGAGTGCCCCCCAGCCTCAGCTGAGCTCCCAGCACAGGGACCTCAGGCTCAGGGTCTATGTGGCTTCTGAGACTCCCTGGGGCTGTGCAAGGGATGTGCCTGCTGTGCTGGCTTTGTGTGCTCTGTGCTCTTTGCCCAGACCCATGTTCCTACAGCAGCCGAGGCCAGCCATTGACGCCGCATGGCCTGGTGCATGTGTCTGCCCTTCTCTCTCTCTGTCCCCAATTCTCTGCCATGTTGCCCCGCCCCCACTGCACAAGTGTTCCAGCCTGCCCCTGGCTACAGCAGATATGTGCCCCCTCTGCCATGCCCTATCCTCCCCTCGGTCACGCCCCCTACCCCCTCGGCCAAGCCCTCTATCCCTGGCCTTGTGCTGCCCTGTCTCTGCCCTAAGGCTACCAGGCCATGGAAAAAGCAGCCTCATCTCAGCTCAGGGCTTACCCCCAACCCCAGCAGCTGCCTGGGGGGATCAAATTTCCCCTCAGCCCAACCGCTGGAAGAGACTCTTCTCCATCCACCCCACACACCAAGCAAGTGCATGGTGACCCTCAGTGTTTGTGTTTGTGTGTGTGTGTGTGTGTGTGTGTGTGTGTGTGTCTGATTGTCAGGGATAACTCCCTCTCAAGGACTCAGATCATAGCACCCTTTGGGATGTCAGCACACAGCACACTTTAAAAAAAATAGCACAAAGAACCCTATGTAATGGACTCAGCATGATGCACCTTTTGGAAGACTCAGCACATAGCAAACTCTGGGATCCTCATGGTAATCTAATGACCAGTAAAATTAGACATGTCATTTTGACATGAATAAACTTAAATATCATACTATTATGACATCATATGTCATAGTGACATTGTACACATATTGTGAATGCCTATTCTGTGATTTCATTCTATTTCAAGCAAGCAATATTGGTGGGTATCAGAAATCCATTGTGACCTCAAAACCATTGTAAGAAAAATCCCTTTCTGATATCACAGTGCCATTGTGATAACATTAACTTATTGTGACATCACAAACCTCTCCTGTCCATTGTGACTTCATAACCAATGTGACATCACAAAGCCATTGTGATGTCACATTGCTGTTTTGACATTACAATCTCCTTGAGATCCCCCAAACCCATTATGACATCTTTAGCACCTTTGAAAAACCACATGGCCTTTGTGACACCACAGTCCCTTTGTGTATCTATATCCTCATTGTGAAATGTCAATTGAGATTAGATATGCCATTACAATATCACAAAGCATTTACAATATTATCATCGGTGTGACATCACATTGTCATTATAACAACATCATCTCATTGTGACATCAAAATTCTGTAATGACATCATACCACTATGACATCACATTTTCATTGTGACATCATATATACATTATCAGTGCCTATTATGTGATCTCATTATATTTCAAATGTGGCATGTGGGTTCATATCAAAACCACATTTTGACTTCATAACCATTGTGACATCACAATCCCTTTGTGACATAACATTGCCATTGTGATATCTCTAAACAACTGTGACAAATCAAACATGTCCTGTCCTCATAAGTTTTGTGACATGTTGCCACTGTGTTATGTTAGGCCCATGAGAGCTCACTATTTTTGACATCATATTGTTTCAGATATGACATGAAATATTAGAAATATACTGTGACATCATGAGTATTGTGACATCACACTGCTAGATGTAATGACCATTGTGTCACATTGTCACATCACAAATGTGTTCTGACTTCATCACTTTTGTGCCAACAAATGCCTCTGGAATCCTCACAATCCCATTCTAAACTTATATACTCACTGTGAGTTAGGGACAATTGAGGTCTGGAATGATATTGTCACATCACAAACTACTGCGACATCACAAAACTATTTTGAAATCATCACTATTATGGCATCACCAACTAATTGTGACATAACAACATTCTTACATCATAATTTGACATCATATTGCAATTGTTTTTACAAACCTATTATGACCTTATCACATCTTAGAACATTCATGGCCTTTGGGACATCAAGTTCCTTCTTTGAACTTGTATCATTGTGAACTGGTAGCAATTGAAATTTGAAATAAGATGTGATATTACAAACTAGTTTGACATCACTTACCCATTTTTATATCATTAACACTTTTGACAACAGAAACCTCACTGTAAACTAATGGCAATTAAGATCTGACATGCCATTTTGACATCACAAACCCTTTGTGACATCATCACCAGTGTGACATCAGATTGTAGTTATGACAAGCTATAGTGACATCATAGCGTTATGACATCGCATTGCCATTTTGCTGTCATAGACACATTGTGAATGTATATCCTGTGATTTCATTCTATTTCAAATGTAGCATATCAGTTGATATCAGAAACACATTGTGATCATAACCATTGTAACATTATGAATCCTGTGTGATGTCTTAACCAGTGTGAAATCACACTGTTGTTATGATATCTTTAGCTAATGGTGACATCACAAAATGACAATGACATAGCATTTTCCCTTATGTCACTGTTCATCATAGTCATATTATGAATGCCTAATCTGTGATTTCATAGTATTTGAAATGTGGCATGTGGGTTGATCTCAATTGTCATTAACTCACCATAAGTATATGATTTTGGGAAGGGATTCTGATGTCACCAAAGTATATATAGTCAAAGAGTTAAAGAACTAACAGGTCTGAGATGTCACAAAGTGACACCATGGTTATGATGTCCAGTGGTGTGATATCATGATGTTACACTGGATTTTAGATATCTGATATCATATCTGAAATATGAGATCAAACAGAAATTTTCAACTCACAAAGGGCCTAAAATATCACAATGGCATATCACAAAAGTTATGAGGACAGGAGAGGTATTTGATGTCACAGTAGGTTAGTGATATAACAAAGGCAATGTGATGTGACAAAGAGATTTTGATGTGACAAAGGTTATGAGTTCACAATAGTTTCCTGATATCAACCCACATGGCACATTTGTAATAGAAATAAATCAAAGAACAGGCATTCACAATGGGTCTATGACATCAAAGTGACAATGTGTTGTCAAGGCAGCAATGTTTGATAGGATATGTACTCATTACTGTAATCCCTCTGTACACTATACTTACAATAAAAAATGCACAGAAGAAAAAATTGGTATGGTGTCATTGGGGTTTGGTGTTGTCACACTGAGATGATAGTGTCATGATGATGTGATTTCACAGTCATAATTATTGCACAAAATATTTGTGATGATACAATGCTAGGTGTGATCACAAATTTCATTAGTTCACTATGAGGATATGGGTACACAAAGGGTCTGTAATGCCACAGAGGTCGTGTGTTTTGTAAAGGTGCTAAGAGTTCACAATTGCTTTATGATGTCACAATGTGATTGTGAAGGCACAACAACAACGGGATGTCACAATGGGTTTGTGATGTCACAGTGGTGATGAGATCACAATGAGTTTGTGATGTCACATGAGTTTTCAATATTACAATGACAGGTCCAATTTCAATTTCTACTAATTCACAATGAGGATACAATTTCAAAGAAAGAATCTTAAGCTCCAAACAATATGATTTTAGTCATAACTTGTGTGATATGCTGACAGTAGGATATTTTAGGCCTTTAGCAAGCTTATATTCTGTTTTCAAACTCATAATAATTCAGGTATGACATATCATATCAGAAATTGACTCTGACATTATGAACATTGTGACATCACATTGATAGACATCAAGACCATGGTGTCACATTGTGAACTCATAAATCTGTTAGGACTTCATCACATTTGTGCCAACACATGACTTTGGAGACAACACAGTCCCTTTGCGAACTCATATCTTCATTGTGAATTAATGACATTTGAGAACTGGCATACCATTGTGACATTTCCAACCAATTGTGACAGCACAAACCTATTGTAGTAGAAACACATTGTGATCTAATAGCCATTGTGGTAACACAATCCCTTTGCGACCCCACATTTCCATAGTGATATCATTAACCTACTATGAAATTCCAATCCTTTCATACTCAATCCAGGTATGAAATGTGATACCCGAATCCAGTGTGACATCTAGATCATGGTGACATCACACTGATAGATGATATGAGCATTTTGTCACTTTCTGACAACACACACCTGTTAAGAGTGCATCACTTTTGAGACAACACATGACTTTAGAAACATCACAGTCCCTTTGTCAGCTAATATACTCATTGTGAGTTGACAATTGAGATCACATGTGTCATTTTGATATCACCAACCCATTGTGACATCACACACCTCTTGTAAACTCATCTCCAGTGTGGCATCACCAATTGTGATATCAAAACATTATCAAATCATATTGAAACATCACATTGCCATCGTGATATCACTGTGCCATTGTGTTTTCAAAAACCTGCTATGTCTTCATAGAGTTTTAGAAAATTCCTGGCCTTTTATACTTCAGTCTTCTTCTGTGAACTCATCTCCTCATTGTGAAATAGTAGCAACTGAAATTGGACATGTGATTATGAGATGTGACTTCACAAAACTATTTGATTTCACCACCAATGTGACATCACAAGCCTATTGTGAGCTTTCATAGCCATTTGACATCACTATCACATTGTGACATCCCAAACCTATTAGGATCTCTTAGCACCTTTGAAAAAACATATGGCCTTTGTGACATCACAGTCCTTTTGTGTAACTATACCTTCATTATGAATTGACAATTGATATCAGACATGCCATTGTAACATCAAGAAACCTTTATGACATCACCAGTGTGACAACATTCTCATTAGGACAACATCAACTACTTTTGACATCACAAAACTACAAGATAGCATTATGAGATCACATTGTCATTGTGATGTTATAGACAGATTGTGAATGCCTGTTTCTAATTTTTTTTTTGGTTGTGGGGCTTGAACTCTGGGTTTGGGTGCTGTCCCTGCTTTTCAGCTCTAGGCGAGCACTCTATCGCTTGAACCACAGCACCACTTCTGGTTTTCTACGAGTTTTTATTGGAGATAAGAGTCTTATGGACTTTCCTGTCTGAGGTGGGTTTGAACTGTGATCCTCAGATCTCAGCCTCCTGAGTAGCTAGGATTACAGGTGTGAGCCACCAGTGCCCAGCTTTTTCATACTAATTCAAATTTGACATGTGTGTTATAAAAGAAACATAATGTGACCTCATAACCATTGTAACATCATAAATCAGCAGTGACATCAAATTGTCATTATGACACCATCAGCTCATTGTGACATCACCAAACAACAATGGCATCACAGCATTATAAATCACAGTGTCATTGTTACTTCATAGACATAACAGCATGAAGGCCTATCTGTGAATTCATTCTATTTCAGAAATCCATTTTGACCATATAATAATTGTGATGTCACAATCCTTTGTGACATTACATTACCATTGTGATATCATTAACCTGCTGTGCCATCACAAACCAATCCTGTCCTTATAAGTTTTGTAATATGCTGCCATTGTCACATATTAGGCCCTTTTTGAGCTCATAATCTGTTTTCAATATCATATTTCTGGTATGACATGTGATGTCAGAAATCCCCTGTGACATCATACTGCCCGATGTCATGACCATTGTGTCACATTGTGACATCACAAATCTGTTAGAATGGCATCATGTTTGTGATAACACATGCCTTTGGAGACAGTACAGTCCCTTTTTGAACTCATATATTCATTGCCAATTAATGAAAATTAAGATCTGCCATGCCACTCTGACATCATGAACCCATTGTGACATCGCAAACTTATTGTGACTGAAGTGATCCCCGCGACTCGGGATCCCCCGAAGAGACCACCAGAGACTGCGACCAATGCAATCAGCAAAGAGTCATTTATTGGCAAGCCCAGGCTTGGTTCTCCGTGCACTCGGTAACCGGTGATGCTAAGAGGCCCCGAGGCTTGGGTTACAAAATTTTTATATACTTCTTGAGGTAGGGCAGAGACTTATCACACATAATAACATTTTGTAACAAATCATCACACATGGCAGAAAAATCATAACATTACTTTAGCATATGATTGGCGTATTACAGAGCAGGAAAGTATAAGGGACAGGGGATTGGGTGGTTTAAGAGCCGATGTGCTTTAAACTGATTGGTGGGATATACTAGGTAAACTCCAGTGCTACTTGATAACCTGCAAGTGCTCTTGACTAAGATAGTGATCTCCAGAGCCCAGAAGGGGCTTTCTGACATTTCAGATATGCTGATAAGGCACCCTCTGTGCTGATAAGGCACCAGCTGTGATGATAAGACACCAACTGTGCTGATAAGGCACCACCTGTGGTTTTAAGGCACCAACTGTTCTGCTAAGGCATCTGTGCTGTTAGGCATCATCTGTGCTGATATCCTGTGTTTGTGTAACAGACCAGAACCATCTGTGGTTCAGAGAATTGCTCCATCAAGCCCTTTTTATCTGCAGTGAGTCGAGGTTCAAGCAACACGAAATTACTTATTTAACAAAAAGCAAATTACAGAAGCAAAACAAGCAGTTAGTAACTATAATATTAACCTGATCAGTATTGTCCAGTCTTTCATGACCTCATCATGCGAATGGCATCAACAACTAATTGTGGCATTATTTTGACATGATATTGTGTATTGCTGTTGTGATATCACTATCCCATTGTGTTTTTACAAACCTATTATGGCCACATCACATCTTAGAAAATTCATGGCCTTTGAGACTTCAAGCTCTTTCTGTGAACTCGTGTACTTATGACCTCTAAGGCAAGGAGAAAAACGATCGAGTCACATTTAATAAAATGAACTAGTTTACACTAGAAAGGGGACTGGGATTACCTTATCCTGGACTGGATACCCAGGTCCAAGAACAGCCTTGACCACCAAACCTCAGACCTCCAATGGGCAGCCAGGCCCTTTCTTAATTGGTCTGCAAACCAACAGCCAAAAAACTATCATCTCCAAAATGCCAAACTTCAATGGGCAAGGCTTTTTACTTTTCCATTCTTCCCTCCTTCGCTACAGACCTGTCCTTCCTTCCTAGTCTTTCCCTTTTTCCCTTCCACCACTTCCTTCTTCTCTTCAGGCCTTTCCACTCTCCACAGCCCTGCCCTACTCTGCCCCAGTGACCACTTTCCAACTTTCTGCTCTCCCTCAACTTCCTCTCTTCTCGGGTTTTTCCCTTCCTGCTATCTCACCACTTACTTCCATCCTGGTAGCTCCCATTTTTATCTCCCCTTCCAGTGCTCTGAAAATGCAACCTATATATAGGTTTTATCCCTCCTCACTCCAACAGGTCTTCTGTCTAACCATCACTTCCCAAGCCCGATGCTCAATCACTTCTTGACAGCTCACTATGTGAAGCTTGACACCTCCACATTTGGTGGCATTCCCCACACTCTCTGGTGGGCCAGGCCAAGAATTTACTATGGTTATCGGCTCCCACAGATAATTCTGGCTCTACTGGTTATTACATTATCCTCATAGTGAATTAGAAGCAATTGAAATTGTATGTCATTGTTATATTACAAACTTGATGAGACATCAGTAACCCAGTGTGACCTCATCACTGCGGTGATATCACAAACTCATTGTGATATTACATTGCAATTGTGCCACTATGATCACATTGTGACATCCCAATCCTATTATGACCTCAGAAGTTTTGAAAGAATGCATGGCTTTTGTGACATCACCGGCCCTTTGTGTACCCATATCCTCATATTGAGCTAATGACAATTGAGATCAGACATGCCATTTTAACATCGCAAAACCTCTGTGACATCATCACCATTGTAACTTCACATTGTCATTATAACATCAGCCCATCATGACATTATAAAACAGCAATGACATCATAGCATTATGACATCAAATGGTCATTGTGATATCACAGATACATTGGAATGCCTATTCTGTGATTTCATTCTATTTCAAATGTGGCAGGTGGGTTGATATCAGAAAGACATTGTTACAACATAACCATTATGATATCACAATACCTTGATGACACCATATTGCCATTATGATATCACTAACACACTGTGATATCACAAAACTGTCCTATCCTCATAAATGTTTTGACATGCTGCCAGTGTGATATCTGGCCTCTCTGACCTCATAAATTTTTTAACTCATAATACTTCAGGTATGACATGTGATACCAGAAATGCACTGTGACATCATGACCACTGTGACATCACACTGCCAGATGTCATGACCACTGAGTCACATTGTGACATCACAAACCTGTTAAGACTCAATACAGTTGTGCCAAGTGTAATCTTATCACCACTGGGACATCACAAACCCATTGTGAAATCAGATTGCCACAGTGATATTAAGATCACCTTGTGACATCCCAAACCAGTTGTGACTTCTTAGCACCTTTGAAAAAGCACATGGTGTTTGTGACATCACAGTCCTTTGGGTAACCATATCCTCATTGTGAACAAAAGACAACTGACATCAGACACGCCATTGTATCATTACAAATGCTTTGTGACATCATCTCCAGAATGAGATCACATTGTTGTAATGATACCATCGGCCCATTGTGACATCCCAAAATGACAATGACATCATAGCATCATGACATCACATTTTCATTGTGAAGTCATAGAGACAATGTGATTGCCTATTCTGTGATTTCATTCTATCTCAAAAGTGGCATATCGGTTGATTTCAGAAACCCATTGTGCCCACATCACCCTTGTGACATTACAATCCCTTTGTGACCTCATATTGATAATGTGATATCATTAATGCAATGTAACATCGCAAATCTGTCTTGTCCTCAGAAATTTTGTAACAAGCGACTACCTTGACCTGGGCTGCATGCCCAGAGCTAATTGCAGCCTCAACCATGAACCCTCAGACATCCAAAGAGCAGCCAGCCATTTGTTAACTAGTCTTCAAACAACCAACCCACAAAATAATGATCTCTAAAGTTACACACTTCAAAAGACAAGGCTTTTTACTTTCTCTTCATCCTCCTTTACAGACCTGTCCTATATTTCAGGTCTTTTCATTTTTTCCTGCGACCATTCCTTTCTTTTCTTCAGGCTACTCTACTCTTGATAGGCCTGCCCTGCCTTATCCAGATGGTCAGCTGCCATCCTTCACCTCCTGCTCTCCCTCAATTTCCTCTCCTCCCAGGTCTTTACCCTCCTGCAGTCTCATCACTTCTTTTCTTCCAGGCCTTTCCCCTTTTTCTCTCCCCTTCTGTTGCTCTGAACATGCAGCCTAAGTATAGGCTGTACCTTTCCCCCACTGCAATATGTTTCTTGCATAACAGTTTTCAATCATCACTTCCCAAATGTCCATGCACAATCACTTCTTGGCAGCCCACCATGTGAGGCTTGACATCCTATCTCCTTCAGCAGCATGTCCTGCCCCCTCCAACGGCATGCACTCCCCTCTCTGATGGTCCAGACCAGGAGGCCATGATGACTATCTGTTCCCGTGGATTATAGGGGCACTGATGGTTATTACAGTGTCTTCATGGTGCACTAGGAGCAATTGAAATTGAACAAATAATTTTGATATTACAAACTTGTGAAATAACTAACCCATTGTGACCTCATCACCACTGTGACATCACAAACCCATTGTGACATCACATTGCTCTTTTGACACCAGGATCACATTGTGACCTCCCAAATCTATTATGACCTCTTATATCCTTTGAAAAAAATACATAGCTTTGTGACATCACAGTCCCTTTGTGTACCCAAATCCCCACTGTGAACTATTAATTGAGAATCAGACATGACATTTTAACATCAAAAACAGTTTGTGAGATTATCATAATTGTGACATCACATTGTCATTTTGACACTGTGTGCTCATTGTGAAATCACAAAACTAAAATGATATGATAGAATTATAACTTCACATTGTTATTATGACATCATAGACACATTATGAATGCCTTTTCTGTGATTTCATCATTCTCTTTCAGATGTGGCCCGTACGTTGATATCATAAACAAATCTTGAATTCATAGCCATTGTGACATCACAATCCCTTTGTACATCACATTGCCATTGTGCTATTACTAACCCACTGTGACATCACAAATCTATCCTGTCATCATAACTTTCGTGACATGCTGCAATTCTGATACGTTAGGCCTTTTTGTCCTCATAATCTGTTGTCGACCACATTAGATTTCACATATGACATGTGATATAACAAATTCCCAGTGACATCATGATCATGGTGAAATCACACTGCCAGATGTCATAACCATTGTGCCAAATTCTGACATCACAAACCTTGTAGGATTTCAATGTATTTGTGCAACACATATTTTTGGAGAAATCACAGACCCTTTTGAACTTATATACTCATTGTAAGTTAAAGACAATTGAGAACCATTATGTCATTGTGAAATGCCCAACATATTGTGACATCACCAATATTTTGTGACATCATCACCAATGTGGCATCATCAACTAATTGTGACACCAAAACAATATTTTGACATGATGCAGTGAGTTGACATTGCCATGGTGATATCACTGTCCCATTGTGTGTTCACAAACCTAATATGACCTCAAACATTAAAATAAATTCATGTCCATTAGTATTTCAAACTCCTTCTGTGAACTTGTGTGCTCATTGTGAAATAGTAGCAATTGAATTTGGACATGTGTTTAAGATATTACAAAAGCATCATGACATCAAAAACGCATTGTAACCTCATCACAATTGTGTATCATAAAGCTATCATGACCCCTAAGTATCTTTCAAAACACATATGGCATTTGTGACATCACAATCCCTATGTGTACCCATATCCTCATTGTGAACATATGACAATTGAATTAATATGTGCCATTGTAACATCACAAACCCTTTGTGAACCCATCACCAGTGTGACAACACATATTCATTATGACACCATAACCTCCTTGCAACATCACCAATTTACAATGACCTCATATCATTATGACATTATTGTCATTGTGATGTCATAGACACATTGTAAATACCTATTCTCTTATTTCATTCTATTTCAAATGTGGCATGTGGGTTGATATCAGAAAACCATTGTGATCTCATAAATATATGGCCCTTTCTTGTTACATAGTTTCATTTTATTCTCCATTGTTGGTAAATAAAGCCTCCAGATTGGACTTCAGGAGCTGTCCATGATCATTGCTTCATTCCTTTTCCCTGCTCTTCCTTTCCATTTAAATTCATTTTTACTTTTACTTTTTTTCAGAAGCAAAGAGGCAATTAAAAATCTATATGTAATGTTAATTTTTATTCTTTTTTAGGGGGCGCAGTCGTGGGCCTTAACTCCGGACCTGGGCGCTGTCTCTCAGCTCTTCACCTCAAGGCTAGAGCTCTACAACTTGAGCCACAGCGCCACTTTCGGGCATTTTTCTGCTTATGTGGTGCTGATGAATCGAACCCAGGGCCTCATGCATGCAAGGTAAGCGCTCTACCACTGAGCCACCTTCCCAACCCATAGTTTTTATTCTTGAATTACTAAAATTCATGCAGAACATGTCAATTCAAGCAGCATAAAATGGCAGATGTCATGAGTTTGATCTCTGTCCCTCTCCTGTGGCTCTCTTGCTCTACCATAGGGTGACCACTCCTAGTAGTTAGTTATGTATCCCTGCATCTAAACCAAATGTGCACAAAGGGGAAGCTATTAAAAAGAGAGTCACCCAAGGTCCTCCAAACCTATCTTACTAAGAGGCCAAATTTCCAATTCACACTATGGAGATTCAAACTTCTACATTCAGGTTCAAAGACCTGAACCAAGTCTGTGATGGAACCACATGACTGAAGGTGGTAGCTCATTGTTCACTATAGAAGAAGTCTGCAATAGCTGGGAATCAGCCCTCTGCCTTTCCCACTAAGTCAGGTATGAGAACTAAGGAGTTACACAGACCATTTAAAGGTTACTAGACGTTGGGTTTTAACTTTTGTAATTCCAAGATTCACTTCAGATCAAATATTGGGCCTGCACAGCAGCAGCCCAAGAGAAAATGATGTCCAGAACTTGTGTAAGTGTCTCAGACTATTTGAATTTGTTTTTATTGATCTATCTTTTTTCCTACAATGCACACCTGTGGTCAAATGGGGGCTTTCTTACGGTCTTAATGAATTTTGTTATAGCATCACAATGAAATTGAAATACACAGCTATAACTCTTTCTCTAAAGGAATACTGATGGATTTGGCAGTAGGAGAGTTCAAACTGATGACCTCCAATATTCTAGGCAGGGGTTCTATTACATAAGTCCCTTACTCCAACCCTTGTTCTTCACTTTGAGCATATCAACACACTGCCTTACGGATTTCAAGAATGCTGATGTAAACTATCTGTTAAGAAACTATCTTTGGAAAGGATGATACTCTCTTTTCTCTCACTCTTATAGGTGTTAATAACCCGTTTCATGGAGCTGTATGGCATAGGGAATTTTGCTACAATATTAGATGATTCTTTTATTTTTGGGGGGGGTTCCGGTCATGGGTCCTGAACTCTGGGCATGGGCGCTGTCCCTCAGCTCTTCAGCTCAAGGCTAGCACTCTAGCACTTGAGCCACAGCACCACTTCTGGTTTTTTTGTTTGGCTTATGTGGTGCTGAGGAATCGAACTCAGGGCCTCAGGCATGCAAGGCAAGCACTCTACAACTGAGCCAACTTCTCAGCCACTATCAGATGATTCTGAAGTAATTCCACTATTCTTTTAACATCAGTCATTCTAGATTTAAAGAAAAAGACCTTAAATATCCTCAGAAAATTGATGAGGTCTTTAAAATCCAAAAGATAGAGCAGCTTTTCAGATTATGGATGCCATGTAGTATCGTACTGGATTTAATTTTTAAGTGAGAAAACAGCTGCTTTCATGACCCACCTAACTATAAAACTTTCTTGGTCTTAGTTATGTTGCATTTTAAGGTAAATGACAAAAGTGCCAACTTAGTGACTTCATAAGGGACTCAGCATTACATAGTTAAATAGTTGTCAAAATTTACTGAGTTGAATAGAGAACGTGCTTATATTAAAGTAGTAATATATTGCCATTAATGCAAGGATGTATTTTATTAGTAAATACTGAAAAGGAAAAAAAAAGTATTTCTATAGGGGATTCATCCTGGCAATAGTGACTTTGCAGTAGGCTGATACTACCTGCATTCTTTCAAACACATGCTATTTTTGAGTGTGTTATTGTTTTAATTCTTCTCAAGAGCTATGCAGTTAATCTTGGATTCCATTGAGAAAACACCAAAGTGCATACTGATATTATAACTTTTTATTTATTTATTTTTTTGTTGGTCATGGGGCTTGAACTCCATGCTTGGGTGCTATCCCTCAGCTCTTCAGCTCAAGGCGAACACTCTAGGGCTTGATCCACAATGCCACTTCTGAGTTTTTGGTGGTTTATTGGAGAAAAGAGTCTCACGGACTTTCCTGTATGTTTTGGCTTTGAACCGTGATCCTCAGGTGTCAGCCTCCGGAGTAGCTAAGATTACAAGCGTGAGCCACCAGTGCCCTGCTCTGATATTACAATTTTTTAAGACCATAAATCAAGTCCATACCAAATAAAGACTTTAGTATTATTTTAAGCAGTTGTGTTTGGGGGTTATAATTCAACAAATACAGACACTTCATATGCCTTAACTACTTCTTTGAATTTTCTCTTTATTGTCAAGTTTAAAAAAATCTGGATCTACTTTAGTGAAAGTTTCCAATTGGACCCTTTGTCATGAACCCTCTGCACCTAGAAATACATAGAAATTCACTTTGTTTTTAAATTGTTGGAGCAAGTTCCAAGACCTGCACATATGTTGAATGGAAGCCACTGGTGTATGTTTGGCTCTTGCACATGGCCAGCGTTCTAACAGGAGCATACATGAGGACATGGATAGTACTGAAGGACAAAATCTTTGGGAGCAAACACTGGGACCTGGCAGCCACTGAGGACAGAAGGCATTGGCTGATACCCTTGTAGTTCCTGCAACACTGCCATGGCTGTAGCATGGCATCATTCTGTGCCCCTCGCATACCTGTAGAAACCTTGGCAACAGTCCTACAGGCTCAAGACTAAAAGAGCCAGTGGGTTCATGCCAACCTGTGATTGGTCCATTGCAACCATTGTGAGTGGTCTCTGCAGTCCATTAAAGTGCTGGGAGTTCTTGGTGACCTGCTGGACTCAGTTCTACGTTGACAATTTTGAGTGTGTGGTAGTTTTTTTTTTTATTTGGAGGGGGGAGGCTATGTTTTGTTTGGGTTTGGGTATTTCCTTTTGTTTATTGCTCTGGGGTTGTTATTTGCTTAGCTAAGTTTAGGTAGATTTACTTCTTGCCATCCTAGCAAAGATGGGAGAACACAGTGAATTAGGCTCAAGCTCTTAGGAAAGGGATATTTTCACTGAACAAGACAGTATGAAGGAAATAATTGGCTACGACAGGAGATTTTCCCTGAACAATACAGTGTGAAAGAGGAGATCATTGACTAAGGTAGTATGGATATGTAAAGTTGGCCTAGCACCACCTTATAGACACTAAGGTGGTAGTGAAAATAATCCTAAAGGGAGAGTTCAACAATTGTCAGATCAAAATTGAGATGGACAGGTCGGGACTGTGGCTCAGTGGTAGATGTTTGCCTCACAACCAGGAGGCCCTGGGTTCAATTCCTTATCACCACAAGAACAGAAAAAGCTGGAAGTGGTGCTGTCGCTCAAGTGGTAGAGCACTAGCCTTAAGCTGAGGAGATAAGCCACAGTGCTTACGCCCAGACTACAAGCCCTAGGACCCACAAAAAGTTAAAAAATGAGATGGATATTATTAAGTTTTTCCATCACTGACCCATGATGAGGTCATACCAGGTGAGGGAAAAGGATGAGCACCAATACCTGGCAGTGGAACTGGTCATCCAGAGACCTCCTAACATATATGTGAAAATTATACCACCTATTCAAGAATGAAGTCAGCAGATTGTTCAGATTGTGAATACTGTGCATTACTTTAACGAATATATAAATGAACAATGAGACCTTAAACCCAATAACATCGTGTTGGATGACAAAGGCAATGTGAAGGTCAATGACTTTAGCATGAGCATAAGGACTTCCCAAGGGTAGTTGCTGAAGTTCATATTGGTACCTTAATTTTGTCCCTATAAAATATTCCTGCATGGAAATTACAATGCCTGCAATATAGACATCTGGCGCTTGGGTGTCCTCGTTTGTATTCTATGGGGATGGCACATTTCCCATTTGAATATATGAAGTTTAGCCAGATAGAGGTAATTGTCTTGAAGGTCACATACATTTCTCTATTCACTTGTCTTCAAAAGAACAAAATATCATCTTGAAACTGTAAACTGCAGACTCAAGGGAGCGTCACAGTATGGAACAAACAATAAAGATTGGCTCAACCAAGTTGAGGAATATTTCCCCTGTCCTGATGAGCTACTATGTAATGAGCTAAAACCTATTATTCTTGCACTCATATGTGACATGGGGTATAGCCTGCCTGATAAGCACAAATCTATATTGGACAGGACATTCAATGAAATAATTAAAGTAGAATGACAGCAGTGAAATTGAATCAGTGCCTTCAATTGTTTCAGTGTGCCAATCTTCTGCAGATATATAGCATGTATATATGTATATATTTCACAAATATATTACATATTAAATATGTTATATATAAATATATGCATAAATATACATAATTATGGAGATGGAGTTTCATGGAATTCTCTGCTTTTGCTTCAAGCCAACATTCTCCTCATCTGAGCCTCCTTAGGTGCTAGGATTATAGACTGGGGCCAGGCAAAACATTTCCTAATAAATGCAACAGAGAGCCTGTGTTTAACTTCCAAGAAACATTAGAAACTGAAAGATAGTAGAATGATGAATGTAAAATAAAACACTTAAGTTATTGTAAAATTTCCAAAACTTATTTCATACAAACATTAGGGGACAGTGTTACTAGATTTATCTTTTACAAAAAGATGAATAAAAAATTAAACACAGATACAGATCCCAGTTTGAAGTGTGAAAGTAAGTGGAAGGCCCATAAATTCAAGTCCTAGTACTGACCCATAACCATATATAAAATTAATTTTCTACCTGTTTTATTATAAAAATCTGTACAGAGCTGCTACAGTTACATGAGCAAGGTAATGAGTACATGTCCTGTCAAGCATTGTTGCCTCCTCCTTTGTTTGTCCCCTACCATTCCTTCCCTCCCACCTAAAAAACTACCCACCCCGAGGTTGTAAAGTTCGTTTTCAAGGTAGTGTCTTGTATGACTTGTACATAAAATTTTTACAATGGGTCAACCTATATCCTTAATTAAGTATTTTGTGTTTTCCCTTACACTCCCTGAATTAGAGAATTATATATACAAGATGCAGGTTACCAGAATAAAATATAGTGAAAACAGGGGTTATACCATGGGGAAGGAATATATAAAGCAACCAAAAATCACATGGTACCTTATAAATAGGTTAGAAACATTAGCAAGAAAGGAAAAACTACTTGCGTCCCTATCTTGAGGTTTATTTCGCTTAACTTCATCTTATCTGGTCATATGTACATAGCTTTTCACCTTTTCTGCTTGTCCTAGATATGTACTAGTTATTGCAAATAAGGGAAACCATGGGACCTATGTTTCATTGGGCATGCCTTACTTCACTTAATATAGTTTTTCCCAAGACTTTCCATTTCCTAACAAATTGGGCGATGTCATTTTTTTTAATGGAGGCAGAGAATTCATATATATATATCACATTTTCTTGATCCATTCCTCTACTGAAAGGCATCTGGGTTGGTTCCATATCTTAGCTATGGTAAATAATGTTGCAATAAACATAGTTGGTCTGGTAGCCTTAGTATGGCCTAGTTTGTGATCATTTGGGTAAATGATCGAAAGTGGGATGGCTGGGTCATAGGGGAGCTCTATGTGGAATCTTTTGAGGAACCTCCATATTGTTTTTGAAAGTGGTTGAACAAATTTATACTCCCACCAACAATGCAGTAGAGTTCCATTTTGGCCACATCCCTTCCAATATCTATTATTAGATTTCTTATTTATAGCTAATCTAACAGGGGAAAGGTGGAATCTCAATGTTGTTTTGATCTGCATTTCTTTTATGGCTAGAGAAGTTGAACATTTCTTCATGTGGCTATTGGCCATTGTTATTTCCTCTTCATAGAATTTTCTTTTTAAGTCTTTAGCCCACTTACTTATCAGGCAGTGTTTATTTGAGGATTTATTGTTGGGGGATTTAATTTTTTGAGTTCAAAGAATATTTTAGATATGGGACCCTTGTTTGTTGTATGGCTAGTGAAGATTTTCTCCTAATCCACGGGATTCTATTGATTTTGCTAGCTGTGTCCTATGCCATGCACAAGCTCTGCACTTTCATGCAATCCCCATTTGTGCAACCTTTCTTTGATTTGTTCTGTTTCTGGGTCTCTATTAAGAAAATTTCAGCCTGTGCCTAGGAGAACAAGGGTTCTCCTATTCCTTCCAATATCATTTTCAGGGTGTGTGCTTTGACTCTGAGGTTGACAATTTTGTAGGCCAGAACTTGTTTTTTACCCCATCCTTTGTGTTCATAGAATTGTCTGTATTATGTGTAAACAGGCTGCTCTACAAGGTATCTTTCCATGTCATACAGTAGGTATTACATGGCTCTATATAAGTATTGTATAATGACATAGAACTTTCTAATGACTTAGCTATAAAATCTATTAATGTTAATTAAGTGCCATGAAGAATGCCAAACCTCCATTTTTGTTCCCAACTCCGTCCTTGTCCTCCCTATTGTTTAGCAGCTTATATCACACTGCGCATAACTGAAGCTGGCACATGGAACAGACATGAACTCGATGGATCCTATCTGTGAGATGGCCCCAAATACAGCAAATATCAGAATCAAAGAGATCGAAGCAGTTATCCAAGGTTCCTAGTTGTATGAATGACTTCGGCTTCCAATGGTTGTACCTGCCTCTGTCAGAAGCCTGTTGATGGGTCTGTCACCATCAAAGCTCACACTGAAGCTTAACTTCTCAATGTAGCAGTGTCAGGAGGTGGAACCTGTAAGAGAGGTTTCAGTCATAAATAGATTAATGCCATCTCATCAACTCTGAAGGGACTAACATCATCATCATTCTAGCACATGCCATGATGCCAAGATACTCTGTGATATGATGAACATAGGGGGCCTTAACCCATGTGCTAGCATGTTATTTAGACATTGCATCTACTATTAATTTTGATTGAAATCGACCTTTTTTCCGTATGAAGTATACAGCTTCAAGGATTTTGTTAAACCATGACAAAATGGACTGAGATGCTATACTTTTTGTCTTTTTCATGGAACTGAGGAATAAACTGAGAGCCTTACACTTACTAGGCGGATACGTTACCATTTGAGCCTGCATTCCCCCAACCATTTTTTTTTCTTTTTCATTTGGCTTTTCATATAGTCTTGTGCTACACTTCACTCAAGCCTCCCTCATTACCCCATCCTCCTATACCTCTAACTCTCAATATCTGGGATTAGAGCCTGTGACACCAGTTTACCCCTTCGAATATACTATTCTTTTGGGAAGAGAGATACAGACCCCTGAGAAGAAGCTTATGTGTATTTGTGTGTGTGCTTGTGTGTGTGTGTGTGTGTGTGTGTGTGTGTGTGTGTGTATGTGTGTATTCGGGTACTGGTCTTGGTGATTTATTTTGTACTGAGGGTGAATCTTCCTGATGATTCTGCATTCTAATTCTTTTCACTAAAAAAGAAATGCTTCTCTGCGTGCTAGTGGCTCACAACTGTAATCCTAGTTCTTCAGAATGCTGCGATTTGGGGATAACACTGTTAAGCAAGGTGAGCCACTAAAAGTCCATGACACGCTTATGTCCATTTAATTACCAAAAATGTCAGAAGAGGAGCTGTGGCTTAAGTAATAGAGTAATATTCTCGAGGAAAAAATAGAAATAGCACCTAGGCTCTTATCAAGGTTAAGGACCAGCACCCATACAAAATCTCCAGATAGCACTTGAGCTATTACAATGAGCTCTTGTGCTTTTTAAAGTCACAATTTTGTCTAATGGATTATCTGTACAGGATAGTTGCAGTAAAAAAAAAAATCTTGTATTTCTTCATAAGATATGTTCTTTCTGGACCATCTTTATGACCCATTTTTGTCTCTTGAATGATGTGTTGATTTTGAAATAGAGGAAAAATTCAGTGATGAATTTGTTCTCTGCATCCTTCCCTCATCCATTATTAATATGTTCTCTCTTTTTATTTTTTGGCAATCCTGGGGCAGGAACTCAGGGCCTAGGCATTGTCACTGAGCTTCTTTTTTGCACAAGGCTAGCACCCTATGACTTGAGCCACAGTGTCACTTATGGCTTTTTCTTTTTATGTGTTACTGAGTAATTAAACCGAGAGCTTCATGCATGCTGAGCAAACACTCTACCACTAGACCACATTCCAAGCCACATGATCTCTTTTGAAAATATATCTGTCATGTTTACTTCTGTCCCATTTCTGAAGCCACTGCCTCTGTTCTTGAATCTATCCTCAGTTTTACTCCTAACTCCCTTTCATTCCCTTTAACTGCTGAATTGTTTTCCACTCCACCAAAGAAACTATCTTTCCTTTTCTTAAATTTCACACTTCATTTGCTAAAAATGAAGGAATAACTCAATTACCAGTGTCTGAAATTGAGGACACTTAGAATAGTAAATAGCTTTTTCTACTTATTTTTTCAGCCGTGATGCTGCAACTCTGGGCCTGGGCGCTGTCCATCAGCTCCTCAGCTCAAGGCGAATGCTTCACCACTTGAGCCACAGTGCCATTTCCAGTTTTCTTAGTGCGTTATGGGAGATAATAGTCTCTCAGCCTTTCCTGCCTGGGCTGGCTTTGAACCGGCAGCCTCAGATCTCATCCTTCAGAGTAGCTATGATTACAGGAATGAGCCACGGCTGCCCAGCTAATAAATAGCTTTTTATGTGTATCAGGTGATACACAACAACTCAGAACCTTGGGATATCTTTTGTCTTCCAGTCTGGGAAGGAACTAACCCCACAATATGCCCTGCAAGACAACAAAATTAAAGAGATTCTACAAATGTAATTAGTTCCCACAAGATTTGGGTATGGGTTACTTCCAAGTAGAGAGTGCAAAATAAGGCCTTTCTAGAAGTCAGTGCCGCCAACAGGATGAATCAAACAGTAAAGAGAATATGTTTGTCAAGAAAGTATGGAGGGGTCTAGGAGCTGACAAAAGTGGTTGTATGATAGGAGACAAGAAACCAGAAATCACAGTCTCACAACCACAGAACCTAAAGCATACCAGGCATCCCTTAAGCTTGGAAGAGATCCCCACATTCCATGAGAGACTATAGCCTGGTGGCCCCCTGGTAGAAACTGAGCAGCTGCTAGAGACAAACTACACCCAAACTACCAAACTTATGTCCTACTATTGCTGGTATTTAATGGTCAAACAAATAAATTTGTGGTAATTTGCCACGTATCATGACTAAATAAATGCATCTCTCAGAGTACTGGTGCCTCACACCTGTAATCCCAGCTACATAGGAAGCTGAGACCTGAGGATCCAGATTCAAATGGATCTCAAGCAGCAATGTCTGTGATATTCATATTGCCAATAAATAGCAAAAATATTGGAAATGGTGGTATGGCTTAAGTAATACGGCACCAGCCTTAAGGGAAAAGCTAAGTAAAACTCAAGACCCTAAATTAAAACTCCAATACCAGTACATACACAAAAAATAATGGAAAAATGAGAGCATTTATTGAAAAGCATCTGGTGTTTTCTCTGCTCTGTGTAAAACTCTAACATCTCTCACACTTTTTGCTTGTGCTTGAAGAAATTTATTAAAATCTATAACACCAGGTTAATGATATCTAACAACACAACTACACAAATGTGTTGGTCACATACTTTTCAGTATAGCATATTGTAATTGTTACTGCAAACAAAGTACCTTTCCTACTAATTTAATCTAATTAATCTCAGTAACTGGATTTGTATATTGGTATTTCTCACAATACTTTATCTGAAATCAAACTTAAACTTCGTAACTCATCAAAAGGGAAAACTTATGCTGTATCTTCAGGTACATTCCTTTCTGTCACTTTTCCTACAAATGAAAATTAATTGATTCCAACATTTAAAAATCCTACATCCCAAATTAAGAGAAGACTCTGATTAAAACTAAAAACTTTAAAGTGTTTTCAATTTCTGTTTAATTTGGACAAAGTACTTAAAGATATCTTTGGACTTCCATAGAGATATCATATCCAAAACTTCATCTATACCATATAAATAAGTTCCCTAAAGGCTGTCTATAAATTCACATAGATGTTGCTCAATTCACTAGAGCAAAAGAACTATAAATTCTGATTTACATTTATAAACATCCCATGACAATTTCTAGATCATTCCATTTTACTCAGAACCATGAAGGCTGCCAAGATACTCACTAATGGTGAGAGGAAATAAGAGCAAGTTTGCGATGGCTGATATTTTACAAAAGCCTTATTTGCATATGGGCACACACAGAAAGCTATACAATGTTCAGCTTTACGTGGAATAAAAGGAACTCGCCCTACAGAGAGAGAAAACCCTTGGCAGGAGGAAGATGGACTGAAGAATTACCTGAATGCATGTCTTCTCATATATTTCCCTCCATGTGATTCATGGAGTTTTCTCTGGGACTCAATGCTCAATAAGGCAGACCGCGGTCATCCCAGCAAAAGCACAGACAGCCAAGACTCAGGTAACAGCCACTTCTTTGCTCTCCCTGTGAAAACATCACCAACCGAATGAAAAATAAAGCAAAGTGGATTTCAGGGGCACATAAAGAGAACCATAATGCTTTTGGGGACAAAGAAAACATGTGTGTGTGTGTGTGTGTGTGTGTGTGTGTGTGTGTGTGTGTGTGTGTGTGTGTGTGTGTGTTCTTGTGGGTTGGTACTGGTACTTAAAATCAGGACTTTGGAACTATCCTTTAGGAACTACACATAACTACACTTTAGCTTCTTTGCTCAAGCCCGGTGCTCTACCACTTGAGCCACACTCCACTTTTGGCTTTTTAGTCATGAATTGAAGAAAAGAGCATCATAATCTCTCCTGACCAGGCTGGATTTGAACCTTTATCCTCAGATTTCAGCCTCCTGATTAGCCTGAATCACAGGAATGAGCCATCAATGCTGGCATTAGTGACAGACCAATGTACTGATTTCAAGCCCCAATACCAGCACAAAAACCAAAACCAAAATCATACTTCGTAGCCTATAAATATACTGATAGCATATTAAACCAATATAATGAAATGTGGAGAAATGTGAAGGACATCTGAAAATGATTATCATTATTAGCTTTTCTGATTTTTAAAAACCTAAAATTCCTTTCCTAAAATGTAAACTAACTACACAAGGCCCTCGTACCAAGGTGTATGTTTCAAATGAGATAGCAGATAAGGACAAACAGAAAATGCTGAGGAAAACAAATAATTTTAGAATTCAGTGATTATTACACAGAAAATATACTTTAGCATCTGTACTTTGAAACTGTTTCAAGTAGGCTACAGTAATGACAAAAACTACTGTTCTTCTCATTAACACTCCTCATGAAAACAGGTTTACTTTATTCCCTTTATCTGTGAATATTTGATTCACTTTTCCCAAAATGACACTAAAGAGACTCAGTCTTTCCAAAAATCCAAATTTTATATCTTAACACTTAAATCAAATATATCAGGTATCTTCTTTGGGTTGGGACTATCATAACAACTTTTAAGTTGTTCTTTTACCTTTGATGCCAGGAGGGTGTGTATTTTCACAAAAGAGGACAGGAAAACACTCAGTAGATCACCTGAAGGCTGAAATCTGAAGATCATGGTTGAAAACCATGAAAACTCTTACCTCCAACTGAAAAACAAAAAGCTGGAAGATGTGGCTCAAGTGAGAGGCTGCTAAAGCAAACAAAACCAAAAGGAGGGGTGGGGACAGAGGACAGCATCCAGGGCCAAACTTCATATTCAAAGACCATCTCACATATGCACAAATAAATCTGACAACAATTCAGATTAACATCATCTGAACTGCCTAATGGGAAGTGTGCATGAGAATTTAAAAATATTTCTATTTTTAAGAAACACATTTAAGGAGTTCTGTGAAGATGGGGGAGGAGAAGCTGGAGGCTAAACATGCTCTCACATAGGAAGCAGTTTTAGTGTTCCAGTGGACAATCGTAGGCCAGAGAATTTCACCAAGTGTGCCATTACAGTACAGAGAGTTTGGCCAGAGAGGGAAAATACAGGCAAGGAGACAGATCTGAGCATGTGCCAGAGGCCATGGCTGCTGTTGTGTTGGCAGCGGCAGCGACGGCCATAGCCATCATACTTACAACAGAAAGAGTCCGGGACAAAGGCGCCAGAGGCAGCAGGTGAGTGGATTCTATTCAACACCAGCAAGAACTGACAAGTGTCAGATATCTTCATCCTGCAGATTGCAGACCAGAGACAACCCAGGAAACAAGACTCTCTTGAGTAGAACCCTGACATTCTCACTCCTTCTCAGAGAGCAGAGGAAGGAAGGCCACCCTTCCGCCCCCCCCCCCCAACTACCGGAGATCTCTGTCTTTGATACTGACAAAGACCAGAGAAAACTCTGCCCCTGTGGGAGGGACTTTCTTCACTGGGTAAACAGAGCCAGAGGCTGCCACTCCCTACAGCAGACAAGAAAATCAATTGAAATTCAGTAAACATAAACCCTGAGAAAGGCTACAGGCTAGGCTCTGTGAGTGTCTCAGAAGCTAGCCCCTCAGGAAAAAGCTACTGTTTGCTGAAAGGCCTCAACACTACCCAGAACCTAGCCTCATCACAGCAACTCTAAACTAGAGGAAACAGCCATCTCCCTCTTTTGTGATGCTCAAAGTAGATCTCCCTCCCTCTGAACTAGCCTGGGAGGAGGAGGATCACAAAATCCTGGGTAAAGCAGTGCATTTTTCTGCCTGCCCAAACAAACTGACTTAAGTAACCAATCAAGCCACAGGAAAACCAAACACCACAAGCAGACCAGAGACTCCAACAGGACACTGGTTATGGACACAAGGGAGATACAGGATCTTCCCATCCCCCCCAAAAAATCAAAGAAATCTTTTCTTTGTACCTTTTTTAAAAACTTTTTAAATTTTTTGTTAAATTTTTACTTTTTAATTTTTTTGAAAAAATTGTTCTCTATTAAACTTTTTTTCTTCCTCTTACAATTTTTATTTTAGATTTTAGGTGTATATGTGTGTGTGCTATTTTTTAGCTCTATTGAATTTTTGATCCTTTTTTCTTTCTTTCTCATTCTTTTCATTTTTCTTCTCTTTCATTCTTTTTTGCATGACTTAATTGCTGCTCTGCTCATCCCCAGATATACCCGACATTGATTATTAGACCTTATCCCATGTTGTGTACACACTTAATCCAAAAATTTATTACTCAATTCAAAACCTCTTAGACTTAAATTCCTTAGTAGCAGTATTAACCCTTTATACCTATAAAATATTTTAAGCATTTTTTAGTTTTTAGTTTTTCAACTCCTTTCTATCCCTCACTTCCTCTCTTCCTATCCCCGTTCTTCTCAGAATACTACTTCTTTAAACTTGCATAATTCTAAATGTTTCACTTTTTAATTTTAAATTTTTGTTTTTCCATTTTTTCTTGTCTTTTTTTCTTTTTCTTCTTTATTTCTCTCTACTATCATCCTGTCCAATCCATTTCCCTCCTTGAGATAAGGACCTGGTTAATTACACTCTCCCTTTACCTTTCCACATCCCTTTAGTCTTATTTTTACCCACATTTCTTCCTAATTTCTGCCAAATTCTTCTTTGTTGTTTGTGGACGATTAATACATAATTGTTTGGTATTTAATAAATTGTATCTTTTGAATTAGATTGTATCTGCAGGCTTTTGACTGTGCAACTACGGACATTGGTTCATGGTTGACTTAAAATAGTGTTCTACCACAAAGCTGGTGTTACTCTCATCCCAAATGGGCAGAAGAAGCTGGAAAAAAACACAAGAAAAATGGCAATCCGGGGAGCTCAACTCCCACTCATGATAATCAGGGGGCAGAACAGATTATGAATAATCCAGACAAGAGTTCCCAAAAAGCTCTACAAATACTAATGGTAAACATGGTAAATGAAAAGATTGAAAACCTGCAAAGGATCAGTAAGAGCATGATATGGAGAAAGACGAGGCAAACTAAAGATCAGTACAGGAATCTCATGAGCGTGAGGATGCTACTCAAAGACTGATACAGGAATTACATGAGCAGATTGAGAACACTAAATGAGAAATAAAGGAATTAAGTGAGCAGGCCAAGACCAGACAAAGAGAAAGTCAGGAATGGAGTGAGCAGGCTGAGAACACTTAAAGAGAACTACAGGAATTGGGCGCATATGAGGAAGCTAATCAGATTAATACAGGAATTGAGAGAGTGGGACGAGAATAGACGAAGATCAATAGAGGAATCTATGGAACCCATAAACAGAGAGCTGAAAGAAGTCAGGGAGACTACAAAGGGAATGCTGAATGGAACCCAACAGAAGGAATGGAAGTCCAAGGAAACCATAACCAATTAAATAAGTGATTTGAGAATAAACACTGAACACCAAATTAAGGATGTAAAAGAGTTCATACAATTTCTATAACAAAGCTTCAACAAAGAACTTGAAGCCATCAAAGGCGACCAATTAGAAGGAATAAACAAAAGAAACAAAGTAGAAATTTCTGAATGTACGTGAGGCCATCCGGAAGATCGAAACTTGGGGATTGAAGACAGCCTAGATATTATAGAGTAAGAACCTACAACAATCGAAGACAAATCCAAGATATATGATAGATCTATTCAAAATTTGGAAGACACTATCAGAAGCATAATGGTTGTAGAGGAGCACCTAGAGACAGAAATTAATGGTCTAGGAATTTTTTTTAACAGGATCCTAGCAAAGAACTTCTCAAACTGGCAAAAAGATAGGCCTATTCAGATACAAAAAGTTTTTAGAACTCCAAATAAGCTAGACCAGAACAGGCTATCCCACTGTCACATTATAATCCATACAGGATCAATTCAGACCAACATAATGATCCTGAAAGCTGTCAAGGAGAAAAGATTAACCATCTATAAAGGGAAACCAATTAGAATCACCAAAGATTTCTCAGCAATTAAAGGAAGTAGATCTTGGAATTATGCATGCGATGCCTTAAAGACAAACAACTATCAACCAAGAATACTGTATCAGTCTAAACTCTCCTTCATAACTGAAGGTCAAATGAACACCTTCCATAGCAAAGAAACACTGATACAATATATCTCCACAAACCAGACCTACAAAAGATTCTTAAAGATGTTCTACACATAGAAAACCAACAAGACCACAATGAAGGTCAAGAAACTGCATTGAAAATGAGAATCCAAGAACCATAGGAGAACCTAGTTGCCACAGCCCCCAAGAAGATGGATAAAATGGCAGGAACTTCCAAATACTTCTCAGTCCTGTCTCTCAACATTAACAGACTTAACTCCACAATTAAGTGACATAGACTGTCTAGTTGGATTAAAAAGCAAGATCCTTCTATTTGTTGCCTTCAGGAGTCACACCTTGCCCATAAAAACAAACATATTTAAATGTGAAAGGCTGGAACAACATCTACCAAGCAAACGGCCCCCATAAACAGGCAGGAGTTGCAATCCTAATATTAGATAAAATAGACTTATATTAAAATTCGTAAGAAGAGATAAAGAATGTTGCTACATACTACTTAGGGGATCTCTCCTTCAGGAGGATATTACAATTATAAATATCTATTTGCCAAACAACGGAGCACCCAAATTTATCCAAGAAACACTACTTTCCCGCAAATCTCACATAGATCCAAAGACATTAATTGTTGGGTGTCGGGTCTTTGTCCGTCCCACGAAAGATGGACGTGGTCTGAGGAAAGGTAATTGCGGCTGCGCGGCCGATCGCCAGCCTCCCTCAGCCCAGGAGACAATCAGAAGCAGCAGCAGGGAGTCAAGTCAAGTAGGAAAACTCATTTATTAACACAGAGCAAGCCCTTTTAAAGGAAAAAAGAGCAGGTGGCATGGTAGGGGAGGAAGAGGAACCAATCACTGTGAAGGTCACACCCTATCATGCACCTAAGTTTGCACGGGCTGGTTTGGCACTGAACATAAAGCAAATTGGGCTCTGCCCACTCAACTCCCTTTCAGTGCCATCTTTGCTGTCCATGTGCTCTACAGATTCCCCTTTTTTGTTTTAATGGCAGATCCACCTCCCAGTTAGTTATCGTTCCCCCGCCTCCCCCGTAAAGGTTATTTTACCAGGATTACATTTGTAAGGATATCATTGGCCACACAAGGGGTTTGAGGCAAGTCTGGGGGTGAGATTCGCTAGACAAGGATAGGGAGGGTCCGTGTGCATGATCCAAGAGCCCGTCCCAGTTACCTCACATCCCCACATAGCACTGAAATAACCATCTGTCCCACCACAGTTAGAAATGTCCAAAGCAGTTCAATTAATTCCTGGGCATATATAAAAGTCAGTATCTCATAAGGTCTTCCTCTTCAGAACATGGGAGCAACCTGGGTATTGGGAGTTCCACACATGCAGCACGGTGCATCCTCGTGGGCCCCCACACTCAGGCCATTCTACTATAGTCCAGAAAAACAAGGAAAATTTAAAACAAACTGCAGACAAAGCAAAGCAATACTGGGCATCTGGTGTCTTTTAAGTAAGCCAGTTCCTTTTACATGCCTTTAAGTGAGCACAGGGGTCAAGATGACGTTGAGCTTTACCGTCAGCTCCCAATGGCTCCCAACATCTCTACCATCTTTCTTTAAAGAAGTGAACTGCCTGCCTTAGGTTGGGTGGATCGCCTTATATGCCTGACCCATCATCGAGACTTTCTTCAGAGCAAAGCTGAAAGCCCTGTCTTAGATGGGTCAGACTGACACCCCCTCTTACCCATCTCTGGCTGCAATTCCTCTCAGGGGAAATTCATTCACTTGGAGCTTGATCTTATGTAACTGGCTGGCTAAGCTCATAAGAGGTTTGCAGTGCACGTATAATGCAAGGAAGGCATAGAAAAACCATCAACAAATGCATTACCAGGCCAAGAAATGTCATTAGCAGTCCTTGAACATTAGTCAAGGATGGGATAGCAGTCTTTGCCACTTCAGAGTTCAGAGCTGGGGCTTGTTCTAGAGCAGGTTTTAGACATGTTTACAGGAAAGCATAACAAAAGGTGGTTGTACAAGCAATGAGTAAAAGAACAATTAGAGCAGGTAGCATTAAAATAAATAGCTCCTACAGAAATATTAAACGGTCCATACATAATGACATAGGGTGGTGATCAAAATGAAGGTCAGGCCAGCAGGTAGACTGGACAGCTTTTCTTGTAGTACTATTGATGATTTCTGCATTGCCAGCACTGATCACTGCCCAGGTCACATGTTGAGGTTGATGTAGGTTCCGTAGGGCCATTACCGGGACTGGGAGGGTCAGGACAGCCAACAGCTGGACTATCGCCATCTGCAATTGTTAAAGAACACAACAGATTCTCAAGGGCTGGTTGCCCATGGGGATGGTTACTAGTTATCTTTCTGGCTTTCCTCTTTTAAACACAAGCCTTGGTCACCATAGCCGTTTTTCTTTCCTTGTTGATCAGCTTATCCTTATACATCCTCCTGTATAGAGATGATGGGTAAAAACTTAAGGTTCCTGGCAGGGATCCAAATGGAGGCTGTCTCCCCTATGGGAAAAACGCATCCAAATCCTCTGCCCATGGTAACTAGGGGGTCAGGTCCTCTCCATTGTTGTGTCAGGGGGTCCTTCCACTTGACTTTCACTTGGGGCTTAGGGCTTAGTTGTCCCCAGTTCTTCTGAAATCTGGATTCAGTTGCCCCTTTTGAAAAATTTAAAATGTTAATTGTAAACAAAGCTATCTGTAACTGTATATGGTGGCTAACTCACCCTTTTTTGTTTTATAGGTTATCATAATACAAATTAAAGGGTTTTTGAATGTCCTGAATGGCCATAGTTATGGCCAGCTTTTCTTTTATATTGTGCTGACCCTTGACAAGGTTGAAATCTTTGTTGGCTTCAGGTCTTTTGTTTCTCCTCAAAGGCTGCATACACAGAGCCTTTACCTTCGTCACTAAAAACATGGAGGGCGCCAGGAATAGTCGTAGGAGAAAATAGAGATGGCATTTTGAGGGGAAGTCACCATAACATGACAGTCCATTTGGATGACCCATAATGGCAGTCAATTTGGCCTAGAAACCTCTCCAAAGAGAAAGGAAGATGAGCATTGGCTAGAGTGAGCCACTCAACGTCTGCCTTCCAAACATGAAAAACAATGAAGTGAGGATCGAGGCCATAATGCCCTTGGGCTTGGGTCCTTCCCTTGAGGATAGCATCTGCAAGTTGGTTTGCCTGAGAGTACACCCAAGGTGTGTCCCCCATTGGAGTGTGAACCCACTCTAATGGCTCCCCCCCTTGAGTTAAAATTGCAGGTATTACTGTGACACCTGCAAACAATCAAAGGGAAATGGGCTTAAAAATAGAATACCTCTTTAGGGAAACTTCATCCAGGGCTTTTTGGAACTGAAAAAATATTACCCGATGGCTGTCTGTAATTGTAATAAATTCTTGGGGTATCCTGTTTTTTAGTATGGTGAATAAGGACACAAGACTATCTTTAGGGACAAAAACCCATGGCAACAGCCAATTGATTTCCCCTAAAAGACTCTGAAGTTAGGTTAAGGTCAGAGAGACTGGAAATCCAGCAAAGGCTTAAGGGGGCTGGCCTGAGTCAAGGTAAGGTGGGTTCTGAGCACCTTAAAAGGAGGTACCTTTTGAACTTTATTGAGGGCTATGGTAAAACCCCCCTTTTTAATATGGCACAAACCTGGACCAGAAGACCCTCCAGGCGGCTCCGGTCTTGGTGCCCCAAAATTATATCATCCATGTAGGGAGGTATCTGAACCCAGCACAGGCCCTAAAAGTGTGGCCAAGTATTGTTGGCAAAAGGCCTGGCTATTGGCCATTCCCTGTGGCAACACGGTCCATTAAAACCTCCGATCAGACTGGGAAAAATTAAGAGAAGGAATGGAGAAAGCAAACTTCTCGCAGTCATCTGGATGCAGGGGGATAGAAAAAAAAAACTTTAATATCAATCACAACTAAGGTATATTCTGAAGGTATAGCAGGAGTCCAGGTCATGCCTCTTAGGGGCGTTCCTACTAGCTCCATCCTTTCATTTACCTTACATAGATCTTGGAGCATAAGCCAAGTCCCAGAAGCTTTTTGAATAATAAATACGGTGTGTTTCAAGGACTCATAGAAGGGTGTGTGTGCCCAAGGTTTATCTGTTCCTTTACCAAAAGGTGGGGGGCTACAAGTTTATGTTTGGTCAATGGCCACTGCTCCACCCAGATAGGGTTTCTCATCTAAATCAAAATTGGATCGACAGCCGGGCGCTGGTGGTTCACGCCTGTAATCCTAGCTACTCAGGAGGCTGAGATCTGAGGATCGCGGTACAAAGCCAGCCCGGGCAGGAGAGACCTTGAGACTCCGATCTCCAATAAACCACCAGAAAACCGGAAGTGGCGCTGTAGCTCAAGTGGTAGAGCGATCGCCTTGAGCTGAAGAGCTGAGGGACAACGCCCAGGCCCAGAGTTCAAGCCACACGACAGACAAAAAAAAAAAAAAAATTGGATTGACAATCCTTTTTTCTAAGGTATCCCTTCCTGCGCCTTGGGCAGGGTATAGGGGGCAGTTTGGCTCCCCCTGGGCAAGTTGGTGGGGGATTGTTATGAACAGTCCCTCTCAAAGTGCCCCTCCTGCCTGCATTTAAAATAAGTCCCTCTCCCCAATGGTCTTGGGGTTCCTAGGCCCTGGGCTGCCAGCACATGGGTAATAGCCTCAGTCATTGCAGATGTCTGAGCCTGTAAAGCTAAAACTAGTGATTGGGATGGATTCTGTTGCTTTCCTACATCCTGTGAGGCCACCTCCCATCTGCCCAGGAAACTCTCTCTCAATCCCATGCGGTGGTCTGTATTCATCCCTTCCCAGACCAGCTGCTTTACAAACTGACCTTGAAGGTTCCCTGCTGGCAGCTTGCAGACTGCTGTACTCAGCTGACCAAGTTTTTGTCTCACTCCTGCTATGCGAGACTCAGTAGGCCCATCATCCAGTTTGTACCACGCAGCAAGTCAAGCCTATTTCACCTGGTCATGGTATAGGCCAGGTATTGTGGCATGTTGGACGGCAGTGGAATACCCAAACCATATCTCTGTTAACATGGCATAAGTAATAGGTATCGCTGATTGAGCCTGCCGGTTATTCTCCTCTTGCACTCTGCATTCCTCCTTAAAGAAAGCACACCATTTAATAAACTGAGAACTAGTAAGGATGACTTTGGCCACATCCAGTCAGCCCTTAGGGACACATGGGTGATAAGCAATGTCCTGTAATAGGGTCTGGGCCCAAGGAGAGTTTGGACCATCCTCTGCCACCGCCTTTTGGGGCTCTTTAAGATCCTTTGCTTCCTATGGATACCATTCCAAGGGCCTGTTAGACCCTGGTGCCAGACTGACTAGATACCCTTGGGAAACGAATCCTGTGGCCTAGGGTTCAGGCTCCCGGGTGGCTCTTCCTTTCCAGAGTTATTTCGCCAGACTTCAGCCCCTCCATGGAAGGTTGGTAGAGATCCTGGTTTTGCAGGTTGCGTAGGATGCTGTACTTCCCCCCCCAATCGGGGGAATAGGGAGGGGACCTATGACCATCAGGGTCACCTGAGTCAGAGGGAGTAACTTTCACCATCGTTTTGACTTCCACTGTGCATGTTTCAGTGCATTCTCAGTCGAATTTGGCCCATTCCTTTTCCTTCTCACTTCCCAAGTACTCCTTTACTTCCTCTTGGCATAATGTTGCCTCCTCCTCCTTCTTCTGTGAGATAGCATTACCCATAGTAAGGGTTTCTCCTACCCTGAGAGACTGCATAGCATAGGCTGGTAGTTTTTCCTTTCATGGCCCACGTTGGGTGCCACATGTAGGGTCTTCATCCATTCCACGAAAGACGGACGGGGTCTGAGGAAAGGTAAGTGAAACCACCCGCCCCATCCCCAGCCTCCCTCAGCCTGGGAGACAATCAGACTCAGCAGGGAGTCAAGTCAAGCAGGAAAATTCATTTATTAACACAGAGCAAGCCCTTTTTAAAGCAAAAAATAGCGAGTGGCATAGCACTGGGGAAGAGGAACCAATGACTCTAAAGGTCATACCCTATCATGCACCTAAGTTTCTATGGGCTGGTTATGCACTGAACATAAGGCAAATTGGGCTTTGCCCACTCAATTCCCTCTCAATGCCATCTTTGCTCCCCATGTTCTCTACAGTTGGGGACTTCAACACATCAGTATCCACAGTAGATAGATCAACTTGACAAAAATTCAACAGAGAAACTGCAGATCTAAACATCTGCATAGATCAAGTAGATTTTACTTACATCTACCTAATGTTTCACCCAACAGCATCAGAATACACGTTTTTTTCAGCAGCACTTGGAACATTTTACAAAATAGACCACATTTTAGATCGCATAGCAAATGTGTACAAATTCAGAAACATTGAAGTTATTCCTTGCATTCTCTCAGATCACAAGGGAATAAAATTAGAACTCTACACCAAAAGCCACCAAAGAAAGTCCTGTAATACATGGATGCTGAACAACACACTGCTTAATCATGAGTGGGTCATGGAAGAGATTAGGAAGGAAATTCAAATGTTCATGATATTCAACAAAAATGAACACACAAATTACCAGCTCTTCTGGGACAAAGTAAAGGCAGTACTCAGAGGCAAGTTTATAGCTCTGAGTTCCTACATCAACAAATTGGAGAGACCTGAAACCAACAACTTAATGAGACATCTGAGCCTCCGTGAAAAGAGCAGCAAGATAAACCCCAATTCAGTAGATGGAAAGAAATAATTAAAATTAAATCAGAATTAAATGAATTAGAATCCAAAAAAAACATAGAAAAAAATCAACAAAACAAAGAGTTGGTTCTTTGAAAAAATTAACAAAATTGAGAGACCCTTAGCAAATTTTATCAGAAAAAGGAGAGAACACACCCAAATAAATAAACTCAGAGATGAGAATGGAAACATCACCACGGAAACAACCAAGATTCAGAACATTATAAGGGAATATTTCTCAAAACTTTATGCCAATCAGTTTGAGAACTTGGCAGAAATGTAGCTTTTCCTAGCAAATATCAACATGAAACTAAACCAAGGTAAGTTAAACCATCTTAACAGGCCCATATCAAGCACTGAAATAGAAACTGCACAAAAAGACCTCCCATCTAAGAAAAGCCCAGGACCAGTTGTTTTTACAGACGAATTCTTCAAGATTTTCAAAGCACAGCTAACACCGATACTCCTCCAAGTCTTCAATAAAATTGAAAGAGAAAGTTCACCACCTAATTCATTCAATGAAGCCACCTAGACCATGGTGCGCCTCAGTGGGAGCCATTATTCTTAAAAGTGCTAAAAGAATTACAAACAGCAGTAAAAACTATGGGTCCTTCTGCCCCTTTTACTTTAACAATCCTTGACTCCATAGCAACTGATTGGCTAACTCCTTATGATTGGTATCAAACTGCAAAATTGGTGCTAACCCCGGGGCAATACGTATTATGGAGAACAGAATATGAGGACCTTGTTAACGGAGAGGTGCAACGGTGATTATTCACTACTTCAGGCCCTAAGCCTACAGTCTCCATGTTAACTGGTCAGGAGGATTTTGCAGACATTAGAAAACAACTTAAATTCTCAAAGGAGATTTTAGAAACCATCACTAAGCTTTCTGTTATGGCCTGGAAAAAGTTACCATCAGGGGAAGGAAAGACCACTGTTCTATCAGGAATTAAGCAACGGCCTGAGGAGCCATATGAGGAATTCATAGCTAGGTTGGAGGAAGCTATTACAAGAATGTTCCTTCCTTCTGAGGGATCTCAAATCATTCTCAAACAATTGACATGGGAGAATGCTAATATTGTGTGTCAGGAATTAATCAGGCCAGTAAGAAAAACAGGAAGCCTACAAGACTATGTTAAGGCTTGCATAGATGCTTCTCCTGCTATGATTCAGGGACTTGCATATGCTGCTGCCATGAAAGAAACGCCTTTTCAAACATATGTGAAAAAGGTAACCAGAGGCTCAGGATATAATCCTGAACAGAGAGTATGTCATAATTGTGGCAAACCAGGCCACGTTCAAAAGGAGTGTAAAGCTCAAAAGCAACAGAAGGGATCAAAAAAGCACCAGGCTTATGTCTTCGGTGTCAAAGAGGGAACCATTGGAAAAGTGATTGTAAATCTAAGTTCCATAAAGACAGAACTCCTCTTCTAGAGGAAACAAAAAACGGACGGAGGGGCAACCTCTCAGCCCCTCCCCAAGAGAGGAACTAAAGCAAACTATTCATGACTTGCCTAGAGCCACTCCAGGGAGTGCTGGATTGGACTTGGCTGCCACTCAAGATCATATCATATCCCGAAATAATGGGGTTGTACTGATAAGAGACAAACATAAAAGGGGAACTCCCTTCGGGAGTAATGGGCCTAATCATAGGCCGGAGTTCAAACTATAAAAAGAATTTTGAGGTTTTACCAGGAGTAATAGACTCAGACAGTCCTACAACTATAAAAGTCATGATAAGGTCTCTAAAAGAGACTATTCAAATTCATAAAGGGCAGAGGATAGCCCAAATACTTTTACTTTCATATCTAAAGTTGCCTAATCCCACCTTGACTCAAAATGGAGAAGGAGGGTTTGGCACCACAGATACTGTAGCCTGGGTTCAGGAAATTACAGATAAAAGACCTTACAAGGCCATTAAGGTCAATGGAAAACAAATAACAGGACTCTTGGACACAGGGGCTGACAGATCCTGTATAGCTGGAAAAGATTGGCCTACGACCTGGCCAGTGCAGGAGACTTCTTCCTCCCTAATTGGATTAGGGATGGCTTCTAATGTAGCTCAGTCAGCTCAGAAACTCAAATGGGTATGTGAAGGGCAGCAAGGCCACTTCAAACCTTATGTTATCCCCAGCTTGCCCTTTTCTTTATGGGGCAGGGACATCATGCAGGACATGAATATGCAAATACGACAAATAGACTCCTCATCAAAGGAGCAAAATTTTTCATAGGGGCCGCTGAGGAGCAGCTTTATGCTGACAAAATAATATGGAAAAGTGATGATCCTGTATGGATTAATCAGTGGCCCCTAACTCAAGAAAAGATTCAAGCCATACAGGACTTAGTTCTAGAACAATTGAGTCAAGGAAGGATAGAAGAGACTACCAGTCCATGGAATACTCCAATTTTTGTAATAAAAAAGAAGTCAGGAAAATGGAGGTTATTACAAGATTTAAGGGCAATTAATGAGACCATGCATGACATGGGAGCCCTTCAACCAGGCCTACCCTCTCCTGTTGCAATCCCACAGGGTAGATATATAATAACAATAGACTTACAGGATTGCTTTTTTACAATAAAATTACAACCAGAAGATTCCAAGAGATTTGCCTTCAGTGTCCCTTCTGCTAATTTTAAACAACCTTATGATAGGTACCAATGGAAAGTGCTACCTCAGGGCATGAAAAACAGCCCTACCTTTTGTCAACAATATGTAAAGAGGGCTATAGAACAAATTAGACAAAAATATCCAGAGGCATATATTATTCATTATATGGATGATATACTTATGACCGATGAAACTAGAGAAAAGACAGAGAAAATATTACAGGATATGGTAGAACAATTAACAAAATTCGGGTTAATAATAGCTCCTGATAAAGTTCAACATGAACGACCTATAGATTATCTAGGAAAAGTGATTGGACATGATTATATTATGTCCCAAAAGACACAAATTAGAATAGATAAACTAAAAACATTAAATGATTTCCAAAAATTATTAGGGAATATTAATTGGATTCGGCCTAGTTTAAAAATAACTACAGGACAATTAGATCCTTTGATGAAAATGTTGAACGGAGATCCTAATCCTAAATCTACCAGGGAAATAACTCCTGCAGCTCTATCCTGTATAAGATTGGTAGAAGAAGCATTGAATACAGCTAAAATACAGCAAATTAATATTACACAAACATGGTCCTTTATAATTCTGGCTACAAGCCTCACTCCCACAGGATGTTTTTGGAGGGATGGGATACTGGAATGGATCCATTATTCCCATAACCCTGGAAAAATAGTTGCTTCATATCCCTTCTTATGTGCTAATTTGATTCTAAAGGCTAGATTAAGAGCTAGAGAATTATTTGGCCAAGAAATACCTAACATTTTTGTCCCCTATAATAAGAAACAATTAGATCATTTGATACAATTTGATGATGATTGGAAAATTGCTGTATTAACTTATACAGGTAAAATAAGCTTTCATATGCCCCAACATCCTTTGTTACATTTTATACTGAAACTCCTGTGATATTTCCAAAGGTTGTGGTTACAGAACCTTTGGTGGGGCATTAACTATTTTTACAGACGGATCTTCTAGTGGAAAGTCTGTGGTTTATTGCAGCACAAGACCACCATTAATATCTTATGACCCAAATGTATCTGCACAACAGGCAGAACTCATTGCAGTTCTGCTAGCATTTCAAAATTATTCAGAGGAGTTTAACCTTTACACAGATGTGTGTGGTTTCCTTGTTTCCTGCCATTGAAACAGCCCTAGTTACTGGTCAATCTAAAGTTAAAGAATACTCAGTAAAATTACAACAGCTATTACAACAAAGAACGACAAAGGTATTTGTGGGACACATCAGGGGGCATACCAATCTCCCTGGACCTTTGTCTCAAGGGAATAAGTTTGCAGACTTATTAACTAAGGAAAGTCATGTAATGTCAGCTTTAGAAGAAGCTCAGGAAAGTCATAGACTACATCATCAAAATGCTAATGCCTTAAGAAAGATGTTTCAAGTGTCCCGAGAACAGGCAAGACAAATTATCAGGGAATGTGAGGCATGCCCAGAAGTTTTTCATCCACAAAAAATGGGAGTTAATCCTAGAGGCTTAAAGCCTAGAGTGTTGTGGCAAATGGATGTTACCCATGTAACAGAATTTGGGAAACTCTCCTTTGTCCATGTTACTATAGATACTTATTCTCATGCCATGGTTGCTACAGCCCATTCTGGACAGGCTGTGAAAGATGTTATTCAACATTTGATTAATGCCTTTGTGGACCTAGGAATTCCCAAGGAAATAAAAACGGACAATGGACCAGCATACACCTCCAAAGCTTTTGCTAAATTTTGTGCACAATGGAAAATTGTGCACAAAACAGGGATTCCGTATAATCCACAAGGCCAAGCAATAATAGAACGGGCTCATCAGACCTTAGAAAACCAATTGACAAGAATTAGACGAGGAGGAGGGAAGCAATACTCCCCCCATTACACTCTTAATCATGCTTTGCTGGTCCTTAATCATTTCAATGCTGATGAGCAAGGAATAACCCCGATGATGAGACATTGGGGCATGGAAAAAACTACAACTTTTCCTTTAGTAAAATGGAAGGATCTACTCACTGGAACCTGGCGTGGGCCAGACATCCTGTTAACATCTGGGAGAGGCTATGCTTGTGTTTTCCCACAGGATGCAGAATCCCCCATTTGGGTCCCAGACAGACTCATCAGGCCTTTCTTGGGCCCAAAAAAGAGCCAGGAAGAAAGTGAAAATACATCGGGAGTGAAAACTGGTGCAGAAGATGAAGACATTCTCTCTATCACCACCGCAGGCTGATTCTACAAAAATCGCTGCACCACCTACGTGGGAATAGATCAAGAAGTTGTGCGAGGAAGCTCGACACACTGTTGAGATCACCGGAAATCAACCCAATCCGGAAAACATGTTTTTAGCCATGCTTGCCCTTGTTTCTTTACGGGTGAAGTATGCTTTTTGTACAATGTATTGGGCGTATGTTCCTGATCCACCTTTGCTTCACCCCGTGGGTTGGACTCACCCATGTAACATAAAAGTACTAATGAATGATACCTCTATACTAGGGGGCATTCCAGTGGGGTCAGAAAAGCCTATGATCTCCACGTATCTAGATTATGAGGGAAGATCTGATGTCACCCCTATATGCTTGGCTTTAAAAGGCCGTGCTCCCTTTGCATGCTTGCCTGTTCACTACAGGACCCTTTATGCTGATGCACCTGATAAGACTAACACTGCTTCTAGCAGTAAGAGGGTGATGTGGGAATTGAGTTTTCAAATACTTGGGTATTTTAATTACAATGAGACCTTTGACAAAGATAACAATGTTAGCATGCCTTTTCCAAATTGTTTAACAACTTACCAGGATAAAGATCAATTTTGGGACAGCAAAACAGAAAAAAACTTCCAACATGGTTGGATTGTGGATTTCCACATTCTGCCTCTCTACATTGGCCTAGGGGTACTACAGATTTGGTATTTGATTTTTCCATTGCCAACCCAACTTATGACTATAAGAAATATTTAAAAGAAAATGAGAAAGTAAAATTCACAAGCTATAAAGCTCCAGTTGGCCCGGAACCGGTAAGGCGTTGGTTCACGCCTGGGTTTGTCACCCCAATGTGGGTTGCTAAATCTAGTCATTATGGAACCACCGTTACCCATAAAAATTTGTTTAGATTTGCTGCAGCTGCAAATATGGTATTGCTAAAAAAGCCCAAAGCTAACCTACCAGAATCAATTGCATTAAGAGCTTGTTTGTCTTATCCATATGCAGCTTTAATTGGAAGTGATAAAAGAATTAATATTACACAAGTAGGGAATTCCTTTTTAATTCAATGTTACTCTTGTCGGTTGACCAACTGTGTTGATGCTTCCATAGATAAAGAATTTTCAGTAGTAGTTATTGTAAAAAGACCTGAATATGTAATGCTTCCTGTAAATTTGCATAATGATCCTTAGTTTGATAATTCTGCTTTGCAAACACTTCGTGTTTTGTATGAATTAATACGACCAAAAAGATTTGTTGCAACATTGATCTTTGGAATTGCTTCCCTTATAGCATTAGTAACCTCGCTTGCTGTATCCACCACTGCACTAATACAACAAGTGCACACGGTGCATTTTGTAAATGAGTTAAATAAGAATGTTTCTCTAGCATTAACAGAGCAGCAAATCATTGATCAAAAGTTAGACAGCAAACTAGAGGCTTTGGAGGAAGTAGTCTTAAAGTTAGGGACTGAAGTTAATAATCTTAAAACCCAGCTGACCACTAGATGTCATCAGTCATTTAAATGTATTTGTGTTACCCCATTGCCTTATAATGACAGCTTAGATTGGGAAGCTATCAAAGTGCATCTACAAGGAATCTGGAAGGACAATAGCTTAACTCATGATATAGGACAGCTACAGGAAGACATTTCAGCCCTTAGTCAAGCTCATTTGGAAACCGCAGGGATAAATTCTTTGGCAGAAGACTTACAGAAAGGATTAAAAAGTCTTAATCCTTTAGATTGGTGGCACTACTTGGTTACATTTGGAGTCATAACACTAATTGTTATATGTATTCTTGTTGTCTTTCCAGTCCTCTTCAAACTAGTCTTCCGTTCCAACTCCTCTATATGAGAAGAAATTTCTCTGGCACATCCAAAAAATAAAAAAGGGGCAAATGCCACGCCTACTCCAGTGGAGACTGCTTAGCATGGGAAACCATCTTTCAGACCTGAGAAAGGGGCTTTAGAGACCTATCTCTGAGTACTGGGACTTCACCAAAGTCTACCTCAGAGAATGGGGCTTTACAGAGACCTATCTCCGAGTTTTGGGACTTCACCGAAGTCTACCTCGGAGAATAGGGCTTCTAAGAGGCCTACTCCTGGAAAGGCTGGCAAACCCCTGGGAAAGATGTGTTTCTGCCTTTTTTTTCCTCATAAGAGTGCCTATTAATCTTTTACTGCTTCTACTGCTCTTTGTACTTACTCATTGTCAACGTTCCTTTATTCAAAGCTCTTTCTTAAGAGTGTTGACGACTCCAATATCTGATGAGTATCTTAAAAAATATGACTAACTCACCAGAGTTAAGTGCTACCCTGAAACCCCTCTTATGGAGGCTAGTAGACAAGTTATAAGTAAATATAAAAGTATTGGGAGTTTCACGAAGTCACTTCAGCAGAAGGAATTGTTTGTAAGGGACTTACAAGAAGCTGTAGGCTCAGCTAGAGCAGAAAGAATGTATGGCAATTGCTGAGATAACTATTTAGGAGAAAGAATTTCCTGCTACTCTCTTTTATTTACTAAGAGACTTGCTAGATCTAGGTCTCCTTGAGGTTTACTATTAAAGAAGAAACAGGAAAGATCTTATGGGAAAGTTAAGGCCTCTATAAAGATAGGTAATGGTTAATTGGTGACAAACATTGTAATCATTGTATTTCTTAGAGATAAGCCGGAAACAAGTGCCTATCAGGTGACCAGCTGGTGACCACCCAAAAATGAAGCCATGCAGCAAGATTGTGTAACCTTTTGCCCTTTCTCATGAAGACTTTTGCTATAAAAGTTTGTTATCCTCTGCATTAAATCACACTCAGCATCCACTCCTCTTGTGTGTGAGTTGTCTGTTTGCCATCTCCCCATCCTATTCCAGGTTCCTCCCCTAGGTGTCCTCCATCGTCCCGACAGAGCCCCGTCTGCGGCACCATGTCTTGATTTTGAATGGTTAATTGGAGATCAAAGTTTCAGTGTTGCACATGTTCATTCTTTGTCCCTCCTTTTCCATGACCCCTTTAACTTCTGAAAGAGAGATAAATGTAAAAAAATGACAAAAATGAAATCAAATAAATATCATCTTGTTTCTGTTTCCTGGTAACTGATTATTTTTGAGATAGTGCTTCTTACTAATAAGAATTATTGGTAGAATCTGAAAACATATTTGAGTAATAAATAGACGAGGAAAAATGTTGTCTCCTATTTTTTATCACTACATTTCTTTTTGTCTAAGTATAAATGCTATACTTAAACTAAGTGCCTAGAGTAAGCAAAATGACTTATAGAGCTCAGATCATACCTTTCCACAGAAGATGACAGCCCCAGAAGAAAAACAGGGCAACAACTTGCACAAGAAAGAGAGAGTTTGATGTCTCCTTAAATCTTAGGATCAAATGCTCATGAGGAGCCCTCGGGACTGATGACAGCTTAAGGACCTAACATTTCCTGTGTCATTCCATCAAAGAAACAGTCACCAGTCTCCCATCACACTGTAGGTGCCACGCCTGACTGTTGACCTTGGCTGTGTCATGAGAACGTGCAGCAGGGCTCTGTCATGGTCACTGGAGAGTCAGGATTGCATACTAAGAGGACATTCATGAAGGTGGTAACAAGGCCTGAGTCAGGGTTTTGTCAGATCTAGATTATTTGTAACAGGCACTACTGTCTTCTGGCTAAGAATGTGGACATATCATCGGGGTCTTGCACACAAATTTATCAAGTGTTAGCTTGCAACATTTCTGTATGAAAGCCAACAAAATATCATCAATGCCCTCTGAACATATTCTCATCAATATTTAGTAAGTAAAAAGCTATAAAATCAAGTTCATCATGAGGAAAATACCGATATGAAAACCAAATTGCAAGAGCATTTACAAAAAATGTTTTTCTGTATGTATCAAATGTGACAAAATATTAAAATTTAATGAAGCTGGGAAAGTTAAATTGATTTCCTTTTTTATTATGGTTGCAACTATCTTTTACATTTCAACTACATAACAAAAAGAAGGTAGGCCAATCACCACCGGTGGCTCACACCTGTAACTCTAGCTATTTAGAAATCTGAGATCTGAGGAAAGTGAATTGAAGTTAGACTAGTTAGGAAAAAACCAGTGAAACTTTGATCTCTGATTAACCATTTAAAATCAAGACATGGAAGTTTGGTTCAAGTAGTAGACTCTTACTCTTGATTACAAAAGCTAAAGGTCAGCTCCCTGAATTCAAGCCCCAGTATTCAAACACACACACACACACACACACACACACACACACACACACACACACGCTCTCAAAAATAACCAGTGACCAGGAAAAAGAAACAAGATATTTATTTTCTTTCATTTTTGTCATTTTTTTTACATTTATCTCTCTTTCAGAAGTTAAAGGGGTCATAGAAAAGGAGGGACAAGGAATGAATATGTGTAACACTGGTATTCAATTGGTACTATGTGGAAAATGACCTATGTAATTTGTTTTTTTGGAAGGACAGGAAAACGGAAAAAGATAAAGTGAAAGGTTAACATTGTCCAAAAGAAATGCATTCAGTGAATTAGAGCTATGGCTCAATTTGAGTGCCATTATTCAGCAAAAGAGCTCAGAGAGAGAGTCCAGGCCCTGGATTAAAGCTTCATTACGGACTAAAACAAAAAAAATAATCATTACCACAAGATTGTAACTAAACCCTTTACAGCATAATAATAATAATAATAATAATAATAATAATAATGATAATAATAATGATAATGATAATAATGATAATAGAAGAAGAAGATGAAGAAGAAGAAGGAAGTTAAAAAAACCAAACTAGTGAGAAAAATTGATAGAGCAAGGGAAGGACTGACCTTTCAAAAAGAAATATATCCATACCTGACTTATATGACTGCAACCTCTGTGTAATTCACATTTATAATAATAATACAAAAGAAAAAACAGAAATTTAGTGCTGGAGTCATAACTCAAATGGGAGGTCATACTAATATGTATGTGATACCAAGGTCAAACCCCTTATAAATTTCTCCTTCAAAAATGGCTCTTCTCATCACTTGTGCTTTCCAGAGCTTATGAAAGTGGGTGCAGCTAAAGAAAGAGAAAGATAATCTGTCAGGCACAGAACTATACTTGCAAAGAGCAATACTCAATAGAACACGTGTTTACTAGACCACATGATGACTCCATGTTTTCTGAAATAAACAGAACTAGTTGGGCTTGAATACATTCTCCACTGTATACTAGATGGGGACTCAAAATTAATGAAACTCTCTGGATCTCAAATTCTTTACAGGTAAAGTGAGCATAACAATACATATCTTATGGGATTATGAGACCTGGTTGTCATCAAACATGGAGTGGGTTTTATCTTAGGTGTGTGTGCAACACTCAAACACTGCTGGAAGGAGTATAAACTGGCATGATGTTTACTGTTACTTAACAGTAATACAACATGCCTGTAATCATACTTACAAAAGAGGATGAGAAAAGAGGATCAAGGTTTTAAGTCTGGACAGGAAACTGGATCAGACTCATCTCCAATGATCTCTAAAAAAGCTTGAGGTGGAGTTTGGTTCAAGTGGTAGAGTGCTAGACTGGAGCATAAGCCTCAGAAACATTGCCCAGGCCCTGAGTTCAAGCCCTGGGACCAGCACAAGCACACACACACACACACACACACACACACACACACATACACACACTAAATTTTGTGTGTTCCTACCCCCCGCTTAACAATATATTCCCTCTTCCAAGCTCACCTGATTTTTTTGTTTTAAAAGGGACTTCCTGTGTAGCACAGGCTGCTCCTAAACTTACAATCCTCCTGGGTACTGGGAGTACAGGCATGCCTACTATAATTGGCTTCACTCAGCAACTCTATTCATAACATATTTGCAAGAATTTCATTCATACTCATGAAGATATTTGGCTTAAAGCTGCTCACAGTAATATTATACTGCACAAAATGTAAATAATATAACTGGGCATGGTACTATCTTACCATATGGTAATACCAGCCAATAATTAGGAACCTGACACAGGAGAATAAGCAGATGAGGAAAGCCTGGTCTACACTGCAAAACCTGGTCTCCAAAGGAAAGAAATTCTATAAATATTAATCTACGATGAAACATACAATATGTTAAATTTATATAATGTAACAAATAGACCATTGTTAATAGAAATAAAATCTTGGCAGAAATTTTAAATACATACATATGCATATATATTTAAACTTAGAGAAATAAAATTTCAAGTGCTTCAATCTGCATCTTTCAGTCTACCTGTCACCTACTTATTTACTGACACATTGATTTCTATTTAGTCTTCACAAAACACTGTTCTCACACATAAGTACACAAAATTGTAAATCAAAAAGTACAAAACAAACATTATCATAAATACAAATGTAGTTAAATCCCTACCATAATAATTTGGAGAAAGCATACATTAAGTTAATGGCATTGTATACTGCTCATGAGGGGGAGTCTAGGAAAACGTAGATTGTGTGTGTGTGTGTGTGTGTGTGTGTGTGTGTGTGTGTGTGTGTGTGTGTGTGTGTGTGTGTGTGTCTGTGTCTGTGTCTGTGTCTGTGTGTTTTCCTTGAGTAAATAATGGAGATAGAATTAGACCTATTATTCTTGCTTGGTCTTTTTGCTCAAAGGTGACACTATACAACGTGAGCCACATCTCCACGTCTGGATTTTGGTTTCTTTTTTTTTTTTTTACATTACTTTTTTATTTTTTTATTGTGAACATACAGTACAGAGGGGTTACAATTACATGGGCAAGATAATAAGCACATTTCTTATCAAGCATTGCAGCCTCCTATTTGTTTACCATTCACATCCCTTTCCAGCATCCCCCTACCCTCCCACCCAATCCTAAACACCCCACCGAAGTTGTAAAGTTCGTTTTCGACATGAAAACTTGTATTTCCCATTGTTGCAACGGGTCCACCTGTATCCTTATTTAAACGACTTGTTTTATCCCTTCCCCTCCACAAGATATACCGACATCAAATACAGTGAAAGCAGGGGTTATACTATGGGGGAGGGACATAAAAAACAACAAAGAAATAATCATATAAATGCATTAGAAACAAATGCATGAAAGAAAAAAACACATTTAAGTACATATCTTAAGGTTCATTTTCCTAACATCACATTATCTGACCTTTTCAACTTGACTCATACATATAATAGATATTGGAAATAAGGGAAACCATGGGACCTCTGTTTCTTTGGGCTTGGCTTACTTCACTTAATATAATTTTTTCCAAGCCTTTCCATTTCCTAACAAATGGGGAAATGTCATTCTTTCTGATGGAGGCATAGAATTCCATTGTGTATATAGACCACATATTCTTGTTCCATTCATCTACTGAGGGGCATCTGGGTTGGTTCCATATCTTAGCTATGGTAAATACTGCTGCAATAAACATAGTTGTGCTGGTAGCTTTAGTGTGGTCTTGTTTGTAAACATTTGGGTAAATGCCCAAAAGTGGGAGTGCTGGGTCATAGGGGAGCAATATGTGAAGTCTTTTGAGGAACCTCCATACTGCTTTCCAAAGTGGTTGAACAAGTTTACATTCCCACCAACAATGAAGTAAGGTTCCCTTCTTTCCACATCCCCTCCAGCGTGTGTTGTTATTAGAGTTCTTGATTTTTACCATTCTAACTGGGATGAGGTGGTATCTCAATGGTGGCTTGATTTGCATTTCTTTTATGCAACCTCTAGGGAGGCTGAGCATTTCTTCAGAGAAGTTTCTCTTTAAGTCTTTAGGCCACTTATTTATTGGGCAGTTGTTTCTTTGAGGATTTGTTGTTGGGGGATTTAATTTTTTGAGTTCCAATTATATTTTAGATATGAGACCCTTGTCTGTTGTATGGCTAGTGAAGATCTTCTCCCAATCCGTACGCTTTCTGTTGATCTTGCTAGCTATGTCCTTTGCCATAAAGAAGCTCTGCAACTTCATGCAATCCCATTTGTCCAAACTTTCCTTGATTTTTTTGTGTTTCTGGGTCTCTATACAGAAAATTTCAGCCTTAGCCAAGGAAAACTAGGGTTTCTCCTATTCCATCCTCTAATGTTTTCAGAGTGTAAGCTTTGACATGTGTTTAAAGAATCCCATAGACTCCACTCCCAAATTACTCAAGCTGATTCAAAACTTTGGCAAAGTAGCAGGGTATAAAATTATTCCCCCAAAGTCAATGGCTTTTCTGTATGCCAACAATGAGAAAAGTGTGGCTGAAATTAGGAAAGCAACTCCATTTGTAATAGCCCCACAAAAAATAAAATACCTAGGAATTAACTTAACCAAAGAAGTGAAGGACCTCTATGATGAAAACTTTAAAAACTTGAAAAAGGAAATCAAAACAGAACTTAGAAAATGGCAAAAACTCCCATGCTCCTGGATTGGAAAGATTAACATTGTGAAAATGGCAATACTTCCCAAGTGTACTTACAAATTCAAAGCGATACCCATCAAAATTCCAACCTCATTCTTCAAGGAAATAGAAGAGGCAATCCAAAAATTCATATGGAACAATAAAAGACCCCAAGTAGCAAAAACGCTCCTCAATGGAAAGAACACTGCTGGAGGAATATCAATACCAAATTTCAAACTCTACTATAAAGCCATAGTAATCAAAACAGCTTCATACTGGCAAAAGAACAGACCTCAGGACCAATAGAATAGAATTGAAAACCCAGAAATGAACCTACAGACCTATAGCCATCTAATCTTCGATAAGGGAGCTAAATAATAGAATGGAAGAAAGACAGCCTCTTCAGTAAATGGTGCTGGCAACATTGGTTAACTACTTGTAGAAAACTAAAGCTAGATCCTTATATATCACCCTGCACCAGTATCAACTCCAAGTGAATTTTGTTTTCTTAATTGGAGAAATATCTCGGATTTACTGCATGGGCTGCTTTAAACCCGAATCCTCAGTTTTTGACCTCTAAAATAGCTAGGTTTTAAAATATGAGCCACTGGTGGAAAGCAACTATGTTAACATTTTTTCATGTTTTAATGAGTTTTAAAGTAAGACATATATGTTACTTTTGAGAATGGCTGGAAATAGTAATTAAAATTTAACAGAATTTAGAACATACAAAGCTGAGGATGGCAAGCAGCTGAGAACAGAATGGAATAAATCAAAATTACCTATGACAGTTTTCAGTCTGTGCACAGAAACGATTACATTGTTGGAGCCCAAGGCCATCAGATAGCTGAACTTCAGCTGGCTGCTATGCTCATGAGGCCATTCTTGTGCTATTCACAAGAATGTGATGTTGTTGGATGGTAGGGATCAGCTACAAGTTCAGAACCTGAAATATTTCTATTGATCTAGAAGGGGAAAAATACCAGGACAAGAAATGTGATTAAAATTGCTGAATGCAAAATCCATCTAGTCAAAGAAAGACAGAATAACTCTTCCTATATCTGAAAAGAGTATTCATTCACAAAGAATCATGAGCTGAATATGGCAGTCAATGTTTGTAGGCCAGCCTAAGTTTTAAGCCTTCAGACGGACATATAGGTAAATGCTATCTTAAAACAAAAACAACAACAAAAGACCCAATGACTGGGAATGTGTTTACTGGTAGAGTGCTGGTCTTACATGCAAGAAGCACTTGATTTGATTCCTAAGTATGACGTAAGCAGAAAAACTGGAAGTGGTGCTGTGACTCAATTGATAGTGTGCTAGTCTTGAGCAAAAGAAGTTCAGGGAGAGTGCACAGACCCTGATTTCAAGCCCCAGCTCTGGCAAAATTAAAAAAAATAACCAAGTGCAAATTGCTGTTCGTTGAAATAAATATGTTGAAGAATTTTTATACTCTCTAGAAAATTGTGCTGTTGGGAATTCATAGTGAACTTTGTTAGGAAAAATTAAAATAAATTAATGAAATATTATCTGGCATTGGAAAGTACACAGTGAGATGTAAAAATGAGTGCTGCCTATGGTTACTTGATACAACAATGTTATAGATACACTTGCCAGATTGTGATTTTTTTAAGTATACAATCGTGGGGTTTTTCTTTTTCAAAATAATTTTATTGCTGGGCCTAGAGACTAAGGAGACTGAGAACTGTTCAAATCCATCCAGGGCAGAAAAGTCTGTGAGATCTTTATATCCAACTAAAAGTTCAGAAAATGTGAAGTGGCACTGTTGCTCAAGTGGTAGAGTGCTAGTCTTGAGCTGAAGAGTTGAGGGACAATGCCCAGACCTAGAGTTCAAGCCCCACAACTGACAAAAAATAATAATAGTAATAATAATAATGTTGTTGTTACTATTAAGGTGTTATATATAAAGGCTACCAATTCATAAGGTTTTCTTTGCTACAAGAAATACATATCCATCTTCATTGCCAACAGCCAGGATTTGGCCATCTGCCTTCCAGCTGATCTCTGTGTGTAGAGGCAATGTGTAGTACAAAGCAATACAAAACATTTCTGACTATAAATAATTTTTCTCTGCACATCTTAAAAATCAATGCTGACAACATGAAATAAAAAACCCTAAGTTTAAAACATTCTTCTAGACAAGTTAAAGAAATCCTGATAACAAGTATTTTAAAAATAATTTCAGAGAGCTTGAACTCAGGACGTGGGTTCTGTCTCTGAGATTTTCTACTCACGATTGGGTTGCCACTTTGAGCCACAGTGCCTCTTCCAGTTTTCTCGTGGTTAGTTGAACAGAAATGTCTCACCAACTTTCCTCTCCAACCTGGCTTTGAACTAGATCTAGAGATCTGAGCCCTCTGAGTAGCTAGAATTATAGACATGAGCCCCTGGCACCTGGCTTATAGCTTACCTGAGACAGAGGCCAGTTAATATTAAATTCAATCATGTTTAACTTTGTAAAACAAGGCTAACTGAAATGCCTTCCACTAGAAATAAGGAATCAAATGTGTAAGTGGGTTACAAAGATCTTACCAAAAGCTACATATTTTCCTTGTGTTTTTTTTTCTTCCAAAATTGTGTGCTTTCCAGAATCATACCTTTTCTTTCCTTGCTGGTTTCTTTATTTTATTTCATCAATGTCCACAGCTTCTTCAGCCATCATTTATTTATGTGAAGAGCTTTCAAACATCTATTGTCAGTCTAAATTCCTTGTATGCACCTCTCATCAACTGCCATAAAAACTTGTGAAACAGTAATCATCTCTTATCATTATTGGATATTAATGTGTAAGTAAAACTTAAGAAAATAAATAATAATATCAATAAGTATAACGATTTTAATAGTAATGCTGAACATAAATACAACGTTGATTATATTCTGAGCAATATAAAAACCTCAAGGAAAACAAATCACTTTTTTTAGTGCTGATATTATGCTTTAAACTCAATACCTTACCTTCTCACTTAAGCTTTTTCCCTCAAGCATGGTGCTCTGTATTTGAACCACAGCTCTCCTTCGAATTTTATTTGGGGGATAATATAGAGATAAGAATCTCATAGAATAAAAAAAAAAGATTTGTGTCCCTATCTTGGGGTTCATTTCACATAACATTCTCTTATAATGTTATATGGTACCATGTACTACTTACTGCAAGTGAGGTTAACCATGGGACCAATGGTTATTTGAGCCTCGTTTATTTCACTTAATAAAATTGTTTCCGTGTCTTTCCATTTCCTAGCAAATGGGGCGATGTCATTCTCTCTGACGGAGGCATAGAATTCCATGGTGTGTGTGTGTGTGTGTGTGTGTGTGTGTGTGTGTGTGTGTGTGTGTGTATCACATTTTCTTGATTCATTCATCTACTGAGGGGCATCTGGGTTGGTTCCATATCATAGCTATGGTAAATAATGTTGCAATAAACATAGTTGTGCTGTTAGATTAATATGGTCTTCTTTTTGAACATTTGGGCAAATGTCAAAAATGGGATTGCTGGATCATAGGGGAGCTCTAACTGGAGTCTTGGAAAAATTATATCAAGTGAAGTAAGCCAAACCCAAAGAAACATAGGTCCTATGGTTTCCCTTACGTGCAATAACTATTATATGTCTCAGACAAGCATACAAGTTCAAAAACTATGTACATACAACCAGATAAGATGATGTTAAGCGAAATAAACCCCAAGATAGAGTTTATAGTCTACCATGTTTTTTTTTCTTTTTATGTTCCTCCCCCCATGGTTTAACCCCTGTTTAAACTGTATTTAATGAAGGATTGGGATTGGGGGGGAGGGGGGAGGCTGGGAAGGGATGTGAAGGATAAACAAAGGAGGAGGCTGCAATGCTTGGTAAGAAATGTATGCATTATCCTGCCCATGTAACTGTAACTCCTCTGTACAGTATGTTCACAAATAAAATTAAATTTAAAAAAAAAAAAACTGTATTTAATGTTGGTGCCCTGCATCTTGTATACACCCTTCTCTAGCTTGGGGAGGGGAAGGAAAAAAACAAAACGTTTAAATAGGGCAGGCTGACCCGTTGTAACAATGAGATGCACAAGACACTATGTTGAAAAAGGAACTTTACAATATGGGCAGGGAAGCAGGGAAGGAAGGAGAGGGGGAGTGTAGTTGTGGAGGTGGGAGGGAAGAAAGGGTAGGGGAAAACAAAGGAGGAGGTAACACTGCTTGATAGAAAATTTACTCATTACCTTGTTCATGTAACTATAACCCCTCTATACTATATTTTACAGTAAAAACCCCTTTTATAAAACAGAAAGTGTCATGTACACCAAGTATAGTAGCCCACATGTAGAATAACTGCTGATTGGGAAGCAGAGATGACAAGGATCATGGTCTGAGGCCAGGCCAGAGAAAAAAATGCCAAGACAGCCATCTCAACAAATGAGCTTTCCATAGTGGTTCACATCTGTAATCCTAGCTAATTATGTGGGAGGGATAGGTAGCAAAGTCTCAGTCAATCTAAGATCAGACCCAGACAAAAAGTTCAAGACCTCAAGTAATTAAATGGACTAGAAGTATGGTAAAAGTAGTTGAGCTTCTTGATGCTATACAACCAGAGTCCTGTCTAGCAAGCAGAAAATCCCTGAATAGAACCCTTCCACCAAAAAGCCTAAATAACTTTATCCTATTTGAACATCTAATTTCAAGGCGACTGACAGATCCGAGATGGTGACATTCTCTTTAAAATTAGCTATTCAAAAGAGACAAAGTTATTTAGGTTTTGAAAAAATTGAAAAGGAAAATGCATGTGATTTTTGTTAGCTCTATAATTCTTGAAAACATAAAATGTACTCAAGTATTTAATATATATCCATATGTGTGCATATGTCCATGTAAGTATGTATATCCATGTATGTATGTATATATGTATGTATATATATACATACAAATGGTTCATCTCTTTTCTGTGTAGCCAATGGTACAAATGAATCTGTATAATCACTACTCAAATGCATGAATAAACAAAGAGAATGAGCAGAGAACTCATATTCAGGAAATTATGGCTAGCCCATAACCCTGAAAATCTTTTACATCAGTTTGCATATTTCTGTGACTGCAGTACAGGGACCATACGACGACAGTGGGATACCAGGCAGATGAATTGAGAAATGAGAGATACAAATGTTAAAAAATATTCTTTCTGATGGTTAAGTAGAATTTCTTGTATGTGTGTGTGTGTGTGTTTGTGTTTGTGTGTGTGTGTTTGTGTGTGTGTGTGTGTGTATTACATTTTTTGATTAATTTTTCTCTTGAGGGTTATCTGGGCAGATTCAATAAGAATGGTTGGGCTGAAACCTTTACTATATCCTGGTTTGTAATCTTTCCGGTAAATGACCAGGAGTAGAGTTGTTGGATCATATGGTAGTGGGTAGTCAAAAGAGGCGTGAAGGTTTAAAAAGTAGAAGAATGAACAGGAGAAAAGGGGGAAAATGCAGAGAGGAATCCATAAATATCCTACAATATTAAGAAGAGTGAAGGAAGAAGTGCATAGATGAGGGGTGGATGAGAATATTGAAAGGGTTGGCATTGATCTAGGTATATTGTACGCATAAAATGATCTGTTTAATGATAATTCCTATGCTACTTAAAATAACAATTAAAAAATCATGTCCCTAAACTGTTATGCAATTAGAAGCAAAGAAGGAGAATTTGCTCAGATCAACTCCCGGGTCTATAAGTCTTTTTTGTTAGGATAAGTTTTAAAACAACACTAATGATACATATCACTGAAGAAAATTTAATGATTTTCAGCTATTTAAAATAATCATTTTTGGAGATATGGCTCAAGTGGCAGAGTGCTACTTAGTGAGCAAAGCTGTCAGATATTGAATTCAAGTCTCAATCTCGAACAAAAGTACAAACAATCAGTAAAATTCAGGCACTTTCCTGGGCTCTGGTATCTTTAATCCTACCTTTAATCAGAAAGCAGAGATCTGGGGATCTCAGTTCAATGTCAGCTTAGATAGGAACGTCTGTGAGACGCTCATCTCCAATTCACTGCCAAAGAAAGCTGGAGTGGACTCATGGCTCAAGTGGTAAAATGATAGACTACAGCAAAAAGCTCAGGGGCAGAACCCAATCCTTGTGTTCAAGCCTTAGAATCGAGCATATACATACACAAGGAAGTCAGTCACTCAAGTTCTCAATCTTCCATTTCCTTAATCCTAACTCAAATCTTGGACAGAACCCTAAGAGCAACCTCGATGATAATAGTAACCCAATCCTAAAATTAATGGAAAATATATCCTAACAGATTCTCATTGTCTTTGAAATGATTTATTTGCACTTTGCTACAAATTCTACAGATTCCCTTACTTGGACTCTGAAATCGTTCCCTATTATGAATCATTAAGCTCGAATCTTCATATCATGAAAACTACCATAGGTTCCACTGATCTTAACTTTTTCTGAACTCCTCTGTCTCCAAAAAGAAGTTGCAGGTTTACTTAAAATCTACTCTAGTTCCTAACCCTAACTATATATCTAAACCTTACTAGAAACCTAACATTAAATTTAACCCTATTGAACCCTGAATAGGAAACTTAGGAAAACTCTGGAGTTTTTGTTAAGTTTCAAACTTATTTTACTTGAAAGTGTTAGCAGAAAACTCAGTTTTACCTTAAAGCTTACCCTTCCCTAAGCCTAAGTCTAACCTGAACTAGACAAGCAACCCTAGCCCTAGAACTAATAGCCTCTGGATTCTAAAAGCCATACAAATACATTAGTTTTTATTCATCCTAACTTTGATTCAACTCATCTCTCAAATAGTTTGTAGTTTTTCTCATTATCTTGCCATTTTTGTAACCCTAACCCTAACTGGAATATTGAGGCTAACCCTCACACTAACCATCCCCTAATCTTAATAATTATTAGCAGTTTCTTACTTCACATTCATCCTAATTCTAACTAGGCTTGTTATTCGAAGATTTACTTTCAGTTTGACCCTAAACTTTCCATTTCCCTAATGCTAACACTAACTCCAGCTGGAACTGAAACCTAACTTTCACCCTAATGATAGTCCAATTCTAATGTTTAAGAAAAATACTCTGTTTTTATTCATTCTAATGAATACTCCAGTTTGCACTCTGGATATGAGTTTCAGTTTTCCCTAATTCCCATAAATTTTCTGACTCTTCCTCTGAAGTTATCTTGTTCCCTAACATGAACCTTTATATTATTTGTCCTCACATTCTCTTATCAGGAAAAATACTGTAGTTTCCAATGATCCTACCTTTTCCTGAACCCCTGTGCCCTAAAACAATTTCAGATTTACTTACCATCTATTCCATTAATTAACTCTAACTCTCAACCTAAACCTGGCTGGAAAACTCTCATTAATCATTACGAGAATGATCACTGAGAAATAAATATAATGATAATGTTCTAGTTACTGTTCAATCTCATATTTTTGCTTCCACTTGTTAGTGAAAACTGAATATTATACTAAAAACTTTCCTATTCATAACACTATTCATAATCAGAACAAAATACTGACCCTAATGTTAATCCAAATTATATGTCAATACTAACACTAACACAAGTACACTAGTTTTCACTCATCCTAACTTGATTCAAATAAGCCTTCCAAAATAGGTTTCAATTTTTTTCCAATATCTTAGTCATTTTCTAACCCTAAACTTAATCTTAACTAGAACATTGAGAATAACCATAACCCTAATTGCAAGTAGATTTTAATATTAATATCAATACTCTAGTTCACATTCATGCTAATTCTTGACAGGCTTATTCTAAAATTTACCTTCAATTTGACTCTCATTTTTTCTCCTTCACTCTAATCCCAATCATGTCTAGAATCCTAACCATATCCTTGACACTAATGTTATCTTACTTCTAAAATTTATGAAAAATGGTTGTTTTGTGTCATCCTTACTGAAATTCCACCTGTAATTCTTGAAATAAATTGAAGGTTTTCCTAAACGCTATAGATTTTATCACTCTTAACTCTGAATCTATCTTGTTCCTTAACAGGAATCATTATATCCATTGATCTCAAATCCTGATATTATGAAATACATTGTACTTCCACTATCCAAGCTTTTCCTGAATTCCTAGAACCTAAAATAAGTTCAGATTTACTTAACATTTAAAACATTTGTTTTCTTTTTCTTTTTGTCGAACGTGGGGCTTGAACTCTGGGCCTGGGCATGATCCCTGAGCTCTAGGTCATGATCCCTGAGTTTTTTAGCTCTATGTGTGCACTTTACCACTTGAGCCACAGCACCACTTTTGAGTTTTCTGGTGGTTAATTGGAGATAAAAGTCTCATGGACTTTCTGCCCCGGCAAGCTTTGAACTGCAATCCTCAGAAAACAGCTTTCTGATTAGCTAGGATAATAGGCACGAGAAACTAGTTTAAACAATTTCTTTATCCTATTCTCAACCCCCTTTAACCAGACACCTAATCCTAATCACAATCTAATTTAACCCCAAATAGTTACTGTAAGGAAAATTGTCTAGATTCTATTCAATCACACATTTTTTTTGCTTCTACTTCTTATTGGAAAACTAAATTTTACACTAAAGCGTATCCTTCCCTAAACCTAACGAGAAAAAAATGTAATTCACCCTTTAAGCCAAATTATGTCTGAATGTTTAAAGTAACACAGACACTGGTTTTCATTGATTCTAACCTTGATGCCATTCATTCTTCTTAAAATATGTTACTGTTTTACATCTTTTTATATCGTACATCTTTTTCTCATGCTAACCCCAAATCTAACTGGAACACATTGCCTAATCCTAAACCTACATATAACCGAATCATAATGTTAATAGCAAGCTTCTATTGCACTTTTATTCTCTTGCTCAACATGTAGGTCTAAATTTTACTTGCATTTTGAGCCTACATTTTTAAGTGTTTTTCTATTTCCTGTCAGGTTTTCTTTTTCTTTATCTTTTTATTTTTTTTTTTATTTTTTTTTCAGTCATGGGGCCTAAATTCTAGCATTGGGCGCTCTCCCTCCACTCTTCAGATCAAGGCAAGCGATTTACCACTTGAACCACAGCGCCACTTATGGTTTTCTAGTGGTTTATTGGAGATATGAGCCTCACAGACTTTCCTGCCTGGGCTGCTTTGAACTCCGATCCTCAGACATCAACCTCTTGCGTAGCAAGGATTACAAGCGTGAGCCACTGACACCCATCTTTATTATTTTTTTAAATTTTATTTTATTGTAAAGATGCTTTAAAGTCAAATTAGTTACACGAGTATGGTAATGGGTATATTTCTTGTTGAGCATTGTTAAACACTTCTTTGTTGTTCTCCTACTACCCCACCTCCCTTACTCCTCGTTCCCCATGGTGTAAAGTTCATTTTCAACATAGGGTCTTCTAAGTATCATTGTTGCATCCTGCATTGAACCTATTTCACTAATCCTAATTCTAATTCTGTCTGGGATCCTAAACCTAAACATAATAATAATGATAGCTCAATTCAGAAGTTAACAAAAATATTCAAGTTTTTGTTCATCCTATTAATCCACTATACAACTTGAATTAATTGCAGTTTAGCTCATTTTTTTCCCAAATTAGATTATATGTGCAAATATAAAGATGAAACTTTATGTGAAATACAGAAGATCTTTGGAAGAAGAAGTAATAAAAAGAAAATAGAGGCAGGGAGTATAATCAAATGCTTTAAACATATTATGGTATTCCACTTCTGACAATAAATAACCATTAACAAAATACCTAGAATTTTTTAAGAGAGCCATTGATATATCTGGGGAATAAAATACTTGTGTTAGATAAACTTTGTTCATGCATATTTTATATTGTTATTGGTCAATTATTTAACTTAATGAACAAAAATATATCAAATAAGATTCCATGAAAAATACACAGAACAGTTTTTTAGTAATTGAGAAAAAGTTATAGTCATGAATTTTAGGAAACTAAATTTCTATTTCCCTATGAAGCAATGATTTAAGTTTACTAATCTAGTTACTTTAGACATCATAATTGGCATGAAAAACAACTAACTGTACATCTTGTTTCTTGAATGAGTGATGTTTAAACATGGTCTTTCATTCAAATGAATACTTAGGTTTACTTTCAAAATAAATGCAATTTTATCTCCTTTCACAACAAGTACTTGCCCTGCAATTAAATGTATTAGTATATTCAGGTATTTAAAAGCTAAAATTTCTATTTTTGATATGTAGTTCTACATATTCAGAATGACACGTTTTTTGTATTCGTAAATGTCTAACCTCTGGGATTTTTGCTTCATCAATATAAATTATATCATGAGGTTGTTGCAAAGGATCCAGTAACCAGTGTGGTCAAAAATATTTCCTAAATTCTAAATTTAAGTCTAATCATTTTTAGCCTTTGATTATATCATTTATTGTCTCTTCAGAGCAATTAAGCTAAAATAATTACTACTTTTTAAACATTTTGCTCACATTGTAAATAATATCAACACAGGTCACAAAGAGACTGATTATTTCAGACTCATCATATTTGGTAAAGTTAGTGTGAAGAATGTAGAGAGCAGAAGGTTCTTATACTCAATAAATATTTTTGCTTAATTTAAATTACATTAAATATCTGGATTTCTAATTTGGAGGTTAATCACATGGAAACAGGAAAATAATTTTTAAAAAATAATTACTTTGGGACCATTTTTCTTCTTAAAATATAAATTAAAAATATCTCTAAGAAATGTATTTTTTTCAATAAAATGTTTCAACCCTTAATAAAGTGCTTTATACTTTAATAAAAGGCTGTCTCAAAATAGAAATTCTGCAACTAATCTAATGTATGTTTTCATGCACAAAATTCTGTGGCTTCTAGTCTTATGTGATTTTAATTATATTTTATATTTGTGACATGATCCCTACTTATATTTATTACAAACTTCTGTAATTATACAAATCATGCCGGTATACACTAACTTACATAAGATAATATTCAAACAAAATTATCTTTTTTTTATGTCTCCAACAGGGATGGATGCTGTGCTGAAGTATATTAAATGAAAGCACTCTAACAAAGAATCTTTATGAAATGGAAATTTGCAACATGAGGATGGGAACATGAGCACTTTCTACTTGGCTGAACAGGAATTTTTGTTTCTACAGTACTTTCTTGCCTTTTAATCACACAGGGAAAGCCATAAAATTTGAAATGCATATGAAGGAATTGCATTCCTAAAAGATGTGGCAACCCTGCTCAAAAGGTCGATCTTATCACTGGTTCTTTGCGCTTGCTGCCTGATCTATTTCTCTATCATATGTTTCATATTATTAAACATATTAGTATTTCAGCAGTAAGTATATTATAGGAAATTCCTGAAAATCACAGCTATTGCAGTTTAATAATCAGAAGAGAGGAAAAGGATTATATTAATCTCCAATTTCTCCCTTTGGCCTTCAATTTGCCAATCAATTTTCAAAACAATCATGTAAGATGTTAGTTTATTTTTCCCTTTTTAATTAGAGATTAAGCAAGTGTTTTTTGCAGTAAAAAGTGATGACAGTGGTATCAGAGCTCTGATAAGGGCACCTTCTCCTTAACAAGTAATGCTCTATGGACTGTAAACATAGAAGCCACACTAAAATTCTCTACACACACACACACACACACACACACACACACACACACAAACACACACACAAACATACACACACACACACACACACACACAGCTGCCACCCAGACACATCAGAGATAAGTTCCATTCCCTTGTAATGATAGTTGATTGATGTTTGCTGCATTGCTTTATCTCAGCTTCAAGATCTTGCTTGGACCTTTATCTTTCCCCGAGAGCAACTCCCTAATTCTTAGTATACCGTGTGTCTGTGTATTCACAATAGGTTCCTGGCTGCTTCAGGCCAATTAATACCCTGAATAGAGTATCCTCAAACTTCACATCCAAGTCAAAACTCCATGAGTTTATACATCGTTGCAAAATACTAAAATTTATTGGATATAGAAACAAAGAGAAAACCCACCTTGTTACTTTAGCAGCAATTGACATCATGAAAGTAGAAGAATATTAATCAAGAACTGAGGTAAGAGAATGGGAGTATGTCTAAAATGTTGAATACTGGATGTGTGTTACAGATACAAAATCATCATCTATAGGCTTATTTATTGAAAAGGTCATCATATATTGAAAGCACTATTTACAAATACAGTTTTCCAGGTACTTTGCTTACCTATCACTTCTGATGACAAATCCGCTCATGAATTTTTATAGGATCTTTGAATAAATGACACAATTTGCATGTATGTATCATCTTAAGGAAAGACAGTATGCTTTTACATCTTTCTTTCTATATGACAAGCCCTTATTTTTTGTTTCCCTGTTTGCTGAATAAATGTATTCCTGGAAACAGAATATTCACATCAAATCTGGGTGTAATTTTTATTTTTTAAATTTGAAATATAAACTTTGTTGTGACTAGTCATTTTCTAAATATGAGTGATATTCATGAACACTAAAATGTTGGTGCCTTTAAGTAAATTGAGACTTGATGTGGTATTTGTCTAATTGACTTAACCAACAACAATAACAACAAACATTTAGTTAGTAAATGCAAAATAAACAATAATATCCAGCACTTGCTCCATTGTTGCCCACTGTCTATAATTGTGGAGGAAGTTTCCAATATAGAAGAGATCACCTTTCTGGTAGGCAGGGACCAGGTTCATCACCAGCATGTCCAGCAGGCCTGCCTCCGGGCTCCATATATTGCATGGCACATTCAGGGTCATGGCTGACTCATTGGCACACTAAGTTGGGAAAAAGAATCAGAAAAAAACCATGGAAATGAGAACACTTCCAAATGAGTAATTGTGATAGAGTAGATTGAAAACTATGCAGAAAGCATTATCTCAGTAAACCTAAATTACATAAGAAGGTTCTACTCTGGACCAGGTTGGGGTTAAGTAGGTTTTCTATCATGAGTATACCTTGCCTGAGTTGCCTTGTGATTTCCTAGGTTTCTTTTTGGACAAATCTCTGACATGGTTGGTTGGTGGCTTGCCACTGATCCAGTGTCTACAGCTTTGACTGAAGCACCCATACTTCTCTTGGCTGAGACCAGAGTCTCGCGACCTGCGAATACAGCACAAGAACATGTTTCTGGTTCCTGAGTCACAGGCCAAGTGAGCTGGCTTGAGCCAACTGTGAGTTACCGTGGCCTGCTATCAGGGTTCCATGTTCTATTCCGTTGTGAAGGAGGCAGCGTCACCTGTCAGGGCCCAATGACCTCTGCTGCTTCCTCACACAAGAAATATTCCCATCCAGCCAATATTGCAATGTATACATGTAGACAAGTTAACAGCACATCTTGTTTGTGAAATCCTAATCTGCTCGCCCTAGGTTCTGGCTTGTTCTCAGCTTCCAGGAGTCACTCCTAGGTCACATTCATGGCCTATCTGTGACTATTCCTCTCATCTGGCTCAAATCATTTGGTGTCTCAGGGCCTTCTGTGACTGCCACATCTTTCTGGCAAGTATTTTTGACATCTACATCCTAGCCCATTGTTTACTTTCTGTAGCCTAATCTGTTTGTCCTTGGAACCCCTCTCTTGTGTCATCGGGAGCTAATGCAAATACATAGAAATCGGAAAAACTAAGAAGTGTTGGAAAACATACATTACACTCATAATCATCCATTGTACATGTGTCCATTTCTGTAAGAGAGAAAATTATTTTTTATACTTGCAATATTCCATGGAGGCAAGCAGAGAAAGGAAGAGCTGCTGCATTGTCTTCTTATGATGATTAGGATTTGTTTTACTATAGCTTTGAAGGAATATAGTATTTAAGGTAGAAATCTGCTCCTTTGCTTTTTACAAGCTAATCGTTCATATAGTTATTTGCCTCTGTACTCTCTGCTTCTGTGTCCCATGATCCGTCCTCCTCCCTCAGCACAAAGGGGAAGAAGGAATTTCACACATTGCTGAGCTGTTGTCCAATCTCTGCATAGGAATTTAAGATACAATAGTTACTGTGGTTTGTGTGCGTGTGTGTGTGTGTTTGTGTGTGTGTGTGCGCGCGCGCATTTGTGACCTTGGACCCTTTGCCTTCTCCCTTAGCATTTTTCCTCAAAGCTATTGCTCTACCCTCTGAGACACAGCTCTACTTTGAGCTTTTTGTAGTCAGCTGGAGATGAGAGATTCGTGGAACTTTCCTACCCAGCATAGACACTGCTCCTCTTCAGCCTCATCTTTCCTCGACTGTGGCAATGGCAGTTCAGTTTCTGGATTTCCCATCTGAGCACAGGCACAAGCCATCCTCCACTGCACATGTCTCTTTGTATTCCTGGAGGGGTCAGGTCTTCTCTCAAAACTTAGTGCCCTGAGGGTAGAACCTCTGAAACTCAGAACCAAGTTTCCTGATTAATTAGGATCACAGGCCTGAGCTATATATGAACAGCTCAGTACGTGCCCTCCCATATTTTTGGGGGGTTGAGGGATTGTTCCTGAGGATTGAAATCTGGGCCTGGGCCTGTCCTCAGCTTTTCAGCTCAAAGTTAGGTCTCTACCACCTTGAGGGACAGTACCACTTCTGGTTTTCTGGTCGCTTATTGGGAGATCAGAGTTTTATGGATGTTTCTGCCCGGGCTGACTTTCAGCTGCAATCCTCAGAACTCAGCCTCTTGAGTAGCTAGGATTACAGGGGTGAGCTACCAGTGCCCAGCACAGGATCCCTTTTTGCAAAAGCTTTTGGCGAATTGAACTATGTTGAATTAAGACAAATATATCACTAATTTCCCCAATAATGTGTTTCATATTCATTTTTTTTTGTTTTTTGTTTCTTGTTTTGGTTCTGGATGTGGGGCCTAAACTCTGGGCCTGGGTGCTTTCCCTCAGCTCTTCAGCACAAGGCTAACGTTCTACCACTTCAGCAACAGCACCCCTACCGGCTTTTTTCTTTTTGCTTATATGGTGCTGAGTAATCGTACCCAGGGCCTCATGCATGAAACGCAAGCACTCTACCACTGAACCACCTCCAGCCCCTTATATTAGTGCTTTGTGAAACAATATATTCATGACCCATAATATCATATGCCAGTCCTCCTTTAAAATACATTCAAATAGTGGGGCTGAGAAGGTGGCTTAGTGGTAGAGCGCTTGCCTTGCATGCATGAGGCCATGGGTTTGATTCCTCAGCACAACACAAGCAAAAAGAAAAAAGCTGGAAGTGGCGCTGTGGCTCAAGTGGTAGAGCGCTAGCCTTGGGCTGAAGAGCTGAGGGATAGTGCTCAGGCCCAGAGTTCAGGCCCCACGACCGGACCCAAAAAAAAATTCAAATATTTGTATTATCATATAGTATATTATACAATATATACATACATATATACTTATATTTTATTATATATTATATATAAATGATGTATATAGTGAATACGGAAAACGATCCCAATTCCGGAATTTAGCTTTTCCTGTCACAATGTTACCCAGTCTTCTGTCAGACATGCAGATTTTCATCAACAATCTCCCTTGTTAGTTGTTTTTTATTTCTTGAGTAAATGAGTCTTCTTTACCACCAATAGGCTACATACAAAAATGGTATGAACGCCGGGCGCTGGTGGCTCACACCTGTAATCCTAGCTACTCAGGAGGCTGAGATCTGAGGATCATGGTTAAAAGCCAGCCAGGTCAGGAAATGCTATCAAATTCTTATCTCCAGCTGTAGCTCAAAGTGGTAGAGTGCTAGCCTTAAGTGAAAGAACTCAGGGACAGTGGCCAGCTTTTAATTTCAAGCACCACCATTCTGTACACACACCCCCTACACACACACTCTTCACTCGGTCCCTTCCTAAACCCTCTGTCCTCTTCACTGAACTGGTGATTGCCAGTTTCTGGATTTCCCACTGCAGCATGCCAACCAGCCTTGTTCCCTCTGCACATGCACCTCTGCCACACTGCGGGGCCCAGGCCTCCTCTCAGAATCCAGTGCCCTGGGATAGAGAGCAGATGAAATTCAAGGATTCTCAGAACGTGTGCTTCAAGAGAGGGAGACTCAAAACTGTTCCTCACCTGGTATACAGAGACGCATTGATCTATTTGTGTAGAACAATGCCAACATGGTCAGAAAAAAATGTTTTGCTACCCCAAACGACACCCTTTTCTAAAGACTGTTAGATATTCCCTCAGATTTTTACATGTTAGAGGTTGTAGCTTTTGATATAATTAACACGAAAAGGCAGCCACAATGACTTTTTTGGGGGGAGGTCTGGTGCTGGGGCCAGAACTCTGGGCTTGGTTGCTGTCCCTCAGCTCTTCAGCTCAAGGCTAGCACACTACTACTTGTGCCACAGCGCCACTTCTGGCTTTTTTTCTTTTATTTATGTGGTGCTTGGGAATCAAACCCAGGGCCTCATGCAGGCAAGGCAAGCATTCTACCAGTGAGCCACCCTCTCAGCCCCCCCACAATAACTTCTTACAGAGAAAAATGCCTAGCCAAGTAAACTAATATGTGCAGCAAGCTCATTTCCAGACCATTCTCCAAAGGCAGGCATGGAACTCTTATTGTGTCATCTTGATAACTTACAGTCCATGACAACCATCATGGAGACTTAGAAAATCTTCATGAAAACCCCAAAGCAAGGAACATCTTAAGAGCATAAAACTGCAGCAAATATTTAACTCTAGCTTTTAAAATTTATATGTTCTATATTTACACAGTGCAGACTGGCTCATTGTTGGCAGAGAGCTTCAAACATCAACACGTTTACCCGACTAGCTGGAAAGGGGAAGTTATCCCTAGTAAGAGGTGGGGGCTTGAGATTCATGTGGGACCAGTTTCCAAAGACACCTGTAGTGATATAACACAGAGCTTTTGTCTCTCAGCATCAAGGGTCCTATCTCGGCACAGGCTGCATCCTCCACTGCCTGCATTCCTTGTGGCTCCCTCTAGTCACCAGTTCCTTGTAAATCCAGATTTGTTCCCCTGGTCCAGCACACTCTGCTTCCTCCCAATCAGGCCCCATATGCCCAGCATATCAGATTGGATGTAGAAAAGACCAAAGTCTTTTGTTTTCAAGAATTGAACAACATCATGTAAACATGGACATTTTAATACCATTAAAACAATAAATAGTAAATCATGAAAAAAAGTAAAACAGACATTTGCCCAGGGAGGAGGGAGGCAAGATCTAACACTAGATCTTCTTCCAAGTTGCCTGCAGGCAGGAAGACTACTTCAGGGTCTACAATGGAATCTACCACCACACGTAAGACAAGATGTTCTTCCTGAGTTCTCAACTGGACACTGGTTCCATAGGGAGTCCATAGAAATCAAAACCTATTGTGGCCGTTCTACACATGAAAATAACCACATTCCATCCACACGCTTGGTGCAGTGCAATGATGGCTCCAGATATCTACCTGTCAGCACCATGGACATCACTGGGGGCTTCGTTAGCATGGGTTCAGGAGGGACTGCATTACGTTGACAAAAATCTGGGAATGGAAATAGGTACATGAGTATTAGAGTGAACTGCAGAAGTTCTGGTGTGACTCAACTGCCATGAGGATGGAATGGAGGAAGTTGTAGCATTTGAGTTGAGACTGAACTTTGATGAGAAGACAGGTTCTTGGGGTGCCCTCCGCTGAAGAAAGCATCCCAGTGAGTCTGAGGTCTTTCAGTTGGGGGCTCGTCCGGGATCCAGGCGCCCCCCAGACCCCAAATTCCAAGACCGGTAGGAGGTAAGATAGAGCTCTTGTGTCTCGTGTCTTGTGTGTTTGTCACTTTCATTTTGCATTCTGGGATCCAAATCTGTATTTGGACTAGAGGGAAAAGCAGACGTGCCCAGTACCCTAGTCCCGCCCTGGAGCCCTGCTCCAGGGTGGTCTGAATCTGTATTTGGGCCAGAGGGAAAAGGAAACGTGCCCAGTACCCTGGTCCCGCCCTGGAGTCCTGCTCCAGGGTCGTCTGGAGGAAAGAGGAGATCCGAGTGTCTCTGTTCTGGGGAGTTAAGGCGAGGCCGGCCACTCCCATCTGTAATTCCTTCCTCATCTGCACTCGGTTGCCGCACGGCGTCTGGTTTTGTCTGTCTCTGTTTAGTGTTACTCGTTTTTAGTGTGTGTTTTGTATTCTCTATAGAGATGGGACAACAAGTGAGTCCACTCCTAGGACACCCGAGACCTTGTCCTAGTTTGTTTGAAAACTGCTGGTTCCGCTTTTGTAACTTGCTTGTTTGTCAATTATGAAATTGCCACTGACCACCTGCGAGTGGCCCCAGTTAGATCTCAGCCTTGGCCTTGGCTCGGGGTGGGGGGGGGGGGGGTCTGAGCGTGGGGGAGAACCTGTCAGTCTGAGGGGACGGCCACTAGGGATTTTTCTTTTCCCTTGCCCCAAGATGACTGGGAATTCTCCTCCACCTTGGAAGGCCCCTGGGTCAACGTCTGCAGGAATCTAAGAGAAAAATCCTCCGGAGGTGAGTAGGGGAGTTTGAGCCCCCTGGTAAGTAAATGGTGGTGAGATGTCGCCCCATTCACTGAGACTTGATTTTGTCTTTGTGGCCACTTATTTGTCTTGTTAACTTTAGTGTGTGTTTGTTTTATGTTTTCTGGGGTAGGGAAGTTCTGGGTGAGTGTGGCAGGCTCACTCAGCAGACTCTGGATTCAGCTTGCTGAGTGGGAGCAGCACAGAGTTCCGGTAGGGATAAATTGGTGCCCATTAGTCCCCAACTCAGCCTTCAGTCCTTGTCTAGTTCTGTTTTAGAATTGGTACCAGTTTTAAATGTGGATTCTTGGTTTTTGTGTTTATCTGTGTTTTTGTTATTTTTTTAAACATTCTGGGGGAATAAAAGTTCCAGCTGGGCTCGGTCACAGACCTGCTGCGCCTCCCTCCCTGTGAGGCATGGAAGGTTAGTGGGCTAGCTCGGTTCCCTTCAAGCCTCAGGCTACATTTTCTCCTTGTGGAGGCTGCCAGCAGGGAGGGTGTAGAACGCTGTGTACCTAGTTTGGACTTTTTCAGCTAGTCCTGACAATGTAACAATTTGTAAAGTGCTCTTGTCTAAATTGGATAAACAATCTGGCCAGTTTAGTTTAAAGTGACCCCCTTCCCCAGCCCTCCTCCAACAGAAGGGATTCAAAAGACTAATTAGTGAATTGCCTTGCTAGACAAACAAGCTCTGGGAAAATAAAGCCCAACAAAGGTACCTAGTTTAAAAGAAATGCTGTCTTAAATTTTTGTTTAAAAACTTTAAAAGGTGTACGTATGACTGATTTTGATTTTTGTGTGCTTTAAGATCTGTGTGAGTGTTTTGTGTATGTCTGTGATAAGAATTGTCAGCATGCTGTAACAATTGGGTGAGTTAAAATTTAAATGTAAAGGTTAGTTTAACACTGTCAAAGATGTTACCTGTTCTGTCTGTCTAAAACTGTGTATTTCATTCGAGAACCAAGAGATAAGAAAAGGGAAAACTGAAAGCCAACAGAAGACCTATCTTTAGGGGTGAGGGGTGAACGAGCAGAAGTGCAGTTCAGCTGGTCATGCATGGTGGGACAGGCCCTGAGAGGAGTCCACACATGGTGAAAGAGGGTAAGCTGGCACAAACACAGTTCATCTAACCTTAAAGAGTCAGACCGGGTGTGTGCCCATTCCATAGAAGGGGCTGAGTGGCCCATCTTTGTTCTCTCTCTTTTCCCTGCAGATACAGACTGAAAACATGATGGTTAAAATGAGTAATGTGGTGATCTGATTAGTATTGCTAAAACTTCCCCTTGGATGTGTTAACATTAAAATTAGGATTATCAAAATGATTGCTATTCCAGTTTGCTCTTATAGGTTGTTTTTTAAGTTTCCAGCAAAGTCCAGAGCAAACCACAGAGGATTCTTAAAAGTTTGTCAGATGTAACTTTGACTCTCAGTAAGTTTTAGGTAAGAGCATGCTTAAAAGCTACTTCTATGTTGACCTCCTTGTTGTTTATAATTGGAGTAAAATGGCCTTTTATAAGACTCATTGATCTGAAACTGGTTCAAAGCCACCCCGCGCAGAAAAAGGTCCCTGTGAGACTGTCACCTCTACTCATCCAGCAGAGTGCTGAAAGAGCAAGCAGAGTTGCTTTGGGACTCAAAGTGGCAGAGTGCTAGCCTTGAGCTGGAGAGCTGAGGGACAGTGCTCAGGCCCCGAGTTCAAGTCCAGTGACCAGCTAAAGGGAAATGCCAATGAGGCATTTATCCCAATGTGGAGAAGACACTCCTGAGACAAAAGCAATGGAGGAGCATCCAGAGGCAGTAAGCCACTGCTTGGATGGCAGAAATGTCAGATCCTAGAGTCATTTGTGCGTGGCCCTTCAAAACTGGTCAGAGCCGGGAGGTCATGGGAAGAGTTTGTAAGCATGCCTAATGTTCATGACTACCTTTTAAGGAACAGGAACTTGCCACTTGCCAGTCCTCTGTGATAGTAAAAAGCTAATGTTATGAAATGTGGGGTATAGTTTATATCTCAACCCCTTTATGTGCCAAAAGCTTTAATTGGCAGTAACTATTGAGCTGACATCAGCTACATGAAATTCATCTGTTCAGGAAAAGTTTGTAAACCAGAGAGTCCATTGATATCTGTCTAAAGGCCTGCAAAGGTAACTTAGGCATTGTTAGGGTCACTAGAGATCACGTTCCTAAGTCATCCAAAATGATGTTTTTGCAAACCAGAGTGCTAAACAAGCGACACTGCTGTAGCCGGAGAAAAAGTCTGTGCAGTTGTCAAAATATTGTTCTTAATGACATCTAACCCTGATGGCCTCTGTAAAATAGGCTAAGGTTATAGGTTCCTGGCTAGGTAAGATAGATCAACGCCCCTGAAGTCAGCTTGAAAAAGTTACAGAAGATGGACCTTCGCTCTTCTACCCCCATTTTAAGATCAAGGGTCCAGAGTCAGTTTTGGAGAAATGAGGCAAAATAGATAAAATAATTAAAAAAAAAAAAAGACATAAAAATAGTGTTAACTGTTGTAAGTGTGCAAGGTGTGGAGACTGCATCTGTCAGAGATGGTTACAAGACTGAGCCTTCTGTGTCTATTTACAAAAATATCTGGTTAGTAAAAAAGTTGTGATTTTGGTAAATTGTCCTGGGCTATTGTTTGAAGATCTTAAAAACCAGCAGGATCAAAGCCTGCCAAGCCTATGCAATGTATCTTTAACCAGTCTGTGTAGGAATTTACAGCCCAGCATAAGGTGTGACAGTCCCTTGGAGCCACTGAGAGACTCTGCTGCTGCTGCTGCTGCTGCTGCTGCTGCTGCTGCTGCTGCTGCTGCATACCCTAATGGGTAAAGTTCAACGACGGCCTGACAGCCACCTGGAGGATCTCCTGCCTGATTCCATCACCTGAGTCTGCTTCCTGGTTGACTGCTGCTAAATCTAAGAACTTGTGGGACATTCTTTTAGGTGATATCCAGAAACCCTCTCTTCCCACAGTGGATATTGAGGACAAGGATATCACTGGCTTGCTTGCTTTAAGCACTTCAGTGCATAGTGACTGGAAATCCACTCTATGGTCACAGCCTAGTTTGGCTCTGGTATGGTAATAACCTGAGTGTGTTATCAATGGAAGTAATAAACTGAAAAGGAGAGGGGGGTAGTAAGAAAGCCTTGGGAAAGGAATTGGGGAAAAATTGGTATCCCCTTTGGATAAGAAAGGATTTGAAAAGTAAGGATTGTCTTTAAGACAAACCTCAGAAAGTTTAAGTATGTCGCAGATGGTATGAGTATGTCTTAAAATTGGAGTTTACAAGTACAGCTGATAGAAAATTAAGTTAACTGTGATACACGGAGTCAGGACTGGTGGAAAAAAATGTAAGGGGCCCTGGTCAACTGTTACTTTTGTTACAATCGGACCTTGTATACTCAACAGACTTGTAAAAGAAAAAGATCAGCCCAGTCCGTCCATTAGTTCTGAGATCCAAATACCAAGCATTGAGAACAACTGACACCCCACAAGATAATATAGAGACACCCTAAATTTTAAGATTAAAATTAGTCCAAAGACAAGAGGAGGGAATGAAAGATTGAAATTGGGGCTATGTTCATTTTACAATATGCTAACTGCTAATTCTGCTTCTGTAAACCTGCTTGCGCTAACACTGACTCTTCCCCTCCCAGAAGTAAGTTAAAAAGTTACAAAGTCCAGATGCAGGCCCAGGGACAAGGTCTGCAAACATAGATAAAGAACAAAAGAGTATGTTCTTCTAAATTCCTGTTTAGAAACTCTCAGCAAGGGGCTCAAGACAAGGACCATCTGGCGAGCCCAGCAAACTAAGTCAAATGTCAACCAATCACGAGCCTGTAACTATGTGGACTCCCCCCCCCCCAGGGAAGCCTCCCCCTAGAGAGCCAACCAGTTTACGACTAGTGTTACAAGACTTCCCACACAACAAAATGATTGCTGGAGTATATGATAATTTTTAACCTGAGCCAATCCTGGGGATCCTGGGGTCTTATGCTAATCCTGTGGTTTTTGTCTTTCAAAGTGCCTGTAACCACTGCTCGGGGCTTCCAGTCTGCCTTGGAGAGGGAGCCCGTTTGCGCAAACGCCTAATAAAATCCTCTTGCTTGTTGCATCTGCTGGTTTGGAGTCTTGGTTCTTGGGGTGCCCTCCCGTTGAAGAAAGCATCCCAGTGGGTCTGGGGTCTTTCAAGGTTACTCAAAACATGTTCTCATTTGCTTGAAATAACCCCATTACAGAAAGAAAACCTCTGAAGAAGAGAACATAATGCATACATAGCATCATCTAGCAATGGATTTCTCTAAAAGGAATAACTGTTCATGGGGGTCCTTTAAGTTTCTATTTTTCCAGGAGGATTGAGTTCTCTCCCACATAAACTGAAACAAATGAACAAACACATCAGAAATGACAAAAATGTTTCCTGAAAGAATCCATTCCCATTTATGTATAAGCAATGTTTCTGTCTACAATTTAAAGTGAGAATCGGCCTTCCTTAGTTCATGAGAGAAGTTAAGGACCAAGTACATAAAATTGTGGGAATTAAGTAGAAACTTTATTGGCCATAGTAACATTAATTTACAGAAGCACTAGCAACAATGAAACACAAGTGCTACAAACAATGTGAGAAAACACCATAGACTGGGACAAGGCACTGTTTGCTGTCCTCCTCTGCATAGAGTGGGTCCCCAGGAAATGGGGTTAGATTTAGCCATTATTAGATAGCAAATGGAAACACATTTCCCTGACCTTCAATTTTGAAAAAAAAAATAAAAGAATTAGCATGGAAACAATAATTAAAAATATGTACAAGAAATAATTCAACAACTGACCACTAGTCCTAAGTACCCTTCCCCCAGGTCACCATCCCAACTTGGCACATCCCCTTCATTGCTCAGGACAAGGGATTCAAAACTTCTGAAAATTGGGGAAACACTTTTTTCCAGTGGTTTCTAGATCCTCAAAAACTACTGAAAGAGAAATGAAAAGGGTGTCGTGTAGCTCTTGGCCACACATATCTATGAAGTCACTATTTAAGCCAAGCATGTTGGATTCTAAGAAGAGGTGCCTGATGCAGACAGCTCCACCCAAACAGTACACCAGTGTGAGAACCAATCAGAGCACCAAGGAAAAGGCAAATGCTAGTCTTCTTTGATTACTAGTTTACTTAGGTTTTTGTATCCCCACCTCAGAATGGTAGGATAACTCACTGGTCTATATTGCTTAAACATTTTCTTCTATAATGCAGACCTTAAAATTGTCTGGAAGATGTTTTTCTTATTTTGATAATTAAATGGTTTGTTTATACTGAGCAAGTGGAATTAGGTGCTATTGCTAATACATCTTCTTGTGTTTATATGGGTATATGTGTTTTATATTTGAGCATGGACTTGATCTAGCATGACACTACTTGGTCAATAAAAATGTGGCAAAGTCATGGAATAGCATTTCCAAAATTAAGCAGTGGAAGATTGCAGCTATGTCCTATTAGACAGCTCTATGGACTGTTCTTGTTTTCCTCCCCTTCCCTCTTCCTCCTCCTCTTCCTTCTCCTCCTTTCCTACTCCTTTTATTTCCTCCTTCTCTTCCCTTTACTCCTCTTCATCCTTTCTTCTTCATTTGCTTGTTTGTAGAGACTAGATCTTGCTATGAGGTTCAACCTAACCTCAAATAGGAGATCGTTCCTCTAATCATAGCTATTCAGGAGGCTGGCATATTGAGGATCCCAGTTCAAAGCCAGACTGGACAAGAAAGTCTTTGAGATTTCACCCCTTTGGCCCAGGAAGTGTGGTCCAATTAGTAAAGCACCAGCCAAGCAAGTATGACAAACAGTGTAAAGCTCTGAGTAAAAAACCCAATAAAGTAAAAGCACTGTACTCAAGCCTGTAAACCTATTTATTATTAATATACCTAGGAGGAAAGGAAATGGTGTTTGACACCATTGAGTTACTGAAAAAATGAAGATCATGTATGAAGAAGACTCAGAGGAGAGCAAGAACAGCAGGTAGGAATGTGTAGTGATGTGACATGCCAAGGTAATTTATTAAAAGAGTGTCTGAATCTGAGACTGGCTCCGGTCCTAGGATACCATATTCAGCTGTGGGTCAAGAGGTTGTGCCCCAGGCTTGGGTTATGGAAGCTGAGGCAGAGTTGTAATGGCCTGAGTTCAAGCCCCGTGCCTGGTAAAAAAACAACAACAAAAAAAAAAACAAACAGGCTCTTGCTTGGAACTCGTGCCATTTTATTCTGCCATCCCTGGGATTTGAACTCAGGGCTGCATAACTCATTTGCACTGTGGGGGAATTGCGAGCTCACTGTCCTTGAAGAAAAGAAATTCAGGCCAGATTTCCAGGGCTTGAGTTCAAGCCCCAGGACTGGCAAAAATAATGTTTATATACATTTATAATATATAATATACATTTACATATATACATATATATTATACGTAAGATCCAAGACAGTTATAAAAAAAAGGTAAAAATTGGCTTCTTACTCCACCTGTAAATTTTTGGCAGTGTTGGGATTTTAACTCAGTGCCTAGAATCCCCAGTTCATTAATGGGTCAGTGGTAGTGCACTAGCCTCCAGCAAATTAAGCTGTTGGGTAGTTCCAAGGACTTGAGATCAAGCCCCAGGAGTGGTCAATATAAAAATAGATAAATATGTACATTGCCATAAATACATATATATATAATATATAGTTAGAGATATCTATATGTAGATAATAGTATATATATAGAATGAGAGATGTCTATATATTAGTAAATTATATATTACTACCAATTATTAACTAATAAAGTATTCCTCCATTTAATTAAGTATCATGGTTTAATACTTAAAGTACTGATTAAAAATCAGTCAATGTTCTATAATTATTGTGTATAATTGTGTAATTTAATAATAGAATCATTAACTATTAATTTAATTATTACTTTGTAACTTTCCATTAGCCTTCATAGATATAGCAATGGGTTTTTAGGATCTCCCACCATTTGTTTGTGCCAGTCCTGGTATTCGAATTGAGGGACTCAAATGCTGGCTTCAGCTATGGCTTCACTAGTAGGTGGCCAGCCTTCAGCAGTAAAAGGTCATGTACACCTTCCAGGCTGTAACATTCAGGCCCGGTCACAATGCAAAGAAAAAAAAATGTAAAATCTCTGTCTGGAACTTTCTGCTTTTGTAATTCCCTGTTTTGTTTTGTTTTGTTTTTGGTCGGGCTGGGAGTTGAACTTGGGTCCTAGGATACCAGGATTGGCTGAGGGTCGAGGTTGCGCTCCAACCTAGGGTAATCCAAGCTGAGGGAGAGTTGCCACAACCTGAGTTCAAGCCCTGTGCTTAGCTAATCAATCAATCAACCAATCAATTAATTAAGGCCCTGGCTTGGAATTCCTGCCATTATTCTGCCATCCCTGGGATTTGAACTCAGGAGCTGGGTAACTTGGTTGCATTGTAGGTGAAGTGGGAGCTCACTGTCCTTGAACAAAAGAAATTCAAGCCCAGTTCCCAGAGCCTAAATTCAAGCCCCAGTACTGGCAAAAATAATATTTATATATATATTTATAATATACACCTATATATAATATATACCTATATATGCCTATATTATATACATATATACATATGTATATATAATATTATACCTAAGGCTCCAGACTTTCACATACAAAAAACAAATCAGGTAAAAATTGGCTACTTACTCCACTTATATATATTTGGCAGTGCTGGGATTTAAAATCATTATATTGATTTTCCTAGCTAGGTGCCTTTCATCATACCTATTCTGGAGCTTCATCAGTAGAAATACATCCATAGATAAAAAAAGACATGGAATTACTGGTTTTCTTTTTTTTTCCTTTTTATTTGGCAGATTCTGGGGCTTGAACTCTAGGCCTAGGCAATGTCCCTGACCTCCTTTTGTTCTACCTTTGAGCCACAGCCCCACTTCTGGCTTTCTCTTTGTTCCATTAGAAATAAAAATCCTGCTGCAGCTGAATTCAAACTGGGATTCTCTACATGTCAGCCTCCTGAGGAGCTAGGATTACAGGCGTGAGCCATCTGGCTGTAATGGCCTGTATTTTTTTTTTTTATTTGTTTGTTTTAAAGAATAGTTCAAGAGTTTTGCACTTAACCTTGTAGTTTGCTCAACTTAGTTACTTGGCTGGGACTCTATCCCTTGAGCTGGGTCTCCAGTTGGCATTTTTGTTTGCTTATTTTGGAGATGGAGTCTTGTGGGCTTTTCTACATGATTTGGCTTTGAAGCCACAATCCTCCGGATCTCATCTTCCTGAATAGCTAGGATGTGTGTGAAAGAAATCCTGTGATTCCTTTTTTTGAATCCCACATTTTTAGCAAAATCATCAAGCACCCATGTGCCTATGGATCACACCTATAATCCTAGTATTCGGGAGTCTGAGACTTGAGAATTAATGTTTGAAGCCAGCCCAAGCAGAAAAGTCCCCTTAAGACATTTACGTTCAATGAAGCACTCAAAAATTGGAAGCTGTGTTATGGCTCAAGTGGTGGAGCTCTAGCCTTGAGCAAAAGAGCTCAGGATGGCACCAAGGCCTTGAGTTGAAGGCCCACAAATGACAAAACAAAACTTATATAGGAAGAAGTTATTTATTAATTTTCTTTGGTATATTTTTCATAATATATAATATATAACATTATATATATATAATATATATGTATACATATTATATATATATATATATTATATTATATATATATATGTCCACAGCAACTAGAAATTGGAGTCAATATTGCATCTCCTTGTTTGAACTTGGGGGTATTCTTGTCAAGTTGGTATTTAATTGGGGTTTGATCCCTTTACCAGAGAGTTGACACAGGGCCCTTCTTCTCATTTAATACTATTTTGAAATGCATAGATCTATATCAACAACATAATGACCAAGACATCTTGGATAAAAACTTCCTTGTGTTCTGAAACCGATTTGATTTATTTTTGCCAGTCCTGGGGCTTGAACTTGGGGCCTAGGCACTGTCCCTCAGCTACTTTTGCTCAAGGTGAGCACTCTACTACTTGAGCCATAGTGCCATTTCCAGCTTTTTAGAGTATTTTATTGGAAATAAGAGACTTATGGAGTTTCCTTCCCAGGCTGGCTTTGAATTGCAATCCTCAGATCTCAGCCTCCTGAATAGCCAAGATGATGATGGGTTTGAGCAATTGGTGCTCAGCTGGATTTTTTTTGTTTTTTGGTTATTTTGCTCTTTGATGATAGTAGAGTTTGAACTCGGGGCTTCATCCTTGCTAGACAAGTGCCCTTTGCTTGCTAGGCAAGTGCACTACCACTTCACCAATGTATCTAGCCCTTTTTCCTTTCCTCCTATTCTGTTTCCTTTCTCTGTTCCCATATACTTGTCAACTATGGTATTGTGCTTTTTGCTCAAACTGGCTTCGGTCCATGATCCCAGCTACCCTTCCCATGTCACCTCTAAGAAGTATGTGCCATCATGCCCAGCTTGGTCTTTGATGGAAGATTCTCATGAACATTTTTCTGCTTGGACTGGTATCAAGCCACAATCCTCCTATCATCAGTTGTATGTATTTGTTAATTGGGAATGAAGTATAAAATGTTTGCTGATTAATAGTCCTGACAGAATGTGGCTTTAGTGATACCTTGTAAACATATGTTATCAGAGAATACTCTTTCTCTCCAATTTCACTTTTTTTGGTGGGGCAAATCATAGTATAGTGCTAGAATTTGAAGATATAATCCTTTGGTAGACCTGTAAGAGTACTGTTGTGTTCAAAATAGGACCTGCAGCTGGGAATGTGGCTTGGGGTAGAGTGCTTGCCTTGCATGCATGAAGCCCTGAGTTTGATTCCTCAGTACCACATAAAAAAAGAAGCCCAGAAATGGTGCTGTGGCTCAAGTGGTAGAGTGCTAGCCTTGAGCTAAAGAGCCCAGGGACAGGGCCCATGCCCAGGATTCAAGCCCCACAACCAATCCCCCCTCCCCAAAAAAGAATTCAGTTGAGAGAAGGACCCCTCTTTGCATCCAGAAAGGTAGTATTTCTCTTGTGGGTGTGCCAGGTAGCTAGTATGTTATTCACTTGTACCAGTGATAATATTCAAAGAGCATATATGGAGGGTGGGGGCGAAATCCAAGCTCAGTCAAGTTGCTTGCTGATTCTGGTTCCCTGTGGGTGAATGGGCGGGGGGGGGGGGGGGGGGGGGGGGGGGGGGGGGGGGACACGGGGCGGGGGGGGGGGGGGACGGGGCGGGGGAGAGGGAGGCTCACAAAGTTGGCTTGCAGCTTAGGCTACCCATAGTTTCTAGAGGCCTCTCCTGTCCTTGCACTCCTGTATCAGGAACCATGAGTAGCTTGTCAAAACATGGCAGACTCTTCCCAGGGCTGAACTTCTCTCCTTCCTCTTCTGCCACATCTGACTGAGTGCTGTTGTCCCCTGCTTTTCAGGGTTCATGTGAGCACATGAGGGCACACTGACCATATAGGCTTTTTTGTTGTTGTTGTTGCTATTGGTTGTGGTGCTTGAACTCTGGGCCAGGGTACTTTCCCAGAGCATTTTTTTGGTGGTAGTGGGTCTTGAATTCAGGGCCTGGGGCTGTCCCTGAGTCTCTTTGTGCTCAAGGCTAGTGCTCTTTCTGAGGTAAATGTTTCACTGAGGTTTCCACCCAGACTGGCTTCAAACCCCATCCTCAAATCTCAGCTTCTTGAGTAGCTAGGAGTACAGGCATTAGCCACCAGCATCTGGGTAGTGTTTTGTTTCTTTCCATTTGCTATACTTTTGGGTATAGCACAGCTTGAGCTGAAAATGGTTTGCATGCAAAATCTTTTCCCTGGTAGGGCAGAGTGAAGTTATTATAGGCCGAGACCCTGAACAGTTCAGGAGGAAGATAAACAGCCTGCAAATTCCTTCATGTTACTACCATTCCAAAATGGGTGACCCTCCAAGCCCCAAACATTGTACTGCACACATGATGCAACAATAGACAAATTATACTGGACACCAATGGCTCACACCTGCATCCTAGCTATTCAAGAGCCCGAGATCTGAGGATCACGGTTCAAAGCCAGCCCAGGCAAGAAAGATGGTGAGAGTCTTATGTCCATTAACTACCAAATGGCTAGAAATGGGACCTGTGGCAATAGTAGAGCATCAGACTTGAGCAAAGCAGCTCAAGAACGGCATCCAGGCCCTGAGTTTAAGCCCTAGGACTGCCACAGAAAAATAAAAGAAGAGAAGGTCAACTCATATATGAGTGAACTACCTAGTTATGTATGTATTACCTCCCTGAGTGCAAACAGAAGGTATATAATGTTTCTGGTTTTATTCACTGATTTATTTTTCAGTAATGGTCATTCTTCATCCTGCATCATTATCTTCATTTCAGGTCCAATGCTTTTCTCTTCCAGTGTTACAGGCCTGTATCCTTATATGATGGTACACTTAAGCTCTCAGCAGTCTTTATTTACATTTTTTATGAGGCAAAGGCAGGAACAGTCACAAATCAGGCATGGGAAGAGAAGTTAGTAGAAATAACCAGTATTCAGAAAATTAAACTTGGGGATGTAAAATGTTAGCATACTACTTAAAAACAACCATTAAAAAAAAGATGAGGAGGCTGGGAATGTGGCTTAGTGGTAGAGTGCTTGCCTAGCATGCATGAAGCCCTGGGTTCAATTCCTCAGTACCACATAAACTGAAAAAGCCAGAATTGGTGTTGAGTTCTAGTTGAGCAAAAGAATCTCGAAGACAGTGCCCAGGCCATGAGTTAAACCCCAGGATTGCCAAATGGAGATAGATAGATGGATGGATGGATGGATGGATGGATGGATGGATGGATGGATGGATGGATGGATGGATGGATGGATGGATGAAATTGGCCATGGATCTCAGGAGGAAAGAAGGGATCACTTTCCAGGGCTGAGGCCTTCTGCAGTGTGCCGGGTGCCAGCATTGCCTTCACACAGCCACAGAGCAGGCAGCCAGTCTCTGTCCCACTTCTCAGGCAGCCTAGGGCCCCAGAGCCAAGAGGGCAGAGCCAGGTTCCTAACTCAGTTGCATGGAGGCAGCAGAGAAAGGGCCCTGCCTCTCTCCCTAGAGTGGGGATTTGCACTGAGCCAATTCCAATAGTGTGGAGAATCAAGAAAGGAAAATGGACTTGCAGAGATAGAAGAATGGCCTTCAAATTTGACAATTGGAGACTCAAAAACACATTCCCTAAGGCCAGAAAGCAGGAATCTTCAGCCCTGTCCCCATCCCCCCTTAAATGGCTCACTATTGTTAACCTAAAGAGAGCCTGAGGCCTCCCTTCATCTGAGGATTCAGGAAGTCTAATTATTAGTCATTGTTTGAACAGGCTGAGAAAAAGCCTGACCCTGGTGAAGCAAATGTTTCATTTTTCTTCCCATTGCTGGCTCTGCTTGAAATTAATTAAATTGTTTTTGCAGTTCACTTCTGTGTTGAGTCTACATTCTGCCTCCTAATCCTGCAGGTATAGGTCTCTGCACCTATCCTGAATTTTGAAACTGGTTTTTTGTCCTTCAAATAAAGTGTTACATTGAAGAGTTGGCTAACACAGCTAGAGGATGGATCCTGAAAACTTTATTTGAACCCAGGATTGGTCAATGATGTCTATTTCATGCTTCTATAGCTTAAAAACTCTTATAACATTTAGAAAGCAAGTAATTTCATCACCAAGGGTTTAGGAAGCACAGGAAGCTCTAAAACATCTGACCTTCCAGAAGTCTACTGTAGGACACAAGATTATTACAATCCTAGGCTGAGAGGCTGGGCAGATGGATCAGTTACACTTAACCCTTTTAACTCTGCCTCCACTCATAGTCAATTCCCTAGTTTGGTGCCTTTCCTGGTAGCTACTCAGGAGCTTCCAAGATAAAAATAGATTGATCCAAACAAAAAGGAGTTACTGGCTTTCTTTTTTTTCCTTCCTTTCTTAAAATGTTTTGCAGGTCTTGGGGCTTTAACTGTGGGCATAAGCACTCAAGGCTAGCACTCTGCCATGTAAGCCACAGCTCCACTTTTTCTGTGATCAAGTGGAGGTAAGAGTGTCAGAGACTTTCCTGACCTGGCTGGCTTCACACTGTGATCCCCAGATCTCAACCTCCTGAGCTAGGGTAATAGGCTTGAGCTACTGGTGCTCTGCTAAGAACTGTAATGACATTTAAAATAGAATTAACTTCTTATCCCAAAAGGCTTAGGGAGCATATCAATCTTTTAAACATTTGACCTTTCAGAACCCTGTAGGATACAAGGCTATAATGCTAGAGTCTGAGAGGCTGGGCATATGGGTCTGCAACATTGAACCTTGAACTCTGGCTCCAGTTCTGGGGTATGTCAGCATTCATTTCCCAGAGGTTTTCACAATTAGCAAACAGGAAAAATGCTTCTATTAACCCTCACATTTTTTAATTATTTTGGTTTTGGGGCTTGAACTTATCCTGGGCACTGTCCCTGAGCTCTTCAGCTCAAGGCAAACACTCTAACCACTTGAGCCACAGCACCACTTCTGGCTTTTTCTGTCTGTGGCACTGAGGAATTATACCCAAGGCTTTATGTGTGCTAGGTGTACGCTCTAGCACTAAGGCACATTCTCAGCCCAACCCTTACATTTTTATCCCTCAATTTTCCTATCCTCAAGAAAAGGCTTCTTAGTATAAACTACTTTTTAAAAAGCCCTGTAGGAAGCGTCAAATGATAGATAAGAGAAAGCTCATACCAGGGAATAACTCTGAAAATGTGAAGACTGTGACAAAGTTTTGAAGCACCCCTCAATACTTCTTGCATGACATTGAAATCATCTTAGAATGCCTGCAATTATAAAAGGGGCAAAAGTGGATGCATTGGAGAACATCAGCCCCAATTCATCCTGGAGCTGCCCTCATGAAAAATAATGTCAAAGCTTTTTATCTCAGGACAAATGCTCCTCACCCCTACAGAGTTCCTGTGGGAGTGAAGCTCTATGCATGTAGAGGACAAACTCTTGAACAGTTCCTAAATCTGGTTTTAATAGAATTTGTAGTGGAGAAAAAAAACCACAGCTATGTTAATAATGTGCCAAAGCCTGTATTTCACATTTTATCCAACATCAGGGAATTCATACTGTAAAATAAACTCATTTAGGAATGAATGTGGAAAATCTTTGCTCCAAATACACACCCCTTGTGGGAGGGGATGAGAGGGAAAAGCCGGGAGACAGTGAGGGAAGGGGTAACACTGTCCAAAAAGAAATGGACTCTTGACCTGACTCTCACAACTGTAACCCTTTATAATAACAGTGAGAGATTACTTTCAAAAATATATATCTCAGCAGTCAGCAAAGTATAAGGTTGATTTTACATATCAAGGATAACATGAAGACTTTTCATAGTGCTTTAAATATACATAACAATATCTATGTAAGAGCTATATAAAAGAGAATCATTACTAGAGAAAAATCCAATAAAAATATCGCACAGCTACCCAGGAGGCTGAAATCTGAGGATCATCACTTTTCTGCAAGTCCAGGCAGAAAAATCTTTGAGACTCTTGTCTCCAATTAAACACCAAAAAAGTGGAAGTGGCACTGTAGTTTAAGTGGTAGAGCACATGCCTTGATCTGAAGAACTGAGGACAGCTCCCAGTCCCAGAGTTCAAGCCCCATGACCAAAAAACAAAAAACAAGAAACACAAAACATAGCACAGTATACAACGGTTCCCTAAAATATACTAGACAGTGTTGGTTAACATATTATGAATAAGGATATCTTCCCTTGTACTAGAGAAAGTACTGATAAATTATTTCTGAAAATACATAAATTTATTTAAATGTATATAAAATTCTCATTCATCTTGAAAAATTAGAGAAAGTACACATAAAATGGGTCACAGACCTTGGGAAAAAAAGAAGGGATCCCTTCCCAGTGCTGAGGCCTTCTGCAGCATGCCTGGCACCAGCATTGCCTTCACACAGCCACAGAGCAGGCAGACAGTCTCTCTTCCACTTCTCAGGCAGCTTAAGTAAGGCCCCAGAACCAAGAGGGCAGAGCCAGGTTCCTAACTCAGGTGCGTGGAGGCAGCAGAGAAAGGGCCCTGCCTCTCCTCTTGGAGTGGGGATTTGCAATGAGCCAGTTTATATGGCCTCCCACCAATTCCAATAATGTGGAGAATCAAGAAAGGAAAATGGACTTGCAGAGTTAGAAGAAGGGCCTTCAAATTTGACAATTGGAGAGTCAAAAACCCATTCCCTCAGGCCAAGAGCAGCAATCTTCTGCCCTGTTTTCCCCCCACCCTAAACTGGCTCACTATTGTTAACCTAAAAAGGGCCTGAGGCCTCCCTAACCTGAGGGCTGAGGAAGCTTAATCATTAATCATTGGCAGGCTGAGAAAAAGCCCACCAAGGAGACAGCTGGCTTTGAAGGACAATCCTGACATCTCATTTTCCTAGGTAGCTAGGATTGCAGGCCTGAGCTACCTGTGCTATTTTAATAAATTACTTTGGCATATCATACCACTGCACATTCCTATTTGTTATTCTCTCTCTGCTCTGGGTCTTCTTCATACATGGACTCCATCTCTTCAGTAACATAATGGTATCAAACAGGACTTACTTTGCTCCTGGGTATGTTCATATGAAACAGGTTAACAGGCTTGAATACAATGTATTTTTTGTTTACCATTGTTTTCCTTTTATCTTTTTTATACATTTTTATTGTAAAAATGCTGTACAGAGGGGTTACAGTTACATGAGCAAGGTAATGAGTACATTTCCTATTGAGCATTTTTGCCTCCTCCTTTGTTGTCTCCCTACTATCCCTTCCCTCTTACCTCCACAACTACCCCCCACCACCGAAGTTGTAAAGTTTGTTTTCAACATAGTGTTTTGCACATCTCATTGTTACAATGGGTCAACCTGTATCCTTATTTAAGCATTTTGTTTTTTCCCTCCCCCTCCCCGAATTAGAGATGTGTATATACAAGAAGCAGGGCACCGACATCCACTACAGTGAAAACAGGGGTTAGACCATGGGGGAGGAACATACAAAGCAACAAAAAAATCACATGGTACATTATACATATGTCAGAAAGATAGCAAGAAACAAAAAAGATATTTGTGTCCCTATCTTGGGTTTAATTTCGCTTAACATCATCTTATATGGTCATATGTACATAACTTTTGGACTTTTCTGCCTGTCCTACACATGTACTAGTTTACAATTTTGTGTTTACTTTTACTGGGCTTCGAACTCAGAGCTTTACCTTGTTTTTCCATTCTTGCTTAGCTGTTGTTTAACCAATTGGACCACACTTCCAAGGAGATGAAATCTCTAAGACTTTCCTGCCCAGGCTGACATTGAACTGGAATCCTCAAAATGCCAGCCTCTTGAGTAGCTATGATTAGAAGAAAGATCTCCAGTTTGAGGTTAGGTTGAATCTTATAGCAAGATCCTGTCCCCAAAAAGAAGCAAATGAAGAAGAAAGGAAGAAGAGGAGAAAAAGGAAGAGAAGGAGGAAATGAAAGGAGTAGGAAAGGAGGAGAAGGAAGAAAAGAACAAAGAGGGAAGAGGAGGGAAGAGGGAAGTCCATAGAGCTGGCTCATAAGACATAAGCCACAATCTTGCACAGCCTAATTTGGAAATGATTTCCCATGACTATTGCCACATTTTAAATTGAACAAAACAACTTGGTGTCATGCTAGACCAAGTCCATGCTCAACTATATATATATATATATATATATATATATATATACATATATATATATACATATACATATACACTCATACTCATACACACACACACACACACACACAAACACACACACACACACACACACACACACAAGGGGACATCTTTACAATAGCACCTAATTCCACTTGCTTAGTCTATAAACAACCATTTGATTATCAAAACAAGAAAAAAAACATCTTCCAGGCAATTTTAAGGACTGCATTATAAAAGTCAATGTTTAAGAACTATGGACATTTTTGAAGAAAATTGCTGCAGGTAGTAGCCTGCCAGGATTAGAGGTGTGCACAGCTGGGCTGGCAAAATGTGTACCTAAGGGAGAGACCCACCAGGACAGGCAAGGACAGCCAGAGCCTGTGGCTTATGGGCACCTGTGAGGTTTGCAAGGACCAAGAACCCTAGCCCAAGTCCTTACAGTCTATTCTATGTAAGGTTCCTATCTGAACTAGGGATATTCTCTTTAGACTCTACAAGGACAAAACCACATCCCCAAATTAGACTTTAGCATCTATTTTAGTAAGGCCTCTCCTAGCCAAGCCCTATTCCTAGAGGACCCTGCTCCACATAGGAGAGATAGAGACTACCAGCACCCACATCCTCTTACCAGAGCCCTTCTTCTCCCTGTGCTATCTTCTCTCTCAGTCCATACACTGCCTCATAATCACAGTAGTGATGATCACAATTTCCTCATCCATTAAAGAGAATAAGGTTATGTCATTTTCAGGGAAATGGATGGACCTAAAAGAAATCATGTAATGTGAGGTAAGATAAGCTCAGAGACAAACAGTGCATGATTTTTCTCATATGCAGAAGCTAGATATAAAATATAATGGCATGATTAACTATACAGAACTGTAGGCATTCATACACGGTTAGACTATAGGAGGAAAGCCTTAGGGGAGGAACCCAAAGTGAAACTTCTCTAAACATTTAGAATACTGTTTATTGAAATGAAGTCCAGGATATGTAGGTAGCTTACACTGGTAATCCTAGGTATTCAGGAGGTTGATGTCTGAGGATCATAGTTCAAAGCCATACTAGGCAGGAAAGTCTGTGAGATCCTTATCTCCAATGAACCACCAGAAAACCAGAGTTGGGGCTATGGCTTACAGTGGTAGAGTGCCAACCTTGAAAAAGCACAGGGCTCAGGCCCTGAGGTCAAGCCCCAACACAGACCAACAAAGGGAAACAGGTTTTCAGTCGTTATCGTTAGTGGTGGCAGTGTTTGTTTTGCTTTTTCCTCTCTTAACAGGGCAAAGGATGGGGCATAGAAAGGGAGGAAGGTGCTGGGCCCCTGTGGCTCACACTTGTAATCCTAGCTACGCAGGAGACTGAGATCTGAGGATCATGGTTCAAAGCCAGCCAGGACAGAAAAGTCATGAGACTCATATCTCCAATTAACTGCCAGAAAACCAGAAGTGGTGCTGTGGCTCAAGTGTTGGAGCACTCTCCTTGAGCTGAAAAGCTCATGCACAGTGCCCAGGCCCAGAGATCAAGCCCCAAGACTGACAAAAAAAAAAAAGAAAAAGAAAAAGGAAGGCAGGAAGGGTTAGCAAATACAATTATGTTAGTCAGTAGACAGTATGTGGAAAATGAACTCTGTAACTTGTAGGCAGGGATGGGAGGGAGAAACCAAGGAAAAACAAAGGAAGGGATAACACAAAAAAAGAGAAATGTACTCATTACCTGACTTCTGAAATGGTAACAGCTCTCTACAACACCTAAATAATAAGAAAATTATACTTAAAAATACCTCTCCTCTATACATAAGGTTTAATTCAGTGCTGGCAGATGGAAGCAATTGCATTGTCCTCCCTCCTCTGAGCACTGATGGTAAAGAAGATGACGCCTTCTCTCTTAAGGTAGTCTTTCATCCTTTGTGGATCAGGAAATTGGATTCTCCCAGAAAGTCAACTCAGGGACCTACTGTTGTTTTTACCCATTAATATAGACAGAAGCATCTCTTCCAGGTGGAAGGGCTCCATGGATGAGACCTGTGGAATGGCCCTGAGTGCTGTCTTCCTACTGATCCCTGAATGTGCCCACTAGACAGCCGCTGTATTCCACAAACGAAAAATACCAAAATCCCTGGATTTTTGTTGTTGTTCTCTAATTCTTGGGAATAATGGCTCCATAACAAAGGACATCCTCAAGAATATTTATAATTTCAATAATGCCACATAAAAGGACCTGGGAAATCACATAGTCATAGGAAATGGGCCCAACTGATTCAATAATTCTCATTGAAGTTGTCAACATCTACACATGCTCTCTCTCTCCTCAAATTTTTATGTGTGCCAGTACTGGGTCTTGAACACTGGATGTGGTGTTCTTGTTTGGCTGTTTCATTTGAGGCTGATGTTCTACTACTTGAGCCTTGGTTCACTTCCAGCTAATTGAAGATGAGTCTATGAACTTTCCTGTCCAGACTGGCTTTGAATCTGATAAGCTAGGATTACAGGCGATAGCCAATAGTGTCCAGCTTACATTCCTTTGACTATCCTTACTCTTCTGTCTCCAACTTTTCTCTTTTCTCCCTGTGATGGTTCATTCTGCAGGCAGTGTCCACGAGAAGAATGTTGAGGATCTTAAAGAAAAAGAAATTTTAGCACATAAAACTTGAAAGGCGAGCCAGGCATCAGTGGCTCAGGCGTATAATCCTAGTTACTCAGGAGGCTGTGATCTGAGGATCTTGGTTCAAAGCCAGCCTGGGAAGGAAAATCCACAAGACTCTTAACACAATTAACCACCAGAAAACCAGAATTGAGGCTGTTATTCCTGTGCTAGAGTGCTAGCCCTGAGCTGAAGAGCTCAGGCCCAGGGCCCAGGTCCAGGGCTCAAGCCCCACGAATGACAAAAAACAAAGGGAAAAAAACCAAAAAAACAAAAAACCTTGAATGGCTTCTTGAATGCTTAAAAAAATCAAACACTACCTCTCCTCTACTCTACACTTCACCAAGAGCACCAAGCCTAGCACTTATGACTGTTCATACACAATAAATTATGCTAGCTATTCCATGAATTAACTTGTCTTTTACAACATTCTCTATGTTGAGAATTGTTGAACTTTTCCGGAAACTGGGGTGCCATGGAGGAATAAAGACCAACTAGAATGTGATGAGGCAAAATTTACTTCTGCAGGAGGCCATGCAACTGACAAGAATCCAAGGATGCCTGCAAGTTAGGAAGACAGTCTACCCAGGTTTTCTCCCTAACATAGTACTGGCCCTCATGACAATTGGTCAGAATTTCGGTTCACAGTCTTGTCTGCTAGTTTGAAGAGGGTAAAAACAAATTAACAGGATGTTGGTAAAGAACAGGAAGTAACTAAAATTCAATGAACTTGTAACAGGGAGTCTTAATTAAAATGTAATAGACATATGATATAAGTACAATAGATGTAGTAAATACTAGAGTCAATTGGCCACTGGACAAAGCCTTCTGAAGCTTTTGCTTGGCTAAACCTCAGGAGATAGGGTGGGATACCCTAAAGTAAGTTATTGATGTTTTGTTTGCCTTTGCAGGCCCTAAATTTCTCCATCTCCAAAGAAGAACAATTCTCACTTTGACAGAAAAGATAATTCTTTTTTTTTTGTTTTGTTTTTTAAATTTTATTTTATTTTATTTGAGAACATACTGTACAGAGGGGTTACAACTACATGGGCAGGATAATGCATACATTTCTTACCAAGCATTGCAGCCTCCAGAAAAGATAATTCTTACTGTTCTAACAGCTTCCCATGTGAGATGAGAAAACTGAAGCCGAGGTTAAATAACCTGCCTAAAGTCTTACAGCTTTTAAGTGGGAGACCCAGAGAGAGCCCTAAGTAATGGTCTTCATTTTCTTTCTCTCTCTTTACCCCCCCTGCCTTCTCCCCACCCCTGCTTACTGATCCTTGGACTTGAACTTAGGCCCTGGGCATGATCTCTGAGTTTATTTTGCTTAAGACTGGCTTGGAATCACTTGAGCCACAGCTCCATTTCTGGCTTATTTTGGTGGTTAATTGGAGATAAGAATCTCATGGGCTTTCCTGCTTTGGCTGCCTTTGAACTGTAATCCTCAGATCTCAGCCTCCTGAGTGGCTAGGATTGTAGGTATGAGCCACTGGTACCAAGCTTTCCTCCTACTATTTTACTAGTTATAGACTTCTTTGCTATTTAGAGCAAGTTGTTAAAATAGATCAGAACGTACAGAGAGTCTTCATATGCCCTTCTTTCCCTCCCACACCAGTGGCTCTGATTTGTGTGACCTATTTGTTATAATTAGTGAGTTCATACTGACACTGCAAAACTACCCAAAGCCCAAGGTTCATGTAGGAGTTCACTTGTGGCATTGTGAATTCTATGGGTTTTGACAAATTTATGATGAAAGCCAATGTGACTGACATTGAGAGTTTTTGAAGTTGCAAAGGGGTGAGACAGGGAGCCTTGGTAGTTTCATAGCAAGCCTAGAGGAAATCTATTTGGGAATGTGGTCATATGGGAGAGAAGAAAGGAATTTGGTCCTAAAGAAAAAATTCGTGTCCCCAATCAAATTTATTCATGTGAGCCAAGAAATTCCTTCTCATTCAAGCCTCCTTTGGCTGGGCTTTCTGGTACTCCCTACTAAAGGAGAGTTTGTCTTGGCAGGTGGAAAATAACATGTACAACAAGGACAGAAGGGCTACATTTTCTCAACAGACCACCTAAAGGTTCTTTATCCAATATGTATTTATCATATGTCAATTATGTTCCAGATGCTGTATTAGAGTTGGAACAGTCTTCTGAGGCCACAGTGATGCTGAACAATTTCAGATTAGTTATACAAAGAAATGGAGGCCCTAGGTTCACTTCCAAACATTTTAAGCCAATTTCATATTACTATTATTATTGTTATTGAAAGACCCCAGACTCACTGGGATACTTTCCTCTACGGGAGGGCGCCCCAGAAAGCAAGACTCCAAACCAGTAGATGCAACAAGCAAGAGGAGTTTATTCAGCGTTTGCGCAAATGGACTCTGCCTTGGTTCAGGAGAGGGCCCTGAGCAGCGGTTACAGGCATTTTTAAAGACAAAAACCACAGAATTAGCATATGACACCAGGTGCCCTGGGATTGGTCCATTTACAAGTCACTGTGTACTCCAGCAATCATTTTGCTATGCGGGAAACTTTGTAACGCTCTTCGTAAAATAGTTGGCTCAGGGCAAATCTAGGGGGAGTGGTCACCCTGGAGGGGAGTTCACAGAGTTACAGGCTTGTGATTGGTTGATGTTTGACCTAGTTTGCTGGACTCGCCAGATGGTCCTTATCTTGGGTCCCATTTGGGGAATTTCTAAACAAGAACTTAGAAAACCTTACTCTTTTGTTCTTTATCTTTAACCACAGACCTTGTCCCGGGGTGGCATCTGGACTCTGAAACTTTTTACTTATTTTTAGGGAGGGGAAGGGTCAGTGTTAGCATAAGCAAGTTTACAGAAGCAAAACCAGCAGTTAGCAATTGTAAAATGTAACTCTAATTTTTAATCTTTCAGTTATTATTACCTTTAAATAAGGATATAGAGCAGTTTCAATTCAATATGTGATATGTCAGTATGTTCATGTATAAGCACAACACATTTTGGTCAGCATTACCAATTCTAGCATTCTCCCTCCTATCTGTCCAATCCCACTCAACTAAACTTAACTGCTTCCACTTTCATATGTATATGCACATATGTATGTGTGTGTATATATATGTGCATGTAAGGTATACATGTGTATGTTTATGTACACTTATATGCACACACGTGTGTATATGTGCATAAGGAAGAAGGAAGGAAGGAAAGAAGGAAGGAAGGACGAAGAGAAGGATGAAAAGTAGGAAAGAAGGGGGGCTGGGAAGGTGGCTCAGTGGTAGAGCTCTTACCTTGCGTGCCTGAGGCCCTGAGTTCGATTCCTCAGCACCACATAAGCAAAAAGAAAAAAGCCGGAAGTGGCGCTGTGGCTCAAGTGGTAGAGCGCTAGCCTTGAGCTGAAGAGCTGAGGGACAGTGTCCAGGCCCAGAGTTCAGGCCCATTACTGGACCAAAAAAAAAGAAAAGTAGGAAAGAAGGAAGGAGGGAATGAAAGAAGGAAAAGAGAGGGAGTCTAGGGAAATGAAAAACTGAAAAAGCTGGTGAATTCCATACCCCACTGAGAGAGGCTTAACTGTTCTGTGTAGTTAGGGTCTTTCCTGAGTTCAGGGTCCAAGTGAGGAAATGGTGGAACACATAGGTGATAGAGAACCATTCATCCACACTTGTGTTACCCTCCACTTATAGGAATATTCTGGGGACATCTGCTGCCCTGCAGTTTGTTTTGGAGTGCATGGAAACTTATGGTCCTCCCTACCAGAAGGCCCTCCTACCAGCCCCATGAATTGAATTCGGGTGCATCCTTTCTGGTTAGATGTAAAGGATGGATCATCCTGGTCCTAAGTAGCTTATTGCCAGGCAAACTAGGATGAAGCCAAGGTCAACTGGGATAACTGTGCACTCACCTACACAAAGCTGCCTCTGTACTCACACTTCTTTCCTTGGCCCACACTCCTAAGTCCTAATACACACAAATGAAATGATCCCATTGCTTTGAATTCTTTTTTTTTTTTTTTTGCCAGTCCTGGGGCTTGAACTCGGGGCCTGGGCACTGACCCTGAGCTTCTTTTGCTCAATGCTAGCACTCTATCACTTGAGCCACAGCACCACTTCTGACTTTCTCTGTGAAGGTGGTACTGAGTAATCGAACCCAGGGCTTCATGAATGCTAGGAAGCACTCTACCACTAAGCCACATTCCCAGCTCACTTTGAATTCCTTTGATGAGACTCCCTTGAGAATGTTCTTTTTGCTCTTATCCTTCTTCATCCCTACTGAGGATCCAGCTTTTGATTTTAGGTATCTATGGCCCTAGCTTCTCTCTAGACTGTAACGTCTTCAACAGTACTTCCATGTGTGTCCTATCTCTGCATTCCTAACACTTATTGGGAGATGGGCCTGTGTACACTGTGCACACAGTATAAGATTAATTTGGGCTAGGAAGGTGGCTCAGTGGTAGAGTGCTTGCCTTGCATGCATGGGGCCCTGGGTTTGATTTCTCAATACCACATAAGCAGAAAAAGCCATAAGTGGTGCTGTGGCTCAAGTGGTAGAGTGCTAGCATTGATCTGAAGAGCTGAGAGGCAGCACCCAGGCCCAGAGTTCAGGGCCATGACTGACCAATAAAAGGAAAAAAAAGATTGATTCCTGGCTATGAGTGAGTGCATGAATGAATGAAAAATGTTTGAATGGGTTCATCTGCAGTAGAGAGATCTACTCAGAGAGGAAATTAGGATGGAGCATTCAAGGTTGCTTCCAGAGGGCTGAGATGTAGCTCAGTGACAAAGTGCTTGCCTAGAAAGTACAATGTGCTGGGTTCTATCCCCAGCACCAAAAATAAAGACAAAAAAATACAGTTAACAGAAAAAGATAGCTTGGGCTGGGAAGGTGGCTCAAGGGTAGAGCGCTTGCTTTGCGTACCTGAGGCCCTGGGTTTGATTCCTCAGCACCACATAAGCAAAAAGAAAAAAGCCGGAAGTGGCACTGTGGCTCAAGTGGTAGAGTGCTAGCCTGAGCTGAAGAGCTGAGGGACAGCGCCCAGACCCAGAGTTCAGGCCCCACGACCCCCCGCCCCCCCCCAAAAAGGTAACTTCCAGAGAAATAGGAGGAGGCATGATGAATGATGGCAGTGCCAGAAGGGACAGATGGAAAACCCTTCTATGGTGGTGTGTGTGGGGAGCAATAGATATGGTGTTACTGAAAAGGCTGATTCTTTCAACATGCTAATCACTACTATATATCAAACCCAGGGAATACAGTAACGGGTAAATGAGTCTTTAGTGTCTTTACCCTGAAAGAGGTAACCATGAGACCTTTTTTTATTTTTTTCTTTCGGTCATGGGACTTGAACTCTGGGCCTGGGCACTGTCCGTCAGCTCTCCAGATCAAGGCAAGTGCTCTACAACTTGAGATATAGCACCACTTCTGGTTTTCTGGTGGTTTACTGGAGATGAGTCTCACGGACTTTCCTACGGGCTGGCTTTGAACTTGCAATCCTCAGATCTCAGCCCCACTGAGTAGCTAGGATTACAGGTGTGAGCCACCAGCACCCAGCATAATCATGAGACCTTTAGTGTCCTCTAAATCCTAGGAGTGGGTTTTGTTTCACTAAACTGCATGCATGCATGCATGCATGTGTATGTGTGAATGCATGCAACTGTGAGTTTTGACTTAAACTTGGCCTTGTGCTCTTTCCCTTAGCTTTCTGATCCTACCACTTGAGCCAAATCTCCACTTCTAGGTTTTGCCAGTTCAATGGAACTAAGAGACTCACAAACTTTTCTGCCCAGGCTGATTTTGAACTGTAATCTTCAGAACTCTGCCTGTGGAGGAGTAGCTAGGATCACAGATGTGTGCCCGGTTTTGTTTCATTAATACCTTAATACTTCAAGATAAAGTGGTCCTCTTACATTTTTTTGCGAAACCTGGGGCTTGAAATCAGGGCCTGGACACTATCCCTGAGCTTCTTTTGCTCAAGGCCAGCACTCTATTGCCACTTCCAGCTTTTTCTGTTTATGTAGTGCTGAAGAATTGAACCTAGGACTTCATGCAAACTGGGCAAGCACTCAACCACTAAGCCACATTCCCAGCCCTCTTACATCTCGATCACTTGGGCATAATATTGAATAAAAAAAAATGGAACTAAACATTTCCTGGATTTCCTAAAGATTTTAGAAGAAAAAGAACATCTCTCTTTCTTTAATCACCATGTAGTCACATGGTCATGTGTGAGTGAAGATTTGCCTTCTCCAAGCCAGTGATTTTCCAAAGCCAATGTAGGAGGTAGCATTGATAGGACATGCCTGGAAAGCTTTAAAATGTGACTTAAGGGTAACATGCCAGCTCTGAGAGCTGTCACTCAGAAATAGCTCCAGTTGTTCTAGGCACTGATTTTTCTAGAGTGAAGCCTGAACAGTGGTCGGACACAGGAAAGAAGAGCTCTCAAGGGCCTATCTGGAATTGGGAAAGGATGTGGGACAGAAACATTAGATTATTTGGAAGCCTAAGCTTAGTAATAATGGTAAATGTTGAAGACTTGCTGGGTGCTGGTGACTCATGCCTGTAATCCTTGGCATTCAGGAGGCTGTGATCTGAGGATCACATTTTAAAGCCAGCATAAGCAGGAATGTTCATGACACTCATCTCTAATTTTAGACACCAAAAGCACAGAAGTGGAGCTGTGGCTCAAGTGAGAAAGCACTGTTGTTTTTTGCTTTTTTCATTCCTGAGGCTTAGCTTGAACTTTGGGTCTATGCACAGTCTTTGACCTTTTTTGCTTAAGGCTAGTTCTCTACCACTTGAGCCACAGCACCACTTTCAGTTTTCTGGTGGTTAATAGGAGATAAGAGTTTCACCAGGCCTGGGAAAGTGGCTCAGTGGTAGAGTGCTTTCCTTGCATGCCTCAAGCACTGGGTTTGATTCCTCAGTACCACTTAAGAAAAAAGAAAAAAGCCAGAAGTGGTGCTGTGGCTCAAGTGGTAGAGCGCTAGCCTTGAGCTGAAGAGCTGAGGGACAGAGTCTAGGCCCAGAGTCCAGGCCCCATGACTGAACCCAAAAACAAAAACAAAAAAAAGAGTTTCACTAACTTTCCTGCCTAGGCTGGCTCTGAACCACGACCTCAGATCTCAGCCTTCTGAGTAGCTAGGATTACAGGCATGAGCCACTGGCACTTGGCTACAGCACTAGTTTTAAGCAAAAAGTAGTTTAAGAACAGTGCCCCAGTCCTGAATTTAAGCCCAAGATTCACACACACAAACACACACACACACACACACACACACACACACACACACACCATTGGAGACTTAAAGCACAGGGCTCTCATTCTATAGACATTGTAGGTGAAGAGTCTTCTCTGGTTCAATTCCCTTCCCTGCTTACTCCCTCCCACTATGGTCATCCAATTAAAAGACACAAATGAGAGAAATTCCCTTTTCCTTCTACTGGGCCACTGACCTTCGGTAGGAAAGTGAAGATTTGACATGCAGATATATGCTCCAAACAACTCAGTTTAGGAATGTTGGTTTCTGAATAACAAATTCATATTTAAGTAACAGCTAGTTGAACAAAAACCAAGAACTAACCAGTTGACTGGATGAATCCATTATTTTAATTAATTATTTAATGCACTGGTTCTGGGGCTTGAATTTAGGGCCTGGGTGCTATGCCTTAGCTTTTTCACTCAAGGTTGGTGCTTTACCACTTGAGCCACAGCTCTCTCCACTTTTGCCTTTTTGTCTGAGACCAAGACTTGGACTTGGTATCTGGTGCTATTGCTCTACCACTGGAGCTATACCTCAGCTCTGACTTCTTCCATTTTGCCTGGTTAGCTTTTTTTGACTGGCCTGATTTCAGTCTCAGTTCTCAGATCTCAGCCTCCTGAGTAGCTAGGATTACAGGTGTGAGGCAGTGAAACCTGTACATAAGTAGACATATCTGTCTTGTCTCATGTTCAAGATATGCTTCTCTAGAATAGCTTTCTCCTGCTGGGCACCAATGGATCAAGCCTGTAATCGTGGCTACTCAGGAAGCTGAGATCTGAGAATTGAGGTTTAAAGCCAGCCATGAGACTCTTGTCTCTGATTAACCACCAGAAAACCAGAAGTGGTGCTGTTGCTCCAAGTGGTAGAATGTTAGCCTTAAGCAAAATTGATCAGACAGCTCCCAGGCCTTGAATTCAAGCCCCATGTCCACACACACAAAAAAGTGTTTTCTCTTTCACACAGCCATAATTTGGTACTTCTTACATCTACTCACCCCCTGCCTCTAGGAAAGCATTTACTGAATAATGGTTTGTTAGTGCATTTCCTTCAGAATGAGGATTCCATCTTGCTTTACCTACTGTAAATGTTTTGTAAATGAAAAAAATAATTATACAGTATCAATGCCTTCCTCCATATTCAGGAGGTTATGAAGATACAAGATGGAAGAATTGGTGTGTGGGGGTATTCTGAAAGACTGAGAGGAACAGTTAAGAAAATAGAGAACTTAGTCGGATACCAGTGGCTCACAACTGTAATCCTAGACACCTGTAATCCTAGGCTGAGATCTGAGGATTGAGATTAAAGACAGCCCAGCAGGAAAGTCTGAGAGATTGTTTTCCAATTGATCAGCAAGAGGGTAGAAGTGGAGCTGTGGATCAAATGGTAGAGTGTCAGCCTTGAGTAAAAAAGACAAGTAAGAGATTGAGGCCCTGAGTTCAAGCCCTACTACCAGCACAAGATATAAGAGAGAGAGAAAGACAGACAGACAGACAGACAGAGACAGAGAGAGAAACAGAGAGACAGAGAGTGAGAGAGAGAGGAAGGAAGGAAGGAAAGAGGGAAGAAAGGGAAGGAAGGAATGAAGAAAAAGGAAGAGAAGGAAGGGAGAGAAGGAAGGAAGAAAAAGGAAGGGAAAAGAGGGAGAGATGAAAGGAAGAAAGGAAAGGAAGAAATAAAAGATAAAGAAGAGGACTCTTGGGGGTGGAGGAAGGACACAAAGTTGGACAAAGCTCAGTGGCTTCTCGTGAGATTCCAGGAGAATATTGATCAGATCTTGCTGTGAATTCTGATTACCATCGCTCACTGAAGTGCTAATTAGAGAAACAGCCATGCTAAAAGCACCTCCCTATTGCAGTTCCTCAGCTCCACTCAGAAGGGAATGGCTTCAATGAAACAAATTTTCTGTACTGCAGCCCCAAAACCATCATACCACCAAGAGACAAAGGACAAAAAGGGCACAAATACAACAGTGATACTCACCAGACACTATGTTGGAAATGATCTGTACAACTGTGGGAGGTTTGGGGGGAGGGAAAGTGGGGGGTTACAAGTTCAACAAGAAATGTTGAACCTTATGCACTACTTTACTTAGGTAACTATAACCACTCTGTACATCACCTTGACAATGAAATTTTTAAAAATTAAAAAAATAAAATGCCCCCCCTCTAAATACCACCATGAGATCTGGATGGGACCAGACTCACTTCCTTGAGCCCCAGCTCTCCATCTCTACAGACAGAGAGGAATGTGTTTGCAACTTTTTTTTTCCATTCCTAGGGCTTCAATTCAGGGACTGGGGCACTGTCCCTGAGCTTCATTTTGCTCAAGGTGAGCGCCCTACCACTTGAGGCACAGCACCACTTCCACCTTTTTCTGAGTAGTTTATGGGGGATAAGAGTCTCATGGAGTTTCCTGCCTGGGCTGGCATTGAACCAAAATCCTCCTGACTAGATAGGATTACAGGCAGGAGCCACCAGCACCTGGTTATTTGCAACTTCTTGATCCTTCATAGAACTGGATCAACTTCTCCCTATCCAAGTGTATCCACCAGGAAAGAGTGAAAATGGCACAGAGACTAAGTCAGGAGAAGAAAAAAGGAGTTTGTGGCACCCTATCCCTCATTTATTCAGTTCTTACTGTATGTCAATCATCAAGCTCAGGAATGATGCACATGTTTTTAGTCCCTGCCTTTGAGGTGGGTATTTTTCTTAAATTATCTTGAAGTAGTTGTACTACTTATTTATATTATTGTTATCATTATTTCTTGTTTATGTGGTGCTGAGGAATTGAACCTAGAGTCTCATGCATGCTAGGCAAGCACTCTACCACTAATTCCCGGCCCCAGTACATCTTGATCCATGTCACCCCTTCCATCATACTTCTCCAACTCTCCAACCCCACCCCTCCCCTCAGGTTACTGTTTCTATTTTCACATGTGTACACTGTGTGTTATGACTTCAATTCCTCCACCATTCATCTGCCTCCCTCCCCCTTGAGCCTCACTCTCCTCAGGAAAAATAAAACATGTTTCAGCTTTCTGGAATTAATTTTGTGACACTGTCAGGTAACTGTTCAAAGGAGTTATATCATAGGAATCCACCCCTGTGTATACCATTTTACAATTGTGCATACAAGCACATGACACTATATATGTTTTAATTTATGTTAATATATACGTATGAGGAAACATATGTGCTCTTTGTCTCTCTGAGCCTGACTTAACTTCACTTAAGATAATTTCTTCCAGATCCATCCAGATCCAGCCATTTCTTCACAAATGACATATTGTGTGTGTGTGTGTGTGTGTGTGTGTGTGTGAAAATACCATACAGAGGGGTTACAATTTACATGGGCAAGGTAATGAGTACATTTCTTTTTTTTTTTTTTTTTAATTTTATTTTATTTTATTTGAGAACATACTGTACAGAGGGGTTACAATTACATGGGCAGGATAATGCATACATTTCTTACCAAGCATTGCAGCCTCCTCCTTTGTTTACCCTTCACCTCCCTTCCCGGCCTCCCCCCTCCCTCCCAACCAATCGTACCCCCCCTCCTCCCCCCCACCGACATTGTAAAGCTGGTTTTGACATGACATTTTGTACTTCTCATTGTTGCAACAGGTCCACCTGAATCCTTAAACGACTTGTTTGTCCCCATCTCCTCCACATGTTATACTGACATCAAATATAGTGAAAGCGGGGGTTACACTGTGGGGGAGGGACATACAAAGCAACAAGGAAATAATCTTATAAATGCGTTAGAAACACATGCATGAAAGAAACAAAAACATTAAAATACATATTTGAGGTTTTGTTTTCCTAACATCACATTATCTGACTTTTTCCGCTTGACTCATACCTATACTAGATATTGCAAATAAGGGAAACCATGGGACCTATGTTTCTTTGGGCCTGGCTTACTTCACTTAATATAATTTTTTCCAAGCCTTTCCATTTCCTAACAAATGGGGAAATGTCATTCTTTCTGATGGAGGCATAGAATTCCATTGTGTATATATACCACATCTTCTTGATCCATTCATCTACTGAGGGGCATCTGGGTTGGTTCCATGTCTTAGCTATGGTAAATAATGCTGCAATAAACATAGTTGTGCTGGTAGCTTTAGTGTGGCCTTGTTTGTGATCATTTGGGTAAATGCCCAAAAGTGGGATTGCTGGGTCGTTGGGGAGCTCTATGTGGAGTCTTTTGAGGAACCTCCATACTGCTTTCCAAAGTGGTTGAACAAGTTTACATTCCCACCAACAATGAAGTAAGGTTCCTTTCTGTCCACATCCCCTCCAGCATCTGTTGTTGTTAGAGTTCTTGATTTTTGCTGTTCTAACTGGAGTGAGGTGATATCTCAATGTTGTTTTGATTTGCATTTCTTTTATGGCTAGGGATGTTGAACATTTCTTCATGTGTCTATTGGCCATCCTTCTTTCTTCTTCAGAGAAGCTTCTCTTTAAGTCTTTCGCCCACTTACTTATTGGGCAGTTGTTTCTTTGAGGATTTGTTGTTGGGTGGTTTAATTTTTTGAGTTCCAAGTATATTTTAGATATGAGACCCTTGTCCGTTGTATGGCTAGTAAAGATTTTCTCCCAGTCCGTGGGCTTTCTATTGATCTTGCTAGCTATGTCATTTGCCCTGCAGAAGCTCTGCAACCTTATACAATCCCATTTGTCCAGCCTTTCTTTGATTTGTTGTGTTTCCGGGTCTCTATTCAGAAAATTTCGGCCTGAGCCAAGGAGACCCAGGGTTTCTCCTATTCCATCCTGTAATGTTTTCAGAGTGTCTGCTTTGAGTTCAAGGTCTTTGATCCATTTGGAGTTGATTCTGGTGCAGGGTGATATATAAGGATCTAGCTTTAGTTTTCTACATGTAGTTAACCAGTTTTGCCAGCACCATTTACTGAAGAGGCTGTCTGTCTTCCATTCTATTGTTTTAGCTCCCTTATCGAAGATTAGATGGCTATAGGTCTGTAGGTTCATTTCTGGGTTTTCAATTCTATTCCATTGGTCCTGAGGTCTGTTCTTATGCCAATATCAAGCTGTTTTGATTACTATGGCTTTATAGTAGAGTTTGAAATTTGGTATTATGAGTACATTTCTTTTTTATGATTTTTTTATTGTGAAAATACTTTACAGAAGAGTTACAATTACATGGCCAAGATAATGAGTATATTTCTTATCAAGCATTGTTGCCTCCTCCTTTGTTTCCCCTTCCAATTCCCCCCCTCCCCCTGCCCAAGTTGTAAAGTTAGTTTTTCAACATAACCTTGTACATCTCATTGTTTCAGTGGGTCTACCTGTATCCTTATTTAAAATATATTTTTCCCTTCCCCTTCACAAATTATAACAACACCAAATACAGTGAAAACAGGGGTTATACTGTGGGGGAGGAATGTACAAAGCAACAAAAAAAATCATCTTATGAATATGTTAGAAACAATAACAAGAAAGAAAAATCATTTGAGTCCTTATCTTGGCGTTCATTTTGCTTAACATCAACTTATCTGACCTTTTCTGCTTGTCTAAGACATATACTAGTTATTGCATATACGAGAAACCATGGGACCTATGTTTCTTTGAGCCTGGCTTACTTCACTGCATGTAATTGTTTCCAAGTCTTTCCATTTCCTAACAAATGGGGCAATGTCATTCTTTCTGATGGAGGCATAGAATTCCATTGTGTATATATATCACATTTTCCATTCATCTACTGAGGGGCATCTGGGTTGGTTCCATAGCTTAGCTATGGTAAATAAGGCTGCAATAAACATAGTTGTGCTAGTAGCTTTAGTATGGTCTTCTTTGTGATCATTTGGGTAAATGTCCCAAAGTGGGATTGCTGGTTCATAGGGGAGCTCTATGTGGAGTCTTTTGAGGAACCTCCATACTACTTTCCAAAGTGGTTGAACGAGTTTACACTCCCACCAACAATGCAGTAAGGTTCCCTTCTGTCCACATCCCCTCCAACATCTGTTGTTATTAGAGTTCTTGGTTACAGCCATTCTAACTAGGGTGAGGTGGTATCTCAATGTTGTTTTGATTTGCGTTTCTTTTATGGCTATGAGGTTGAGCATTTCTTCATGTGTCTATTGGTCATTCTTCTTTCCTCTTCAGAGAAGTTTCTCTTTAAGTCTTTAGTCCACTTATTTAGTGGACAGTTGTATCTTTGAAGATTTGTTGTTGGGGGATTTAATTTTTTGAGTTCCGGGTATATTTTAGGTATGAGACCCTTGTCCATTGTATGGCTAGTAAAGATCTTCTCCCAGTCCATGGGCTTTCTATTGATCTTGCTAGCTATGTCCTTTGCCATGCAGAAGCTCTGCAATTTCATGCAGTCCCATTTCTCCAAACTTTCTTTGATTTGTTGTGTTTCTGGGTCTCTTTTAAGAAAATTTTGGCCTGTGCCAAGGAGACCTAGGGTTTCTCCTATTCCATCCTGTAATGTTTTCAGAGTGTCTGCTTTGACTCCAAGGTCTTTGATACATTTGGAGTTGATTCTGGTGCAGGGTGATATATAAGGATCTGGATTTAGTTTTCTACAGGTGATTAACCAATTTTTCCAGCACCATTTAGACATATTATTTTTATGGATAGTCATTCTTTGTATTTTATGTAAGGGGTGTGTGTGGTGTGAATGTGTGTGTGTGTGTGTGTGCACATGCTGGCCCGAACTCAGTGCTTAGGTGCTGTCCCTGAGCTTTTTGGCTCAAGGCTAGTTTTTTGCCACTTGAGCCACAGCATCACTTGTGGCTTTCTGGTGATTAACTGGAGATAAAAGTCTCATGGACTTCCCTTCCCTGGCTGGCTTTGAACATTAATTCTCAGATTTCAGCCTCCTGAGCAGCTAAGAGTACAATGAGTCACTGTCACTCAGCTGGAAAACCATTCTAAAAAATGGATTCCACTATTCTTATGAATGGATGAGTACAATTACATTATATATACAATGTATATATGCAAATATGTATATATATGTGTGTATACTTATATTTACATATGTAATTTTTTTATTCATTCCAAGGTAGTCTATTTTATGATTCCCTTTAACAGATGAGGGAACTGAATCTCAAAATAAATAATGTGTCTCAGATCCAACACCTGGTCCCCATTAGAACTCATATTTGAAACCAGCATGGGTTAACTTTAAAATCTATTTCATTCACATTATTTTAGTGAACCTGCCAGGAGTTCTAAAATCATGTCAGGTGATCATACTGGCCCTGATGATAATGATGATGAAGATGAAAACGATGATGATGCATGTAACTAAATTATCTTATGCATTTGTTCTATGCTAAAATATTCACCTTTATTGTCTTATTAAGACTTCCCAACAACCTATTCAGGAAGAATTTATGATTTTTAGATGAGGAACTTGAGGTTTCCAGAGGCATTTAAAGTCTCCACCAAGATTGCCCAGGAAGTTGAATCCTGTGGCTAAGCTCAGAATGAAAACAGAGTCTGTTTGACTCTGAAGATGTTATCCAGGTTGAGCAATGTTAAACCAGAGGATTTTTTCATTTCCTAAATTTGCAGAAGGATTCTGCAGGCATCTTTTGATTTCACTCCTAGGCCTTCGGTTTAAGTCAGCCATTTCCATCTATTTTTTTTTTTATTTTTTGCTAGCCCCAGGACTTGAACTCAGAGCCTAGACATTGTACCTGAGCTTATTTTGCTCAAGGCTAGCACTCTACCACTTGAATTATAATGCCAGTTCTGGTTTTTTTCTGTTGATGTGGTACTGAAGAATTGGATGTAGGGCTCATGCATGCTAGGCAAGCACTCTAGCACTGAGCTACCTCCCAGCCCCTTCATTTACTTTTAATAGTTTACCTTTAGCCTAGAAATTTTTGAGGGAGCAGAGTCATTCAAGGACTCCCAGCCTGGATATTCTGACATGAATTTAACCTAGTTTAACCAAGCCTCGTCTCAGTGGATGGTGATGGGCCACCTGCTCCACCTCCCATTCCTCTTAGTAATTTTTTTAAATTTTACCCACTGTCAATTTGCTTCCCTGTAGTCCCAGGCCCTCATATATCCTGATTTGGCTGCCCCTCTACTTTTTTTTATAAATTGCTTTACTAATTCTAATTTATATATCTACATGCTCACCCTAGGAGGTGCCAAAGTCAAGTGGATCAAATTCATTTGCACTAAAGCAGGTGTGGCTTAATACAATCCTTCTGGGTAAGTGTTGCATTTTAAAATACTCCCATCTGGCTGGGAATGTGGCTTAGTGGTAGAATGCTTGCCTAGCATGCATGAAGCCTGGGTTCCATTCCTCAGCACCATATAAACTGAAAAAGCTAGAAGTGGCTGTGGCTCAAGTGGTAGAGTGCTAGCCTTGAGCATAAAAAGCCATTCCAGGACTGATAAAAATAAAATAAAAGGCCACATCCTACTCCTGGACCCATGCTATGCAGTGTAGTACAACACAGACAACCTGAAGTTATCTTTCTGCTTAGCCAACACTAGAAGGATGCTTACTGGCTTAGAGAAGTCTTCCTTGGCAGAGTTTTGCCCTCTCTAATCGGCAGTGTTAGCTGCTGCTTTAACCTCCCTAACAACTCAGACCTGTGCAATGGAACTTTGCCTCTTGGCATCCCTTGGATATCCATCCTAATAGTTTATTGCTTACATTTTTGTCATACTTGTTCCCAGGCACCCTAAGCTTGTTCACAAACTAGTCTCAAAGGGTCCCTTGGAGTCCTCTATCCTGCCTGGATCCAAACCACATAGAAAACAGAATACTCTCAGTTGTTTCTCCAGCCTCTGTCTCGAGGCTACTGCTGCCTCAAGCTAACTTTGGTGGGTTGTTCTTTCCCATGAGGGGGCCTTGGCTGGGACACTGGGCCTCTCTGCCTAATATCCCCACCCCTTGCAGCCCGAGTTTCCCCTTCTTATTAACAATGTGGCTAAGAGTCCTTCTATCCTAAAATTGGCTGTGGTCACCTACCCACAAATCCTGTGTCCTCCTCCCCATGCACATCTCTCACAGATCTGTCTGAATAGTAAAGGCATGCTGGCTTATGGAGGTGATAGGGGACAAGGATGTGGATCAGTGGATCAGTTTGTTTGGACTGCCTGCTTCCCTGTCTGAAAGATTCTTTTCCTCACCCATAATGGTTGAAATGATATCAACTTGATATTCAAAACCTAAAAGAAACATTAATGAAGACTCTCTTTTGACAACAAATATACATTTACCACATTTCCGAGTGTAAGATTCACCCCTATCTGAAAATCATGATCTTCCCAAATACCTAGAGTATAGAGCACACAGCAACTCTGAGCTTCCTATTGCTTTTTTAAGTAGGATTAACTTTGGTCTTAAACATTGTCACTCTTTCTCATTTTTCTATTTCTCTGGCTCCCATCATGAAAAGTGCTTCTGACATGTTCCTGGTATTAATGCTGCATTTGAGAAAACACTTTCTGAAATTTGTTCCCATGGGTTACTGAGTAAGAGGGCGGTTGAGTTCAAAATGAAATCATTCTACTGCCACATACAATTTTGGTCTCCAGGAAAGTGAGATAATTCATTTTGGTTGTCTAGACATTCTGTAGGTAGTACTTTGTTATAGCACCTCTAGAAGAATAATAAAGAAGCCTGTTGGAGTTAGAATGGTCATAGAAAGCTTCTCTGAAGGGATGATGGGTAACATCTGTACTGTATTACAATAACACTGTTCCAAGCAGAGGAAAGGTCAAATGCATGATACCCAAGTCAAAAATTCAAAGGAGAGAAAGACAGTTAACCTACCTGTGGCACAACACATGGGGGCACATGATAAATACTGTCATTGGAAGCACAGAAACCTTCCTCTCCTGCCTCACAGAAATGGTACACAAGTACACAGAATGGGATGCTGAGGGGCATCCTTGGTTAAGAACTGAGAGCAATTTTTTCATCATAAAAGGACAGAAGGGAGAGGATGAATGAGCAGATACAGGCCAGTCTCATCGAATTCTTTTCAATAATTCTAAGAAAATGTCATTAAGTGAGGATAACAATATGAGAAAAATGACATCTCAAGAAATGTTGAAAGGGATGAAATGCATCAAAATGCACTTTATTCATAAACAACTTTATTGAGTGAAACTCCTTTGTACAACTACATGAAGAAAAAAACACTAAAAATACATTTAAAGATATAATTAAGGGCTGGGAAGTGGCTCAGGGGTAAAGTGTTTGCCTTGCATGCATGAGGCCCTGGGTTTGATTCCTCAGCACCACATAAGCCGAAAAATCCAGAAGTGGCACTGTGGCTCAAGTGGTAGAGTGCTAACCTTGAGTTGAAGAGCTGAGGGACAGCACTCAGGCCCAGAGTTCAGGCCGCACAGCTGACAATTTTTTTAAAAAAAAATATAATTAAAAGTATAAATGATAAAATGATAAAAATATAAATGATAAAATGTGACATCTGAGGGAAAAAGTGAATTCAAAGAGTACCTCCTAAGATTGGAAATTCGGGGGATGTTCATTTGGGATTTTTGGTTATAATTTTGCCTGATTTTTCACTGATAATGCTCAGTTCTTAGATGTAGTTTCAGTGGGGAAATAGTTGAGATTAATCAGAGTGATGGCGTTGCACAGGAGTTCAAGTGCATACCTGATAATTCAGTAAGCATTTGAGAGACTTGTTAAGATAGGTTCAAAAGCAAATGCCTATGGTTTCCCTTATTTGCAATTACTAGTACATGTCTGAGACAAGCAGAAATGGTCAGATAAGCTGATATTAGGCAAAATGAACCCCACGATACTCAAATGGTTTTTCTTTCTTGCTACTGTTTCTACCATATTTATAAGATGATTTCTTTGTTGCTTTGTATGTCCCTCCCCCATGGTATAACCCCTGTTTTCACTGTATTTATGTTGGTATAATTTGTGGAGGGGAAGGGAAAAAACCAATTGTTTAAATAGGGATACAAGTAGACCCATTGTACCAATGAGATGTACAAGATGTTATGTCAAAAATGAACCTTACAATTTTTGTGGTGTGTGGTGGGGTGGGGGGGATATGGGAAGGGATGGTAAGGAGAAACAAAGGAGGAAGCAACAATGCTTGATAAGAAATGCATTCATTGGGCTGGGAAGATGGCTCAGTGGTAGAGCGCTTGCCTCGCATGCTTGAGGCCCTGGGTTCGATTCCCCAGCACCACATAAGCAAAAACAAAAAAAAAGCCAGAAGTGGCACTGTGGCTCAAGTGGTAGAGCGTTAGCCTTGAGCTGAAGAGCTGAGGGACAGCGCCCAAGCCCAGAGTTTGGGCCCCACAACCGGACCAAAAACAAACAACCAAACAAACAAACAAAAACGAAATGCACTCATTACCTTGCCCATGTAATTGTAACCCCTTTGTACAGTATTTTCACAATAAAAATAATGACAAGTGAGAGTGTGAGACCCTGAGTTCAAGCCCCAGTAGTGGCACATACACACACACACACAAAGGACACACACAGCCAAGATACATCACTAAAAAAAGAAAAGAAAGAAAGAAAAAAGAAAAACAATCTTTACAACTTTTGTGGGGGGAGGGGGGGAGGTGTGGAAGGGGAGGGCAGGGATGGTAAGAGGAAACAAAGGAGGCAACAATGCTTGACAAGAAATGTATTTATTACCTTGTTCATGTAATTGTAACCCCTCTGTACGGAATTTTCACAATAAAAAAATCTTATTAATAAAAAAAGAAAAAAAAAACAACCAAATATCTTTACCTCTTTTGTCCCCATGTCAACTTGGCACAAGATCTCTGCTAAAAGTCCCAGAAACATGGTAGCCTAAGACCAAAGGATAAAGGGCTTTAAATGCTCAATGGGAAGTTAGACTAGATTGTAGAAAAGAAAATGCATTCTTAGTATTACAAACAAAGAAATAATAACTTTTTTACAAGTCAAATAGATTCACCACAGAAAAAAGAAACTGAAAAGACCAAGTTTACTCTCTTTTCTAAAAGTCATGGGCAGATATAGATGTGTCACAGTTTATAAATTTTAACTTAGCTTCTCTAAGATTAAGCCCAATGTGGTTTTTTTTTCTCTTTGTGTTTTTTATGAACCACAGGGTCTTCGGCTCTGTTCTTTTCAAAGCTAAATAGCCCTAAACATATAAAAATGAAATTGACATGGGAGAAATAAAGGACTCTCACCCTATCATCAGACCATCTACTGTCCCAACATCCACTCTCCATTGAGCGCACAGATTTGTACTTGTAGCCCTCCATGAAAGATGAGGGTAGAAGCTACTGTAGCCACTGCCTAACTCTACAGACACACAACCATGATCCAACCATGGACAGATTGGAAAATGAAAAGAAAGAAAGAACAAGATAAAACAAGGAAGAAAGAGAAAGACACAAGGAATAAAGAAAGAAGGAAGGCAGGATGAGGAAAAGTAGATGAAAGAGCAGGAAATTGAAAGGCAAAGGTAGCAGAGTCATAGAAGTAATCAAAAACAGTGACAAAGCAGAAAAAAACCCCAAAAAACAAAACAAAAATAAAAAGCAAAGTAGCAACAACCTCATTTCCATTTGAGTTCACTTTGATAGACATCATTTTATATAATCATATGCACATCGCTATTGAGCCTCTAGAGATCATCTCCTAAGATTATCCTCCTTTGGTCTCACTGTGTGATTGCTTAGGGTCCTGTTTAATTTATCATGTCCAGGTGTCCCCTGTATCATTTGTCTTGTATGTAAGTTTATCTGTTTTAAGGAAGGTAAAGGGAACACAGAAATGATAAGAAATAGGATGAACAAATACAGCAGTGATATTCACTAGACACTATGTTGAAAATGAACTATCGAACTGTGGGGACAGGGGGTAGGGGGAAAATAAGGAGAAAAGAACAGAAGAGGTGACACTATTCAAAATAAAATATATTCATTACCCATCTTATGTAACTTTAACACACTGTAAATCACCTTTACAATAAAAATAAATAAAAACATCCAAAAAGAAGAAATTTACACAGAATGTTGTAAGAAACAGCAAACTATGTCAGCATGAAGACTTTCCAGAGACCAACAAAAGTAAAAATAATTGTTATTATGACATGCTAATACTTTGCTCTAAGTGTTACATAGGTTAGATTTATTCATTTACATAATTTTTGTGTGTTCTAAGTATTAAACCCAGGCATTGCACATGCTGAGCATGTGCTCTACCATAGAGAAAGGCCCTCAGCTTCATTTGCAAATATTTGTCAGACAAATTGAAGCCCTCCTGAAGCTTGCAACCTAGTCATAAAGTAAGGGAAATGGGTAAAAATGTGGTGCCTTAGAAGATAAGAGCCAAAAGAAATAGGATACTGGCAGAGTGCATGTTGAGGCAAGACGAAAAAGAAGTGGTCCCAATGGCCAGGGTCTGGAGGAGGCCTGATCAACCTCTATCTGAACTATATACACCATAACTAATTGCCAACAAAGGAAAAGCAGAACTGGGCCACTGATGGCGCTTGCCCCTACTAACTACTCAGGGAGCTGAGATCTAAAGAACACAGTGGAAAGCCTGTCAGGGCAGAAAAGTCTGTCAAACTCTCATCTCCATTTCTTTATAAAGCAAAAACTGGAGGTATGGTTCAAGTGCCAGCTATGGGGGAAGTGGGGCAAGGTAGATTGTGAAGCTCTCAGTTCAAGCCCCAGTGCCAGAACACACAAATTAACAAAGGAAGAAAGATAGAGGGAGGGGGACAGCGAGCAAGAAGGAAGGAGGGAGAGAGGAAGCAAGCAGTTTGCTTCCAGAGAAAAGTGATAGAGATGAGCACAGAATATTAAACGAGATGCAATAAGGTCCCTGAGAGTTGAAGAAAACAAACATGGTCTTCAACACTTTTCTATACAGTTTAAGGAAGTGCAGGTTTCCTTTTGATCAAGACAAACTTCCAAGAATATACCTTCACCTTCATAAAACTCCAAATGCAAATATATATATATATATATATATATATAACTTGCCTAGCAAGTACAACATTCTAGGTTTATGTCCCAGTATCAAAACAAAAGGTAAAAAAAAATACCCTAAATACTTTTATAAACTAAATTACCCTAAAATATTTTTGTCCTGGAAAATTTAAATTCATCTATCACTGGTTGACAAAGTGCTAAGCACATCTCATATTCGATATACATGGCCATATAATTTTGATGTCTAGCAGTCTTTTGAAAATAAATCAGATGCAGAGTAGAGACATGAGTAATTACAAGACACAGATCTCTAACTGGCAGCTGTATTTGCAACATACTACACTAAAGCTCTAGTATGTCTGGATGTCTTTAGTATCATATGGTCAATAGATAGCTACTGAATCCAAAGTATTCTAGGATTTAATGTTTCCATATACTGACCTCGAGCATGCTTGACTTTGGCTGAAATTTCACTGGGGTGAGGGATTCCAAGGGAAGTCTCTGCCTTTTCAATGACATTTGAAATATCTTGTCCTAGAGTAAAAAAATCAAAATTTATTGCTCTTTGTTACCCAAACTAAATTAATTAAATTTCAAAAATGAATCATCAAAGTGTTTATGTCTAAAATCATGATAGCTATAAGGCATGTAATTTTTAACAATTAGGGCAATTAATCCTTGTGACTATTTCCTTAATACAACATTATTTTTTTTAAAAACTTGATATATCATCACTAAAAAACAGACATTTGGGCTGGGAAGGTGGCTCAGTGGTAAAGTGGTAAAGAGCTGAGGGACAGTGCTCAGCCTCAGAGTTCAGGCCCCATGACAAAAAAAAGAACAGACATTTATAGCATTTCCTAGACTTCATTCTAGTAAGAAAATGCTTCCAATGCTAGTCGCGGTGTCTATCAGCTCAACATGTTTGTCTTCAAACAATAAATCCCTTGAATAAATGTGGAAAGGGGAGTTATTAATAAAGTAACACAAATCTGTGAAATGCACAAAGACAGTAATGAAATGATTGATGACCTTACTCACTGTGGCTATTGTACCTGAGGCTGAGGAAAGCAAGGGCTTGCCCCAGCTGCTCCAATATCCCCATCTGATCTGGGGTACATCTTTGAAAACAGTTTCCTATTGTCCCAGTAAATGGGGGGGAATGAGGGAGGAAGACACACCAAAGTGTGAAAAATTAGACAGCCAGAATATAATATACATAAATTATCTAATTATTAGCCAAAGTATGGGGAACCAAACAGGATTTGCTTATTACACTGCTTGATTAACAATTGCAAGTTTTCATTGTATAAGCACCATGCAGCAATGGTAATTACTGATGGAGGCATTTATAGAACTGAGAAAATATTACCTATGGTTGAAAAACAAGAAAAGAAGTGCAATCCTATATTAGCAATGAGCTCTTAACCCCAACTTTTTTTTCACTGTACCAGGGCCTCACACGTTTGGCTTGCTTGCTCATGGCTGGCACTTACCACTTGAGCACACCTCTAGTCTAGTATTTTTCTGGCATTTAGTTGATGGAATCTGCAGTCAATCTGGACCTAAGCACCCTCAGTAGCTAGGATTACAGGTGTGAGCTAAGGGTACCAGGTTAACCCCAATATTTTTAATCCCAGTATATTAGATTCAAGTCAGTGGCAGTCTGTGATAGCTGAACAGGGAGAATTTCTGAAGTCTCAGGGTCCCTGAAAGACCCAACATCTGGTCTGAGTGTACACTATAGGTTCCTACTGACTCGCTTGGTGGCATGTTGGTCAACAGACTCAGCATTCTTCACAGATTCAGAATTCTCCACTGACTCGCAGTTTTCATCTTCAAGGACAGGACTTGCTTATCCAGTTATCACTGGAATCTCAGGATCACCTTTATCTAACATGATTAGCAAATCACCTGGTCAAAGAAAAGCCCAAGGGAAAAAAGTGATTGATGTCAGCTTTTCTGGTATAAATTATTAGTCTAAATCTTTTGATACTTTCACAGAGTCACAGGCAGGAACATTAGTAAATTAATATAAACAAGATCCCACAGATCTCCCCCAGGTTCTCTTAGTAACAAATTGCATACCTGAAGCATAATTCATTGTGGCAGAATCCACCAATCTTCAGATTTCAACAGTTGTACATAAACTCATTACTGTGTACATTAATTAGATAGATAAAATTTTATCCCAAATACAGTAATGCCTTGATATCTGCAGGAAACTGCTTCTAGGACCCTCTGATGCTATAAGTCATATTTGCATATAACCTATGTACAACCTTTCATATGGTTTTTTGGTGGGAGGAGAGTGGTTCTGGGCTTTGAGCTCTGGCCTCATCCTTGCTGGGCTGGTGCTCTACCACTTGAACTACAACTCCAGTCCTCTCTGGTAGTTCTTTTTGAGATAGGTTTTCAAGAGGTTGGAGGCATGGCTCAGTTGGTAGAGTGCCAGCCAATTAATGAAATCAACAGGTACTGGGTACAAGTCCTGGTCTTAGACCAAAATAGAAAAGAAAAAAGAGAAGGAAGAAAACATAAGGTCTCAAGTCTTTTTTGCCTTAGTCAGCCTCACACATCAACACTGCCACTTTGTCTCCAGAGCAGCTAAGATTTTAGATGTAAGCAACCAGTGTTGAGTTCTTTCATATAGTTTAGATATCTTGATACTATTTATAATGCATAATAGAGTGTAATTGCTAGGCATATGTTTATATTATTTGGGGGAACACACACACACACACACACACAAACTTCTGTACAAGTTGAGTACAGATAAAATTTTTTCCAAGTATTTCTAATTAGCAGGTGGCTGAATCTGCAGAGAGCAGAACTATTTATAGGGAGCAAAGGCATAGATTATTATGATCATCACTGCAAGCTACATGCCAGACAATTTAATCATAGATTTCTACACTATCCTTTCTTTTAGCCCAGCCACTTCCCACACTTCTTCTAACCCCTAGCAACCAACTACCCATATTCCTCTGAAACTTTGTCACTTCAAGAAGTATAGATGGAATTACATACTGATTACTTGTTAAGAAATTTTTACACAGCCTAAGTCCTTCCAGACCAACTTTTGTTGTATTAAGAATTTTAATATTTCTGAGTAGTTATCCATGGTAAAAATGTATTTTATGACTATCACAGGAATAAAATGATTAAAAGCTTATGTACAGGGAACAAAAGCTTACTCTGGAAAAATGCCTAATCAGTTTTAAATGATACGGTTACATTGGGCACGTGGCTTAGTGGTAGAGTGCTCACCTAGCATCCTGAAGCCCTGGGTTCAATTCCTCAATACCACATAAATAGAAAAAGGTGGAAGTCATACTGTGGTTCAAGTGGTAAAGCACTAGCCTTGAGCAAAAAAAGAAGCTCAGGGACACTGCCCAGGCAAAAAGGAAGCTCAGAGACAGTGTCCAGGTACTGAGTTCAAGCCCCAGGAAAAATTATGCAAGGTGCAAGAGGAAAAACAGTCAAGTCTGTCTTTGCCAATGGGCTGGAAGTAGAGGTGATGGGGTGGTTTTACTATGCAAACAACTGGAAGACAGGTTATGGTGCCCCAGAAAGTCCTTGTTACTTGCTGACAATAAGTAGTATCTGTTTAAATCATGCAGCTTTATTGGGCCTTAACAATGTTTTTCAGTTGGTTTCAATTTCAGCACGGGAAAAGGAGAAAAAGAGAATGCAAAAGTCTGTTTCCAGCTTAGCTAGGAAGTTTAAGGTCATTCTTCTCCTTTTCATCTTCTCTTACTCCCTCCTTTTCTCTTTCTGTAGCCCTTTTCTTTCTGCGCATTTTTCTTCTGCTTGGAGAAATAACCTGAATCTGTAAGAAGTAGGTAAAGAAGTTTCTAGTACTCACTCTTTCCTCTGTCACCCTTGTGCCACAAGCTCTTCCTTCCCCTGTGGTTCTAGACACAACCTAGTTTGTCTTAGGTGCTCTTCATGCATCCATCCAAAAGACATTGAACCTCTATGACAGTGAGGTAGTATTCTGGGTTCTAAGCTGATTCTGTGAATAGCACAGGCACAGATCTTGCTTTGTGGAACTTACATCTTGTGGAGGTAGATCCAGGACAACTGATCATTGTTACAAGAGAAAGTGAAGGAGAGCAAGTTAAGGCGAACTGCCCAGCAGCATGGATGTAGAAGGAAGAAGCAATACGTTAGTCAAGGTAAGTTTCCCTGAGAAAATGAAGGAGGTGAGGAGTGAGATGGCCAATATCCAGGGATGAAATTTCCACTCAGAAGGAAGAGTCAGTGCTAAGCCTAGTGGCAGGTGCCTTCTTGTAAGACCACAGAATAAGGGAGGCCAGCCAAGCAGGCAAGGGCACAGGGGTCTGGATGGCTTTTAGGAGGTGGGCTGATTTGCTTTAGGGAAGATCTAAGGGTATTACGTTTGAGAAATGTTTTGAAATTATCTATATAACCTCTCTGCAGTGAAAATGTGTTTGTGACAAATAAACTTCCCCATGGAAGTTTATTAAATTCTAGGACATTTTATTTTGCAAATTTCTTTTTTTGCCATTCACCAATAGAGAAAGGAACTATAAAGCAGTCACAGAAACTTATGGCCATATTCTTTCAGAGTTACCAAGATTGAAATATGCTTAAGTTACTGCTAAGTATGCTTGCCTATTTTTCTTGAATGTTAAAAGAGACTGCAGAATTCAACAGAAGATGTAAGATTGTTCAGAAAAGTTGACTCAAATAGTTGACTCGACCATTGGCTTGCAGAAAGAAGCAGAGATAAGCCTACAGGTTGATCATAAAGAAGAGGGTAATACCACGACCAAACAGGATTCATTTCAGGGATGCAAAGCTGGTTCAATATATGTAAATCAATTAATATAATTCATCACATCAACAAGAGCAAGAATAAGAAACACATGATTATCTCAACAGATGCAGAAAAAGCATTTGATAAGATCAAAAACCCTTTTATAATGAAAGCTCTGGAAAAACTAGGATTCCATGGGAACACTCTTCAATATAATAAAGGCAGTGTATGACAAGCCTACAGCCAGCATTATACTTAATGGTGAAAAGTTAAAGCCATTTCCTCTAAATTTAGGAACTAGGCAAGGATGTCCACTCTCTTTACTCCTCTTCAACCTAGTATTAGAATGCCTAGCTACGACAATAAGGCAAGAGGCAGACATAAAGGGGATGCATATTGGGAAAGAGGAAGTAAAACTCTCCTTCTTTTCAGATGACATGATCTTGTATTTAAAGAACCCCATGGACTCCACTCCCAAGATACTTGAGCTGATTTGAAACTTTGGCAAAGTAGCAGGATATAAAATTAACCCTCAGAAATCAATGGCTTTCCTGTATGCCAATAATGGGAAGGGTGCAGCTGAAATTAGGAAAGCAAACCCTATTGTAATAGTCCCACAAAAATAAAGTGTACTTAACAAAAGAGGTGAAGGAGCTCTGTGACAAAATCTATAAAAACCCGAGAAAGAAAATTAAAGCAGAACTTAGAAACTGGAAAAACCTCTCATGCTCCTCGATTGGAAGGATCAACATTGTGAAAATAGTAATACTAAATTCAGTGATACCTATCAGAATCCCAATCTCATTCTTCAAGGAAATAGAAGAGGCAATCCAAAAATTCATATGGAACAATAAAAGACCCCAACAGTAAAACCGATCCTTAACAGAAAGAATAGTGCTGGAGGAATATCAATACCAAATTTCAAACTCTACTACAAAGCCATAGTAATCAAAACAGCTTGGTATTGGCACAAGAACAGACCTGAGGACCAATGGAATAGGACTGAAGACCCAGAAATGAACCCACAGTCCTATAGCCATCTAATTTTTAGTCAGGGAGATAAAAAAAATAGAATGAAACATAGGTCCCATGGTTTCCCTTATTTGCAATAACTAGTATATGTCTGAGACACGCAGAAAAGGTCAGATAAGTTGATGTCAGGTGAAATGAACCCCAAGATAAGTATTCAAATGTTTTTTCTTTCTTGCAATTGTTTCTAACATATTAACAGGATGGTATTTTGTTGGTTTGTGTGTCCCTCCCCCACAGCATAACCCCTGCTTTCACTGTATTTGATGTTGGTATAATTTGTAGAGGGGAAGGGCAAAGACAATTGTTTAAATAGGGATACAGGTGGACCCATTGCAACAATGAGACGTACAAGTCATTATGTCGAAAAATGAACTTTACAACTTTGGCCGGAGTAGGTGGAAGGGGGAAGGGTGGGAGATGGAAAGGGATGGGATGGGAAGAGCAAACAAAAGAGAAGGCAACAATGCTTGATAAGAAATGTACTCATTGCCTTGCCTATGTAATTGTAAACCCTCTGTATGGTATTTTCACAATAAAAAAATGAATCTTTAAAGTATTGAACAGGTAATATTTTGATGTCCAAGTTTCAATAATAAAAGTAAAATATAAAAACGTCTAGCTTTACCATGAAAAGAAAGTAGAATGGAAGAAAGACATCCACTCCAGTAAAAGGTGCTGGCAAAATTGGTTAATTACCTGTAGAAAAATAAAGCTAGATCCTTATATATTACCCTGCACCAGAATCAACTCCAAATGGATAAAGACCTAGAAGTCAAAGCAGACACCTTGAAAACATTACAGGAAGGAATAGGAGAAACCCTAGGTCTCCTTGGCACAGGCCAAAATTTTCTTAATAGAGACCCAGAAACACAACAAATCAAAGAAAGGTTGGACAAATGGGATTGCATGAAGATACAGAGCATCTGCATGGCAAAGGACATAGCTAGTAAGATCAATAGAAAGCCCACGGATTGGGAAAAGATCTTCACTAGCCATACAATGGAAAAGGTTCTCATATATAAAATATACTTGGAACACAAAAAATTAAGTCCCCCAACAACTGCCCAATAAATAAGTGGGCTAATGACTTAAAGAGAAACTTCTCTGAAGAAGAAGGAAGGATGACCAATAGACACATGAAGAAATATTCCACCTCCCTAGCCATAAAAGAAATGCAAATCAAAGAACATTGAGATTCCACCGCACTCCAGTTAGAATGGCTATAATCAAGAACTCTAATAACAACAGATGCTGGAGGGGATGTGGACAGAAGGGAACCTTACTGCATTGTTGGTGGGAGTATAAACTTGTTCAACCACTTTGGAAAGTAGTATGGAGGTTCCTGAAAAGACTCCACATAGAGCCCCCCTATGACCCAGCAATCCCACTTTTGGGCATTTACCCAAATGATCACAAACAAGACCATACTAAAGCTACCAGCGCAACTATGTTTACTGCAGCATTATTTCCATAGGTAAGATATGGAACCAACCCAGATGCCCCTCAGTATATGAATGGATCAAGAAAATGTGACACACAAACACACACACACACACACACACACACACACACACGCAGTGGAATTCTATGCTTCCATCAGAAAGAATGACATTGCCCCATTTGTTAGGAAATGGAAAGACTTGGAAGAAATTATAATAAGTGAAGTAAGTCAGGCCCAAAGAAACATAGGTCCCATTGTTCCCCTTATTTGCAATATGTAGTATATTTCTGAGACAAGTAGGAAAGGTCAAAAGCTATATACATATTACCAGATAAGATGACGTTAAGCGAAATGAACCCCAAGATATCGATGCAAGTGATGTTTTCTATTTTTTTGTAACGTATTTATAAGGTACCATGTGATTTTTTTTGTTGTTGCTTTGTATTTCCCTCCCCCACACTATAACCCCTCTTTTCACTGTGTTTAATGCTGGTATAATTTTGGGATGGGAAGGGAAAAAACCTAAATAGGGATACAGGTTGACCCATTGCAACAATGAGATGTAGAAGACACTATGTTGAAAAACAAACTTTATAATTTTGGCAGAGGGGGGGGAGGAGTGGGGTGAATGGCGGTGTGGGGGTGTGGTGTGGGGTGAGTGAGTGTAGTTGTGGAAGTGGGAGAGAAGGGATGGTAGGGGAAAAACAAAGGAGGAGACAATGCTTAATAAGAAATGTACTCATTACCTTGCTCATGTAACTGTAACCCCTCTGTACAGTATTTTCACAATAAAAATTTATTAAAAAATAAAAAAGAAGTGCTTTGGCAGAACTCTGCCAGGTGTACAAATAAATAATCATTCCTCAGTTGACTGGGGACTGGTGATAAACTGACCCTGGGCTCTTCTTGTAATTATCTCTTCTATTCATCAGTCTTTTCTCTCTTTTCCTCTCCTGAAGTAGCATATGCCATTCTATGCCTCATCTTTTGATTTCTGTCCTTATAAAATGATAATCATTGAATTCTGCTACACCCCTATGGGCAGTATAAACCCTGATCCTACCTCATAAATTTGTACTGGAGACAGACACAACCAACCAATTACACTAATGCAATGTGATGTTTTCATTTATTCTTCAAAAATTCTGATGATTCTGTTTATTAAATCTTTTTCAGATATTTAGTTGATTCTGGAATAGGTCTATTGGATTAGAAGGATATGGGCCTTGCAGTTCTGAATGTTACACAGGTAGTCCCAGGCCTATGAGGGTATTGTTTAATGTGCCCCTTACACAGGGAGCTGTGTGCTAAAATTCATGGACTAGGAGAGAGAGAGCACTTCAGGTGAGAAGCATCTTGTGGACAGAACACTCACAGCACAAGAGTAAAAGTCACCCTGGAGAGACCATGTGAAAGTAAATTACTAGAGAACCATAGAGAAATAAGAAACCACAGCTCAAGGCTAGGAATTTGCTTTCCCAGACCCTTTCTGTGATTAATAAATGTATCAAAGCAATTCTCACCCAAGTAAGTGAAATCTTTGTACAGGATTTCCAGCTAGAAGAAAACCACAAGTAACATCAATCCAAATGTGCACAAAAATGTCCAGACAAATCGCAAGTCAAAAACTTCTTGAGCCAGGTGCCAGGTCTCACATCTATAATCCTAGCCACTCAAGAGACTGAGATCTAAGGATCACAGTTCAAAATCAGCTCAAGCAGGATAGTTGGTAAGACTCTTATCTCCAATAAACTACTCAGAAAAAGCCAGAAGTGGCTCTTTGGCTCAAGTGATAGAGTGCTAGGCTTGAACAAAAAGAGCTCAGGAAAAGTGCCCAGACCCAGAGCTTAAGCCCCATGCCTGCCAAAAAAAATCCCCACAACGGTTCCATTGAACTTCTCATAGAGGTGAGACACTGGAACAATGGAATACTCTAAGATTTAAACAAAGGCATGCACCTTCAAAGAGAAATGGGGATTGAATACCTACTTACCAAGTGTGAGACCTGCCAGATACCATTAGGAAGAATTGCAAAAGATTTGTAAATAAATGGGCAAAAGCAGAATGTAGGCAAGCAGGGGAGCACAGGGGAACATGAAGATCCTGGAGCTTGCACTAAGTGAGGAATTCACACTTATTTGCTTCCTGCCATTCTGGGTGTCAGCAAGTGACAGAGGTCAGTGCCTGCTGACAGAGTTGTGACTCCAGGCTTACATCTTTCTCCAGGAAACGTTTGAGGGCAGAATTCTAGTCTAACTCAAAAGTCTTGCCCATTCTAGGCAGATATTTTACTTGAGCTATGTCCGTAGCCCTTTTGCTTTAGTTTATTTTTAGATATAGCTTTACATTCATGCCCAGGCTGGTCTGGACTGTGATCCTCCTGTTCATGCATCCTGCATTTATGAACCACCACTCTCAGCAGTTTTTGGTTGAGATGAAGGTCTTTTAAAATTTTTATTAACATATTTCATTTTAAATATAATTTTACTATCTTTGAGTAGCTGTACAAAAGAGTTAAAATTGAACTTGTCTGTTTATGAGTACTATGCATCTTAACCAGTATTACATTTTATCATTCTTCCTCATCCCTCCCAACATCAACTATCCTTTCAGTTTTCTTAGTTTCATAGACTATGCATTGAATATTATGATTGCATTTTTTCCCCTTTCTCTCTTCATTCATCTGTCACCTTCCCCTTGGCCTCCCCCCACACACTTCATGTACCAGATTCCTGGTATTCATTTTATTAGACTTTAAGTTGATATTGGGGTAGGGAAGGAAATCTTACTTTCTGCCTAGGCTGGCCTCAAAATGGCCCAGGCTGTCCTCTACATCTCTGTCTCTTGAAGAGCTAGGATTACAAACATAAACTACCGTGGCCTCTTTTGGATATCTTAGGGGACTAAAGTTCAAAATTGCTTGAAGTAGAGCATTGACTTCTGTACCTATAGGCCACTGATACAAGCCAGGTGAACAACATGAAATCTTAACATTATCTCTCTAAGTCTTTCCATTTCTTAATGACATTTTTCTGATGGATTAGTAGAATCCCATTGTGTATATATATATATATATATCACATTTTCTTGATCCATTTCTTCATTGAGGGGCATCAGGGATGATCCCATATTTTGGCTATAGTAAATAATGCTGCAATAAACATAGTTGTGGTGATGGTTTTATTGTATTTTGTTTGTGGTGTATTGCATAAATGCCCAGCAATGGAATTGCTGGGTCACAGGGAAGCTCCATGGTTATCCTTTAATGGAGCCTCCATATTTCTTTCCAGAGTAGCTGAACAAGTTTACATTCCTACTGACAGTGTAATAGATTCCCTTTTGGCCACATCCATGCCATCATTTATTAATTTATTTTTATTTTTGGGTCCTGTCATGGGGCCTGAACTCTGGGCCTGGGTGCTGTCCCTCAGCTCTTCAACTCAAGGCTAACACGCTACCACTTGAGCCACAGCAACACTTCCAGCTTTTTTTCTTTTTGCTTATATGGTGCTGAGGTATCGAACCCAGGGCCTCATGCATGCAAGGCAAGCACTCTACCACTAAGCCACCTTCTGAGACTCCTCAGATCCTTTTTCAGAAGAACAAGTACAAGTAAGTACAGGGGCTAGCAAATATTCCTAAGGTTATTCGATTCCAATTAGTTATACAAAAGCTTTTTAAAGTGTTTCAGAGGTTAAAAATGATGTAATGTGCATAGTGACTGACTCATCTCTTTTGTAAGCCACAAAATTAATTAAGAACAGGAATACCAGAAATAAATTCAGAGACAGCTTAAAAATGAGTTAACTGTAGTATAACAGAATCTATGGAGAACACAAATAGGATAATTCTTTAGAAAGACTAAGTCAAAGCATAACAAAATGAGTACTAGGAAATGGGTATCTCCAAGAGGATGGATCAAAAGGAGAAGGGTAAAAGAATGAGCTGGGGAAATGAATAGAATGCAGGCAAGAATGCATTGCATATGCCACAGGACTGATCAAAATAGGGGAAGGGGTTGGTGGAAGGGAGTGATGATGTTGAAGGGATAATACAGATCAAGTTGCACTGTAAATAAATTAAATGAGAAAATCCAATATATAACCTAAAGATTTAAAAAAGTGAGGGAAGGATTGGGGTATGGGGGGTGAGAATGTTGAAGAGTGTGACACTGATCAAGAGGCAATATATTCATAAACTGCTCTGTTGAATGGCAACTCTTTTGTACACTACCTAAAGAAATCAAAAACATATTTTTTTAAATGTCTTAAGCAGGGGTCTGGTGGAAATGGTGGCCAGTCTGAGAAACCCAGAAATTCACCTAGCTAAGGCTCAGGCACAGTCAGAGAATACCACATTTACCTATGGATGTTCAAAGAGAAAAATTACACTAGGCTACAGAGTATGCAAGCCAGAAGATGATGAAGGACCTCTGTACAATACTATGAAGAAAAACACATGGAGACAAAATCTTTCTGCCTTCCTATTCCCCTCCATAATCACCAGGAAATCTCTGGAGTTCCAGAAGTCCTTCTGAACTAATTTGAAGAAAAAATTTCTCTTTAGAAAACATATCTCTGAGATCTGAGGATCTTGGCTCTAAGCCAGTCCAAGAAGAAAAGGCCATGAGACAAAAAACCAGGAAGTAGAAATGTGGCTCAAGTGGTAGAGTTCTAGCTTTGAGCATAAAAGTTAAGCAAGATCTTGAGGCTTTGCCCAATATTGGCAGAAAAAAATATGGAAAATAAACATACACACAAACCAAACAAATCCTACCAAGAATGTTAAATATGTTCTATCACTAAAAGCTATACCAAAAATGGATGTGGGCTATATCTGAGTTAATGATGTCAGTATTTAAAATAACATCCATGACTGCAGGATTTTGTGTCCTTTAAAAATTTACAAGGTTCTGGATTTACAAAGCATTTAACAAAGTTAGACTCCTGCAGAGTCCTGAAATAGCTATGGAGCAGTTTCATCTCCATAGGCTGCAGAATATGGTTTCCTTAAGAACAACCCATATGTGCTGAGTAAGTGAGGGAGAGAGAAAGAGGGGGGGAGCTGGGATAGGAGGGGGAAGAGGCGGGAAGGTGCCAGCTGCATACATTACAATTGTATTTTAGGAAGATAAAACAAAGCTGTCCATTAAATGAGAGCTCTTAATAAGCAGCCTTTAAAATATGACTATTGGGGCTGGGAAGGTGGCTCAGTGGTAGAGTGCCTGCCTTGCATGCATGAGGCCCAGGGTTCGATTCCTCAGCACCACATAAGCAAAAAGAAAAAAAAGCCGGAAGTGGTACTGTGGCTCAAGTGGTAGAGTGTTAGCCTTGAGCTGAAGAGCTGAGGGACAGGGCCCAGGCCCAGAGTTCAAGCCCCATGACCAGACCAAAAAAAAAAAAAAGACTATTTCTCATTATTCTGCAAATGAAAGTCATTTGCTTTGAACTTGTCATACAGACTCTGGAAAGGAGGAGAGGCACCAATGGCAACTCTGTCAAGAAGCACCAGTCTGACTCAACTACGGAATCACCCTTAGGCCCAGTGGGCCTCGCTCATGAATTCACTCAACATATATTAAACACCTACAGAATGCAGGATGCTGTTCTGACACCTAACAATGAACACACCATGGACCTTGTTGTCCAGGGTGTTTTACCCAAGTTGTAGGAGAAACAACAAACAAATGCATACACCTCAACAACTGTGCATCTTCAGTTACTTATGATTGCAATTGTGCATTGTCAACCATGGTCTGAAATTATTGAATGAAATATTTCAGAAACAAGTCCTAGGTTTTTAAATTGCACATCCTTCTGAAGAACAGGAGGAAAACATGCTCTATCCCACTACCTCACCCACATGGATCACATACCACTAGCCTGCCATCAGCCCAGTTCAGTGTTCTGGGACCACTCAAAATGAAAAATTCTTCCTTTTAACTCATGTCATAAAGCCAAAATCAAGCTGGGCTATAATCCTACCTACTCAGGAATCTGAGATCTGAGGATCATGGTTCAAAGCCAGCCAAGGCAGATAAGTCCATGAGACTTTTTATCTCCAACTAGCTAGCAAAATGCTAGAAGTGGAGAAGTGGCTCAAGTTGTACAGTGGTAGCCTGAGACAAAAAAAAAAGTAAGAGCAAGAATCCCTGAATTCAAACCCCATTACCAACACTCCCCCCCCCCAAAGCCAAAGGTGCTATCACTGTATTAAATCATACACACTTATTGCTATCTCAGAAATCACAATAAAGATGCACACAGTATTTTGGGGTTTTTAAATGTTCACAACATAATTTTTATTTCTGTCTCTTTGGATTCAGCATGCATAAAAAGGTACTGGAAATAACTCCACACTTGAAAAGCCAATGAAGAGAGTACTTATACTGTTTACCCCACAGATGCCTCAATATGTACAAAGGTGGACATGAGGAGAGATGGGAAGCAGAGAATTAACAGAGAGAATTAACCCAAACAAGATGAACACACTCAAAGCAAAAACATCTTAGTCACAGACTGCATCTCTTAAAGAAAAATAAAACCTTGAATTGACTGTAGTATTTAAGAAAATCCTAGCTATTCCGAAAGCTGAGATCTGAAGATTGTGGTTCAAACCAGCCCAGGTAAGAAAGTCCATGGAAGCCAGGTGCCCATGGCCCATGCCTGTAATCCTAGCTATTCAGGAGGCTGAGATCTGAGGATTGTAGTTCAAAGCCAGCCCAGGCAGGAAAGTTTGTGAGACTCTTATCTCCAATAAACCACTACAAAAAAGGAAGTGGCACTGTGGCTTAAGCAGTAGAGTGCTCACCTTGAGCTGAAGAGTGCAAGGACAGGGTCCAAGCCCAGAGTTCAAGTCCCATGACCAACCAAAAAAAAAAAGTCCGTGGGACTCATGTCCAATTAACCTCTAGACACACCAGAAGTGGTGCTGTGACTCAAAGTGGTAGAGCACTAGCATTGAGTGGAAAGGCTCAGGGACAGCACCTAGCTCTGAGTTTAAGCCCCAAGAATGCCAAAAAAACAAACAGAAAAACCACACAGACTGAGAACATTCACAGGGCTTCTGTACAGTATGTTTTATATATTGTTATGTTGTGTAATCTACACAGTATATTGTTATGATTACCTCATTTTATTACTAGTGATTGCTGTTACAGTGTGTTAGATGGCTTCTGTCACAGTAACAAATTATCTGAAAGGAGGTATGAGGAAATTAAATGGCTTATTTTGGTTCACTGTTTTAGAGATATTACTCCATGTTGGCCTCATTGTATTGGACCAGCAGTTAAGATGGCACATGATGACATGAGTCTGTGAGAGTAAAATAGTTCACCCTTTAGCTAGGAAGGAGAGAGAGGAGAGAGAGAGATGAGAGAGAAAGAAAGAAAATAGATGGGGGGAAGGGTATCAATATCTTCTTGAAGGCACAGTCACTGCTAATGACAGGAAGACCTCACATTCAGTCAACCTCTTAACATTTCCACCTCATTCCAGTATGCCAAATTTGAGCCAAGCCATAACACGTGGACCTTTAAGAGGTATTCCAGATCTAAATGGCAGCACTCACCTATTCTGTTGAATCTATAAATTAAATTGTGCCATACATATGTGCATATAGAAAGAAGTACAGCCATTTGTTACTTGATGAATTGTTTATATTCTGAGAAATGTTTATTAGTTGGTTTTACTATTGTGTGACTGTCAGAAGTTATATTTACATAAAGTAAGATGACTATAATGCCATCAGAAATTTTATCTTATGAGATCACCACCAAGTTAGCAGCTCATTATTGGATGAAGTACCTCTGTGACACATGCCTGCAGAGATACAGGTTGGTATTCCACTGGGGCATAGTATACATCCACCTCAGATAAGGAGAGAGGATTTCACATGGTATGGAAAGCAGTATGAAGACAAGGCAGGAGGGAACACAGTTCCATAGTATAAGTTGTAAAATATGTATCTGATGAAGTGGCATTGAGCAGAGCCTGATAAAGGTAAGAGGTACACCTGGAAGGGTTACTAGAGTCCCAGAGGGAGGTGATGGCCAGCGAAGACCCTGAAACATCAGTGGGCTTAGAACACTCAAAAGGCAGCAAAAAGGCTGGAGTGAGGAAGGGGAGAACTGAAGAAGTTGTGGTCAAACAGAAAGGGGATAGAGCACACGAATCCTTCCAGCAGAGTGTAAGTAAGGCTCAAGTCATGCAAAGTATATGATTGGACTTAAGTTACATACCAGTGACAGAACATGTTTGGAAAATAAACAATGCATTTCTAAATAACCTATAAATCGAAGATGAAATCTACAGAGAGATCAATTATACTGCTTTTTTAACGTTAATGACAATGATAACATGATACATACATTAGAGTTTCAAATCAGAACTAGAGCATCCCTAAGAAAGGAACACTAAATATTTATGTAAAAAAAGTATCAAATCAATTAGCTTAGCTCCTGTCTTAAGAAACTTCATAAAACTAAACTAAGTATAAGAGTTAAAAGAAGTAGCTGGGTGCTGGTGACTCATATCTGTAATCCTAGCTACACAGGCTGAAGTCTGCCGATTAAGGTTCCAGCCTGGCCAGGAAAGGCCATGAGATTCTTATCTCTAATTAACCTCAAGAAAAACAGGAAATGAAACTTGTTCAAAGTGGTTGAGCACTAACCTTGAGCAAAAGAGGTCAGAGACAGTGGCCAGGCCCTGAGTTCAAGGCCCATAACTCACAAAAAACATCAACTACAACAACAAAAACAAGTCTCTTGGAATTTTCTGCCATGGATGGCTTTGAACATTCTTAGATTTCAGCTTCCTGAGTAGCTAAGATTGCAAACATGTATGCGAGCCACAAATAAGATTTTGTTTTAGTGAACTTGAAATTACCCTGCAACCATTTCCACCCAGGCAAGAAGGGGAGCAAGTTCCCTGATGGACAAGAAGAAGGAATTTGATACAAATTCAGTATCTCTTTTTTTTTTTATAGGTGTTAATTTAATACTTACTTGTGGATTTTTTTTTATTTTTTGTGAACATACTGTACAGAGGGGTTACAATTACATGGGCAAGATAATGAGTACATTTCTTATCAAGCATTGCAGCCTCCTCCTTTGTTTACCCTTCATATCCCTTCCCAGCCTCCCCCGTACCCCCCAACCCTCCCCACCCCCGCACCAAGTTGTAAAGTTCGTTTTTGACATGACAACTTGTACTTATCATAGTTGCATCGGATCCACCTGTATCCTTAAACGACTTGTTTTTCCCCATCTCCTCCACAAATTATACCAACATCAAATATAGTGAAAGCAGGGGTTATACTGTGGGGAAGGGACATACAAAGCTACAAAGAAATAATCTTATAAATGAGTTAGAAACAAATGTATGAAAGAAAAAAACATTTAAATACATATCTAAGGGTTCATTTTCCTAACATCACATTATCTGACCTTTCCTGCTTGACTGGTACATATACTAGATATTGAAAATAAGGGAAACCATGGGACCTATGTTTCTTTGGGCTTGGCTTACTTCACTTAAAATAATTTTTTCCAAGCCTTTCCATTTCCTGAAAGATTGAAATTGGGGCTATGTTCATTTTACAATATGCTAACTGCTAATTCTGCTTCTGTAAACCTGCTTGCGCTAACACTGACTCTTCCCCTCCCAGAAATAAGTAAAAAGTTACAAAGTCCAGATGCAGGCCGGCCCAGGGACAAGGTCTGCAAACATAAAGAACAAGAGAGTATGTTCTTCTAAATTCCTGTTTAGAAACTCTCAGCAAGGGGCTCAAGACAAGGACCATCTGGCGAGCCCAGCAAACTAAGTCAAATGTCAACCAATCACGAGCCTGTAACTATGTGGACTCCCCCCCCCAGGGAAGCCTCCCCCTAGAGAGCCAACCAGTTTACCACTAGTGTTACAAGACTTCCCACACAACAAAATGATTGCTGGAGTATATGATAAGTTTTAACCTGAGCCAATCCTGGGGAGCCTGGGGTCTTATGCTAATCCTGTGGTTTTTGTCTTTAAAAGTGCCTGTAACCACTGCTCGGGGCTTCCAGTCTGCCTTGGACAGAGAGCCCGTTTGCGCAAATGCCTAATAAACTCCTCTTGCTTATTGCATCTGCTGGTTTGGAGTCTTGGTTCTTGGGGTGCCCTCCCGTTGAAGAAAGCATCCCAGTGAGTCTGGGGTCTTTCATTCCTAACAAATGGGGCAATGTCATTCTTTCTGATAGAGGCATAGAATTCCATTGTGTATATATACCACATTTTCATCTACTGAGGGGCATCTGGGTTGGTTCCATATCTTAGCTATGGTAAATAATGCTGCAATAAACATAGTTGTGCTGGTAGCTTTAGTGTGGTCTTGTTTGTAAACATTTGGGTAAATGCCCAGAAGTGGGATTGCTGGGTCATAGCGGAGGTCTATGTGAAGTCTTTTGAGGAACCTCCATACTGCTTTCCAAAGTGGTTGAACAAGTTTACACTCCCACCAACAATGAAGTAAGGTTCCCTTCTGTCCACATCCCCTCCAGCAGCTGTTGTTGTTAGAGTTCTTGATTATAGCCATTCTAACTGGGGTGAGGTGGTATCTCAATGTTGTTTTGATTTGCATTTCTTTTATGGCTAGGGAGGTTGAGCATTTCTTCATGTGTCTATTGGCCATCCTTCTTTCTTCTTCAGAGAAGTTTCTCTTCAAGTCTTTAGCCCACTTATTTATTGGTCAGTTGTTTTTTTGAGGATTTGTTGTTGGGGGATTTAATTTTTTGAGTTCCAAGTATATTTTAGATATGAGACCCTTGTCCATTGTATGGCTAGTGAAGATCTTCTCCCAATCTGTGGGTTTTCTATTATCTTGCTAGCGATGTCCTTTGTCATGCAGAAGCTCTGCAACTTCATGCAATCCCATTTGTCCAACCTTTCTTTGATTTGTTGTGTTTCCGGGTCTCTATTAAGAAAATTTCGGCCTGAACCAAGGAGGCCTAGGGTTTCTTCTATTCCATCCTGTAATGTTTTCAGAGTGTCTGCTTTGACTCTGTGGTCTTTGATCCATTTGGAGTTGATTCTGGTGCAGGGCAATATATAAGGATCTAGTTTTAGTTTTCTACAAGTAGTTTACCAATTTTGCCAGCACCATTTACTGAAGAGGCTTTTTTCCATTCTATTATTTTAGCTCCCTTATCAAAGATTGGTTGGCTATAGGTCTGTAGGTTCATTTCTGGGTTTTCAATTCTATTCCATTGGTCCTGAGGTCTGTTTTTATGCCAGTACCAAGCTGTATATGACAAACCTACAGCCAGTGTTATACTTAATGGTGAAAAACTAAAGCCATTTCCTCTTAACTCAGGAACAAGACAGGGATGTCCACTCTCTCCACTTCTCTTCAATCTAGTATTAGAATGCTTAGGTACAGCAATAAGACAAGATACAAACATAAAGGGGATCCAAATAGGGAAAGAAGAAATAAAACTCTCTCTCTTTGCAGATGACATGATCTTGTATTTAAAGAATCCCATAGCCTCCACTCCCAAATTACTCAAGCTGATTCAAAACTTTGGCAAAGTAGCAGGGTATAAAATTAACCCCCCAAAATCAATGGCTTTTCTGTATGCCAACAATGAGAAAAGTGTGGCTGAAATTAAGAAAGTAACTCCATTTGTAATAGCCCCACAAAAAATAAAATACCTAGGAATTAACTTAACCAAAGAAGTGAAGGACCTCTATGATGAAAACTTTAAAATCTTGAAAAAGGAAATCAAAACAGAACTTAGAAAATGGCAAAACCTCCCATGCTCCTAGATTGGAAAGATTAACATCATGAAAATGGCAATACTTACCAAGGCTATCAACAAATTCAATGCGATACCTATCAAAATTCCAACTCATTCTTCAAGGAAATAGAAGAGGCAATCCAAAAATTCATATGGAACAATAAAAGACCCCGAATAGCAAAAACGCTCCTCAACGGAAAGAACACTGCTGGTGGAATATCAATACCAAATTTCAAACTCTACTATAAAGCCATAGTAATCAAATTCAGTATCTCATTTTGCCTAAGAGATGCTATGATTAGTGCAGTCATGGTCCCTCATTTGCATAATTGCTCCACACATCCTGGCCACACCCTGGAGACAGCTTTCTGGCTACCTCTATGTGCTGCAACATTAGAACCAATGAAAAGCTTCTCTCCAGTGGTCTTGTCTACTTTGGATTATCATTAGTAAAGCAAGCTAAACTGGAAACATAAAGAGAAAAGAGGATGGTAAAAGTGACAGCTGGAAACCAAAGACCAGAGAGGTGTAACAGTAGGTACTGTCTGGGGCTGGAGATCATGACATCCAAGAACTGTAAAACTGGTCAATAGTGCGTTGAGTGTGCCCCAGCAAACAATGTGCGATTGAGAGCTGTAACCCAGTGCACTGTTCACAGTTCTGACATAGGGCACTACTGTTTCCTAGAGGGCTAAGATCATCCCAGGACTTAAAGCCAATGTGAAATGAGAACTATAACATTAGAAAGCTCTACCTGGGGTTGTTTTCCACTGCTGCTAGAAACCAGGGATTCCAACAGCTGCCAGATACTGGAACATGATGCATCTGTCAGTGTGTGGAGCTGTAAGCCTCTGGTCCTTTAGCATGCTGCAATGTATTGGGATCAACAGCACTAGAAGATCTCCTTTTCTACCCATGATCCCTATGTGGGTGATGCAAAAGAAGAGAAGTCAAGTAACACAGGTCCATCGCATTACATTTTACAATTTAAATATTGGTGGCTTTTTCATACTCCAATTGAGTTATATCTCAATGAGGCAGATTTTCTTAAGAGACTATGTAGAACATAATGACCTTTTTTGCTTCGTGTTTTTATTGTTTTATTTGTAAAAGGGAATTATATCTTAGTAAGGCAGTGATTTTTTTTAATTCAGAAACTATGCAGAATTTGGCAAAATGTTTTTTAAAAGTTCTTTCTAAATAGAATGGAAGAAAGACAGCCTCTTCAGTAAGTGGTGCTGGCAAAACTGGCTAATCATGTGTAGTAAACTAAGGCTAGAGCCTTACATATCACCCTGCACCAGAATCAACTCCAAATGGATCAAAGACCTCAGAGTCAAAGAAGACACTCTGAAAACATTACAGGATGGAATAGGAGAAACCCTAGGTCTCCTTGGCACAGAACCAGAAACACAACAAATCAAAGAAAGGTAGGACAAATGGGATTGCATGAAATCTCAGAGCTTCTGCATGGCAAAGGACATAGCTATCAAGATCAATAGAAAGCCCATGGATTTGGAGAAGATCTTCACTAGCTATACAACGGACAAGGGTTTCATATCTAAAATGCACTTGGAACTCAAAAAATTCAATCCCTCAACAATAAATCCTCAAAGAAACAACTGCCCAATAAATAAGGGGGCTGAAGACTTTAAGAGAAACTTCTCTGAAGAGGAAAGAAGAATGGCTAATAGACACATGAAGAAATGCTCAACCTCCCTAGCCATAAAAGAAATGCAAATCAAAACAATATTGAGATACCACCTCACTCCAGTTAGAATGGCTATAATCAAGAACTCTAATAACACCACATGTTGGAGGGGATGTGGACAGAAGGGAACCTTTCTGCATTGTTGGTGGGAGTGTAAGCTTGTTCAACCACTTTGGAAAGCAGTATGGAGGTTCCTGAAAAGAGTTCACATAGACCTCCCCTATGACCCAGCAATCCCACTTTGGGGCATCTACCCAAATGATCACAAACAAGACCATACTAAAGCTACCAGCACAATTATGTTTATTGCAGCATTGTTTACCACAGCTAAGATATGGAACTAACCCAGATGCCCCTCAGTAGATGAATGGATCAAGAAAATGTGGTGTATATACACAATGGAATTCTATACCTCCATCAGAAAGAATGTCATTGCCCCATTTGTTAGGAAATGGAAAGACTTGGAAAAAATTATATGAAATGAAGCAAGCCAGGCCCAAAGAAATATAGGTCCCATGGTTTCCCTTATTTGAAATAACTAGTATATGTCTGAGACAAGCAGAAAAGTTCAGATAAGTTGATGTTAGGTGAAATGAACCCCAAGATAAGGACTCAAATGGTTTTTCTTTCTTGTATTGTTTCTAACATATTTATAAGATGATTTCTTTGTTGCTTTGTATGTCCCTCCCCCACGGTATAACCCCTGTTTTCACTGTATTTGATGTTGGTATAATTTATGGAGGGGAAGGGAAAAAAGAAATTTTTAAAATAGGGATACAGTTGGACCCATTGCAACAAGGAGATGTACCAGACCTTATGTCAAAAAAGGAATTTACAACTTTGGGGGGGTCTTGGGGGAGTGGGGAGGGGGAAGAGAGTGGAGAGGAAGGAGATGGGAGGGCAGACATGATAAGGGGAAACAAAGGAGGAAGCAACAATTCTTGATAAGAAATGTATTCATTACCTTGCTCGTCTAATTGTATGGTATTTTCACAATGAAAAAATTACTATTATTATTATTATTAATAATAATAAAATGTAACAATTAGAGGATAAATTGTTTTGAGGTCCTGGATTCAATTCCTCAGCACAACAACATAAACAGAAAAGGCAGGAAGTAGCACCGTGTCTCAAGTGGTAGAGTGCTAGCCTGGAGCTGAAGAGGTCAGTGACAGTGCCCAGGCCCAAAGTTCAAACACCATGACTGACAAAAAATGGAAAAAAGCATTTCCTTAGCCACAAACATGAGGGTGCCTCTTAAAGATTTTTGTAATTGAAATTTTTTCTTCATACATATGAGTTAATGCAATTTCACAGGGAAAGTCTAGAAAGTCAAGAAAAGCTCATTAATCAAATTCAAAATCTAGTTCTTACTTCTTAATGCAACAGTCTCTCTCATTTCTCTCATGGGTATCTTCTATTCTAATATACTTGGGAGTCTACAAAAGGATACAATTCAGTTTCAATTAACTCAAAGAACACCACTCCTGTTACATTACCAAGCTACATTACATGTGAGGCCTAGTGACCACCTGAAATCATCAACTTCACTGGGGATGACTTCTGCCCTTGGGCAATAACTAGACTCTTTCACTAGTCTGAGACACCAAGATACTTCAACGGACTTATATAAGCCTGTCCTCTTATCAGACTTGCCAACCCAGAAAAACAACTATTCTCAATATATACCTATCCATGAGTGGCTCACACCTCTCATTTCTCTGCAATCTTTTCTTTTCCCCCAGAAAGATGAAAAGTAGTTCCAAAGTCTCTTCAACTCTTATAGGAAACCTGCCTGTAGCATGAAATTCTCAGCAGTGAGAAGGATGTCATAACTACACCTGCCTGGACACTGTTGGTTCACCTTCTGAAACTTCTCAACCCTTTCTTCAATGATGCTGGTTGTAAGCTGTCTGTAGAACTGTTTTCCCTCAGTACCAGCCATCCACACAGCTCCTTATTGTCTTCATTGAATGGGATCCATAAATTTAGTCTGTCTTCAATCTCCTCTTTTATTTTTCTTTTTGTCGGTTGTGGGGCTTGAACTCTGGGCCTGGACACTGTCAATCAATTCTTCAGTTCAAGGCTAGTGCTCTACCACTTCAGCCACAGTGCCACTTCTGTTTTTTTCTGTTTATGTGGTGTGAGGAATTGAACCCAGGGCCTCATACATCTGAGGCAAGCATTCTACCACTGAGCCACCTTCTGGGCCCCTTCAATCTCCTTTTTTCTGATAGTCACCTGCGCAGAAAAATGCAATTGGATATTTAAAATTGCCAACAAAACGTGCCCTTCCCTTCTATTAATGGATTGTGAATTTCATTCAGTTTTGTCAGCATCTTGAAGGACTTACATCTGTTTCTTCCTCTTAGAAACCTAGGTTTTAGCATCATCAGACATCCTCATACCTTTGCTGAAGTAACAACTCTAAGTGGCCAACAGGTCTTTTACTCATTTCACATCTATTACTAGCAGGTTACATCAAACATAAACAAGAAAGGCTGAATAAATTAAGTGCCACATAAAGTTCTTCTGCTTTATGTCCTTTCAATAGTTATTTTTGAATGATGACAACCTGCTAATTCTGACTCAAAAATTTTCCATTTTAAAAAATAAACAAATTCTTACATCAAGGCCAATGTCCCACTTATTTAATTTAAAAACTATAATTCACATCATGCTATAAATCAAACGTTTATAATACAATACATCAAGAAAATTAAGGGCACAAACCTGATTGGGGATTTATACATAGCAAAATAAAAGAAACCCTAAACTAATGCTCATCACACATTCAATCCTACACATCTAATGGTATAGGGCAGCTTTTGGCTGTAAATCATGGTAATGTCACCTCAATCCAGCATACTCAGGCTAACCCTGAAATACCCAACGCTTTATTGCTTACAAAAAAACTCCAGCAAGCCCACTTCAGCATGATTCTCTTCCTTATGTGGTTAAATGAATTACTCTAATAAATTTGAAAGTAAATAATGCAAACCGGCCTAGATGAAAGTATAAAAGGATTTTGAGGTCTTAAAAATCTTGAGGTACTTCCAGTTTAAAATGGGCCACAGAAGGTCCTTTGCTAAAGTTGTAACGTGCACTTCATAAGCAGGAAAGCAAAAGGGATTTTTTTTGTTACACACAAAACCTCCCTAACTCTTTCAGAGTGAAGCAAAAGTACTAAATTGAGTACCATCTATCCAGCCTCATGTGTTTAAAAGGCTTGAAAGTCTATCCCTCGAAAGGCAAGTTTTTGCTTTCTTCTCTCTTAACATGTATTTATTTTAGCTTTTAAAACAATTGTCTCTCACGGCCCAGAATTCCTCATTAATCTCACAATGGCTCTCCAGTCTGCTCTACATTAATTTTGGAGAACTTTCCAAGTATTCCAAACACTTTCTTTTGTATAAAACCTTAAAACGACATTTGAAAAAGAGATGACAAAGTATTTTGTCCGTTTTATTGCATGCTCATTTTTGTGTTTGATGGTGGGGCTTGAACTCAGGGCTTGGGCACTGTCCCTGAAATTTTTTGCTCAAGATCAGTGATCTACCATTTTGAGCCACACTGCTACTTGCACTGAAATGTATGTTCTTAAAAATCTTCAAGACTACTTGAAGTCTTAATTTGCTTCAATTTCATCACTGACATAAACTAATACTCTAACCACAACTCTCTCCTGAATAGAAGTGAGCAGCTGATCTGTCAGCTTCTAAAAGTTCCAGCTCCTCTAAGTAAGAACATGATTACATGTGTATGAAGGTAACAGTGTAAGTGCCCCCAACCTTAGTGGAGCCCAGTAAGACTTCTGCTGCTAGGCTCAGATGAACTACTGCCCAAGCAAGGCTAGAGAAGTCCTCTCACAACAGACAACACTTGTCACCATCTACCCAAACAAGACCTGAGCCCCACAATACCCATCCCTGTCATTCTTCTCCCTAATTAAGGTTATTTTCAGATGTTCCTTAAAAGTGTGCAGCATTCAGTGCTGTGGAAACCAGGGAATGTTTCTCTTAAGCATGTTGCTGCCTTCTAAAATTATAGAATGTAAAGGAACAGTTGAGGACCATGGACTCTGCCAAAAAGTACCTCAAGTTTAATGAAATTGAAGCTCCTTTCTAACACTTGCATTTGGGGACATGCAGCCTCCTGTGGGCAGATGACTGACTGACTTACAGGAGAGGTCCTTCCATGTTCTATGCAAATGTTCTATCGGTTCCTTTGCCAACATCATGTCCTTCTCTGGAATATGTGGATCAGGTTGGCCTTCATAGTTTGAAGTTCTTTCAAATTCAGAGTCCAGTGAGCCAAAGACTTCTCTAGTTCCTGCATTTAAACAACAAGAAAGAGAGTTTTATTTTTTAGAAAAGCTTCAATTCAAGCTGCTGCTTTCTCCACACCTAAACCAATCCTTTGATTAAACTCAATGGGAGGGGACCAGCCAAGGAGAGTGACCTCAGGAATGAGAAACAGCCCTAGCCTCCTGAAGACCTACCTAGGTGGTCAGCTTCAACCTGAGTTGCTCTCAAAAGAACATTGATTTCTTCTACTCCCCTTGTCATTGCCTCTGATACATCTTGAATGTTACTATAACTCACTGTGATTTAACATCTAGATCAACAGCCCAATTCAGTGGATAGTGAAGTTAAGTAATTAGTTGAAATTTAATAATCTTACAAGGTGATAAAAAGTGAAACCTCATTTTAAACTGGGAAATGCATTCTTGCTAAAGCAGTCATTGCATTTCTCTTCTACTGGAGTTATTTTTTGGCTTTCTTCTTTTTCATTTTTAACTTTTTTGTTGGTCCTGGGGCTTGAACTGTGGGTCTGCACCGTACCTGAGCCTCTTTGAGAGGCTAGCTCTCTACCACTTGAACCACAGGGCCACTTCCACTTATTTTTGAGTAGCTTATTGAAGAATCTCAAGGACATTTTTGCTCAGGCCAAACCACCATCCTCAATTCTCAAGTTCCTGAGTAGTTAGGATTACAGGCAAGAGCCAAGCCACTAGCCCTTGCCTTGGGCTAACTTTCTAAGTTGAAATAGCATAAGAAACAATTTTGTCTCTTAGTAAGGATCAGTAAAAAAATCCCTCTGACTGTGGAAACATCTTTTGTTGGTTGTCTATTTTTCTTGGTGGTGGCAATCAAATTCAGAATTTCAGGCAAACTAGGCATACTATCACGAGCCATACCTGGAGTTATTTTGTCTTCTAATTTATTTGGGGGGCTGATTCTGGGACTTGAACTCTGTCCATAAGCATTTTTGCTTAAGATTACTATTATACCACTAGCGCTACAGCTGTATCTACAACTTTTTGGTTGTTAATTAGAGATAAGCTATATAGATTTTTCTCCCTTGGGTCAGCTGTAAACTGAGGTTCTTCTATCTAGGCCTCCTGAATAGCTAGGATTATAGCCTTGGGCCACCAGCATCCACATTATATCTTTAAAAAATATCCATCAATAATAATAATAAATGACTTATTACTCCAGGCTTACACCTGCAATCATACCTACTTGAGAGGCTGAGATTTGAAGATCATGGCTTAAAGACAGCATGGTCAGGCAATTCATAATTCATTAATATTTTTTATATTCTGGTCCTAGGATTTGAGGGCTTGAATTCAAGGCCTGAGCACTGTCTTTGAGGCTAGCGCTCTACAACTTGAGCCACAGTGCCACTTCCAGGTTTTTCTGAGTAGTTCATAGGACTACTGGACTTTTCTGCCCAGACTGGTTTTGAACTGCCCTCCATATATCCTAGCCTCCTGAGTAGCATTTAACCAGAAAAGCCACACTGAAGGTGTATACATGATCAAGTGATAAAGTGTTAAACTTTGCTGGAAAAAGTTAAGGGGATTCAAGCCCCAGGATTGGCACAGATACACTCATATGTATGTGTGTGGGTACATACACACACACACACACACACACACACACACACACACACACACACACACAAACACACACAATCCTATTCAGTATCCCAGGATGAAAAAAAGTAAAAATAACAAATTATAAGATGGATAAGTATTTTAAGTAGTTCCGAAAGTAACTAACATGTCATATTGTGGCTTAGGTGGTAGAATGCTTTCTTCCCATGCACCATTTCAATTTCCAGTATTATTCAAACCAAACCACACCAACAAAAGCACACCAAAAACTGTATCCAATAAAAGATTTAGAATACTATGTAACAAACATTAAACATTGAAAACAAATAAAGCTAAAGGATTGCCATGCCACAGTCAGATATAGGAAAAGTCAATATCTAAAGAATATATATTTCCCATCAAATCAATCTATATACTGAATGCAATTTTATGAGAAGGCTTATCAGAACGTTTTATAGTTTCAGGAAGTATGATAGATTAGGAAAACTGAGACCTGGGAAATGGCATCCAGGAACTCTGATAGAAACAAGACATTTAGAAAGATACATGTATCTTCTTTGCTTCTAACTCAAGATGCATTCCTCATCTTAAGGATAAGCATCTGTTCTATGGCAAAAATATATGCATTCTTTCCTGGAAGAAATGCAAAGACTGAGTCAACATATAACCAAGAACTCAGAAGGTGCAACACACATATATGGCTTTAAGACAGGTCTTGCCGTTATTATATATATGCCCCTGATGTCAGAGAGCTCTGTGCTTCTCCCTTTAAGAGCACCAACATTCTCAGTGTGCCTCTGTCTTTCTGTTTGTCTGCTTATCTGTTTGCTAACTCAATAAAGCATTGTCATGTTTCTTACCATGGTGACTTCTCTGCAAATTTTATTCTGTGACAAAGAACCCTAAGTCAAGAGTTCCTATTTCTAGAGGAAAACTTCTCCAAACCTCACCTGTACCCAGTGACTGTAGCTCCTCAAAGTTAAGAGGTGAGGTCTGAGTGGTAGAGTGATTAACTTGCATGTAAGAGACACTGCATTTTGGTCCCCACTAATAGAGTAGAGGGAGTATGAAAGATCAAAAGACCCAAAGAATGTGGAAGAACAATTTTTGGGACACATCATATCTCAAAATGAAGATTTGTCATACTAAAGCCTAGTAATCAATAAAAACTGATATTAAAGCTGAAGGAAAAGAATGACACAGGGTAGAGAGCTGAGAAACAAGCCTATGTAAAATCCTGAGATTTGACATTAGACTACTTGGTAAACAGCTCCTGTGACCAAGCTATGTTAAGAAGATACAAAATAGACCTTGGCTTAAAGTCTTAGCAAACAATTCCTAAAAACAAAGAGGCAAAGGTAGAAAGCAACACTTGGAAGCTTGAAGTAGGAACGAATAGTGTACTTTAAGAATGGAGAGATACCCAAGGAAATAAATACATATGTAGGAAAATATCAATAAGTTTATCTATATTATAGCAACACTTTTTGTTGAGTAAGTGACACCAAGAAAAATATAAACATGCTCTCTTAAGGTTGAAGACATTTAAAAACTATGTATTCAAGAGAGGAGCATTTCAATCAAGAAGATGACAGATAAAATACATGAGATTGACTAAAATATCTGAGCATGCAATTCAAAAAAAGGCAGATGTGACAAGGCAAGAAATATGAAAAATGTTCCATCAGGAACAATAAAGAGATACCACACTTGTCAGAGTAGGAAAGAGTTAAAAATATACTGGACAGTACCAAATGACTGGAAAAGGCATATATAAGAATATATGTGGATATGGATACAAACTGTATCCTTATGCAAACTGCATATAGAGGAGTATCAACACCACTGACTCAAATTCAAAAAGAAATGTTTCATATAGAATATGCTGTATATTGCATAATTAATATGCATCATCATTATTTGTGATGATTTTAGTACATTGGAAAATTTTTCAAGGAAGAAAAAAGGGGTAAGAAGCCTTAAAGACTCTCATTTGTGAAATAACTTCAAGTTCACCACTACTTGCTACTTGCTAATGTTTGCTCAAGCTTGAGAAAAGCAGCCCAGGTTGACCTCAAGCTCACTATCTTCCTACCTCAGCTTCCATGAACTACCTCTTACTTTGTTTTCATTTGAACCCTGAAGTCACTTAAGTGAAAAACAAACAAACAAACAATTATCCCAGCAAGTCCTCACCACTGAGCCTGTGCAAGGCGGGGTGTATCCCATGAAATCAGTGCATGTGGGAAGGCACCGGCACCTAGGTGGACATGGATCAGGAAATTGAAGGTCAAAATGGGGGTAAATTGGGTAGCACTGGCCACTGGGCCAACACAAATCAAGAAGACAGAGTTCCTCCACATGAACAAGAAGAGGCCCTCAGGCACAAACTCACTATAGCAGATGAAGGACTAGTTAGGGAGGATGGCAGCATCCCCAGCTCCAGGACAATAATCCTGCACTACACAGGCATTAGAGGGGTAGGGACATGGAGCAGTCTCCAAGCCTTGAGATTCCTTCTCCTGGGTCCAATATAGCCCATAACCAGTATTATCTGTCACCACATATGTGCCCTCTTGTGAACATGTGTTTACATGCACACAACTCTTCTCCTGAACTGGCATCTGGTCCAAATCAGACAGGAAGCAGGGAGGTTCCAAAATGAAGAAAAGCAGTCCATTTGCACTGTAGCAGGTGACACACTCGCTGCAAATGGTGGAAGCATGCCCAGCTTTGGGCTCATAGCCCCAGGCAACTCAAGCCACAACCTGGTAGAAGACCAGAAAGACTCTGATCTTCCTTCTCTTAAGTCCCTCTAACTTGTGTACACAAAAGCAAAACCATATACCCACACAACCTACCCAGCAATCGGTTCCCATGAAGGGGGAAATGAATCCACTTACTTTGAAACATAGTCATCTGGGATGGCACTGGCACATGGGCCTACCAGGAGGCCCAGACCAGCAAGATGATAGACTACGAGGTGACAAACAGGTCACTAGGCATGAACTCCTTGTGACAGGTGAAGAACTGGATGGGGAGGGTGGCAGCATCCCCAGCTCAGGGCTTATAATTCCAATATACATGCCACAGTTGAAAACGGTGGTAGACACACTTCAGTCTTCAGCATGTCATCTCTTGTGACCTCTACAGCTGTCCTTTAATGTGGCACCACATCCATGCACTTGTGTGTACACATGCCCACATCAGCTCATTCACAATTTGGTTCCCATGGGGTGGTTGGAAGGAGCAAATGTTACTTTGAAATAGGGGTATCTTGAATGACACTAGCCCCTGGGCCCAGAGACCAGAAAGACAGAGTTCCTGGAGGTGAATGAAGGAGGCCCTCAAGCATGAGCTCACTGTAGCAGGTAAAGGACTAGTTAGGGAGAGTGGCAGCATCCCCAGCTCCAGGCCAATAATCCTGGTCAACACAGGCATTAGCCAGTTTTGGATGTGGGACAGTCTCCAAGGCCTGGCTTTCCCTCTTCTGTTCCAATATAGCCTATAACCGGGCCTATCTGGCACCACATACTTACCTTCCTATGAACACACAGGCATGGCCAGACTATTTGGAGCCACACACATGCCTTCATGGGAATTTGGTTATATATGCACAATCCTTGACTTGCAATTCAGTTCCCACAGGACAATGGCAGGAGGGAACAGCTTCCCTTGAATTGGTGGCATCTGTGAATGGTACCTGCATCTAGGCTAACACAGATCACGAAGGTGGAAGGTTTGCAAGATGAAGAAAATCAGGCTACCTCCCTGTGGAAGGTGAAGCACTGGATGGGGCAGACAACAGTATCCCCAGCTCAGGGCCCATAATCCCAGTATACAGGCCATAGCTGGGAAGGGTGGTGGACACACTCCAAGCTCCAATGTGCCATCTCTTGTACTCTCTAGATCCTACCTCTAGTCTAACTGGCACCACATAGGTGCAATCATGTGTACACATTCCATGAAAGGGTTCCCACAGAATGGCAGGGTGGGGCAATCTTTACCTGAAAAGGGGTGTATCTCAGATGGCACAGGTCCTGGCTGACACAAATCAGGAATAAAGAGTTCCTTTATGTGAACAAAAAGAGGTCCTCAGCATGAAGTCACCATAGCAGGTGACAGACTAGTTAGGGAGGTGGCAACATCCCCACCTACAAGCAAATGACACAAGCTACACAGGTATTAGAGGGGTATGGACACAAAGCCTGGCCCAATATGTCCACAACCAGCCCTACCTGGCATCATGTATATGGTCTCCTGTGAAAGTGTATACTGACACATGGGACCAGAAGGGACCAGCAAGTCAGTAGTCCACAAGATGAAGAACAGGCCACCAGGCAGAAGCAGCACTATTTAGGAAGATCATTAGCATCCCAAGTCCCAGACCTATACCCCGGGTTCCACAGGCCTATGAAGGGATGTTTGACAGTCTCCAACCCCAGCCTTTCTTCTCTTGGGTCCAATAAAACATAGTCTAATTTAAAAACATGTAAGTGCTTTCATGGGAATATGTGTATACACATGCACAAAATCCCTGACCTGCAATTCTGTTTCCACAGGGCAATGGAGGGTGAGGAACCTTGAATTGCATGTCTCCCAGGGCTACACTGACATTAGCCAGCTAAAGATGCAGGATAGACTCCAAGCTCTGGCCTCCTTCTTCCGGATCCAATATAATCCATGACCAGGCCACTCTGACACCACATTTGTGCCCTCCTGTACACACATGCACAATCCATCTCACAAGTGAGTTCCAACAGGGAGTGGGACCACTTACTGAGAAATAAAGACATAGGCAGATTTACCTGCACCTGGGCTGACTCAGAGTAGGAAGCAGGAGGTCCCAAAGTGAAGAACAATAGGCTGCCTTGTGTGACCTCCCTGTAATGGGTTAAGCACTGGTTAGAGAGTGCAGCACTATACTGAGCTCCAGCCCCATAACCCCTAGCAACACAGGCCATATTCTGCAAGGGAGACATGAAAGACCTTCTGTCTAAGACTTCCTTCCCTTGGGCCGGCATCAGCACCCAAGTGGGAAAATCTGGCCACAGGTTCATGTGTTCCACAAACTTGTGTACACATGTGCGTGATGACATGTGCACTCAACCCCACACAAATACCCACTTACCACAAAGTGGGAGTGGTCCTACTTGCCTTAAAACTAGTGCATCTGGAATGGCATTGTTGCCTGGGATTACAGGGAAGGACATGCAAGATGTTAGTCCATGAGGGAAAGAACAGGGCACTGGGCATGTTCTCTATGTATCAGGTCCTCCTGGTTGAGGAGGGTTACAGTATTCCCATTTCCAATCCCACAACACTAGGCTATAGAGGGCACAGCTGAATAGTGACACAGGACACTCCCTACTCAAGGAAGCTCCAAGCCTACCTTCTCTTGGGTCCTATAATATCACACACCAGTTCAATTTGACACCATGTACATACCCTAGGGTGAACATGTGGACACACACACACACACACACAACAACTCACCAGTGATTTGGTTCCCACAGTATGGCAGGAGAGGTCTAATTTATCATGAAATGGGGGCATATGGGATGGCATCCATGGTGACCTGACACAGACAGAAATTCAGTATTCCTTAAGGTGAAAAAGAGGCTCTCAGGCATGAGCTCACTGTAGCACGTGAAGCAATAGTTAGGGAAGGTGAAGGTAGCATCCCCTGCTCCAGACCAATAATCCCAGGATACACAGGCATTAGCTGGGCAGATATGTGAGCCAACTGAGGCAACATGTATGTACATTACTTTGAATGTCTGTAAAACATCTCATACACCATTCTTTTTGCACAGGGGATGGGTGGGAGTCAACTTACCTCAAATCAGATGTATATGGGATGGCACCTGCAACTGGACCCACAGGACCACGAAAAGGTCATGGAGCTGAAGTTGATGCAGTCCTCAGTATGACTGCCCTGTTAAGAGGTGAAACATTGTTTGAGGAGAGTGGCACATCTGCAGCTCCAGGTCCATAACCCCGGGCTACACAAGTCATAGCCTGGGAGGCATGAAAAACCATTCCCTTCCTTCCCTTTGGCTCACAATAGCATGTGAAGAGGCAAAGTTGGCCACAATTACTGCCTTCCTCACAGTAATGTACACACAACCACACCCTAATCAGTCCCTACAAAGTGAGGAACAGGCCCACTTACTTAAGGAACCAGCAAAACAATAGTCTGCAAGGTGAAGAACTGGCCATCTGACATGACCTCCCTTTTATCAGGAAAAGCACTGGTTGGGGATGGCAGCAGCATTCCAACACCATAACCCCGAACTTCACAGGCCATATCTGGGACAGTCTCCAAATCCTTGCCTTCCTTCTCTTGGGTCCAATGTAGCATATAACCAGGCTAATCTGGCACCACCTATGTGCGTTCCTGTGATCACCTGTACATATGTATGCACACAACCCCTCACCAATAATTTAGTTCCTTCAGGATTAAGCAGAAGAACACCCATTTACCATGGGTCCAGGTGTAGGTACCATCTGTGAATGCCCCCACAGATGGTACCTACACCTGGGCCTACCCAAACCAGGAAATGGATGTCTGTGAGGTGAGGAAATACAGGCACCATGTAGGACATCGCTGTAGCAGGTGACACACTGGATGTGGATGGCAACAGCATCCTCAGCTCGAAGCCTACAATCCCAGGCTACAAAGGCCATAGCCTGGGAGGCATGAAAGACTCATCCCCAGCCTTCATTCCCTTGGGCCCTCAATAGCACAGGAAGAGGCAAATTCAGCCACACATATTGCCTTCCTCAACCTTGTGCATGCCCACACACAATGCCACACCTGTAATCGTTTTGCACGAATGGTGAAACAGGACCATTCACCTGGAATCTTGGGCATTTGGGATGGCAGTGACACCTTGGCCCTACATGGAGGGACCAACCAAAGGCAATCCACAAGGTGAAGAACAGGCCACTGGGCACGACCTCTCTGTAGCAGGAGAAGCATTGGTTGGGGGCAGGGTGGGCAGTAGCATCCCCAGTTCTAAGGCCATAATCCTGAGCTACATAGGCTGTAGCTGGGAAAAAAAGATGAGCAGGGAGAGGAGGCAGACTCAAGAACTGGCCTGCCTTCTCTTGGGTCTTCTATAGTGCACTTCCAGCCCAATATGGCATCATGTATGTGCATTCGTGTGAATGTTTAAACACAAATGCACACAACTCTTCCCCCATCATCCATTTCTAAGGAGGAGTAACAAGGCCCATTATCTCAAAACAGGGGCATCTGGGATGGCACTGAGACTTGGGGAGATACGGGCCAAGAATATGGAATTCAATCAGCTGAAGATGACAAGGTTCTTGGGCAAGTTCTTCTTGTTTCAGTTGGTTGGGGATGGTGGCTGCATCTGAAGCACCAGTCCCCAAACCCTAAGTTCCACTGGCCATAGCCCAGAGAAAAGGTGGGGCAAATTCCATCCCTGGCCTTCCTTCTCTTGTACCAGCTATAGCACATGTCTAGCTCAACACATCTGGATGTGGTGTGGGGCCTGGCAGAGGGTGTGGGGGCCCAGCAAGAGGGGCTAGGCCCACTTAACTCCAAACAGGGCTGTACTGGGATGGCTCCCATGGCAGGCAGTGGAGAAAATAACACCTCAAATTGGTGTTATCTGGGTTTGGATCCTGCATCTGGGCCCACACTGAGCAGGAAGGTAGAGGAATCTCTTTGGACTCCATGTAGCTGTGGCACGCACAGCACCAATTGAGAGGGAGGCAAAGTCCATAGCTCCAGCCCCACAACCACCAGACGATACCTGGGAAATGGAGGAACCCCCAGTTCCAGTAACTGTGGTACATGGGTCCAGGCCTATCTCATCAGAAATGTGGGCTCGTGCCCATGCACCTCCTCTCACTAATGCATGCTGGCATGGCCTGAGGTGGGAGGACAGTGTGGGCAGGGGAGTCACGTGTTTGGGGTGGAGCAAGCACTGGGGTGGGGAAGCATGAGGTGGGGGAGCACAGGGTGGGGGATGGGAAGCACAAGGTGATACTGCAACAGCATGGGGTGGGTATGGATGGGCTAGGTGGTAGGTGGTAGGTGGGGGAGGGGGATGAGGAGTGGGCCTAGTGAGGTGGAGCTGGGGGGACAAAAAGAGAGGTTGGGCCCACTTAACTTGAAAGAGGGTTGCCTAGAGATAGCTCCCACACAGTGGTAGAGGAGAGAGTGGAGAAGAGGGAAGTGAAGGGAGCTAAGGAAGGGAGGCTCACTTACATTGAATCTGGGTTGTCCAAGGATGGCTACTGCAGCTGGACCCACAAATGATATCTGCCTGTGGTGAAGCTGAAGAGTTCCTCAGGAACCAACACCATGCAACATGGGCTGTACCTGTTGGGGGAGGGCAGCTATATCCATAGCTCCATCAGTGGATACAGGAAAATGGAGAACCCCGGATCACAGAGACCATAGCCAGGAGGGAAGGCTGGGTGGACCATGAGCCCCTACTTTCCTTCTTTGCTGATTACAACAACTAATTTGCCACCTCTTGCACACATGTATATCCCCTCACCCACAATAGGAGGAGTGGGGCCGGGTTGGGGTTGAGAGTCAGGTTGGGAAGGGATATGGGAAATGTGGCCCACTTTCCTTGGAACTTGGTTATCTAGGGTTGCCACAGCTGGGCCCACACATCCCTAAACCAATGCATGGGGATGAGTGGGAATGCTATGGCCATGGGCCAGAGGTGGAGATGAGCCAGGCAGTAAGGTGAATGGGGTCCAAGTGGGCCAGGTGGCACTGGGGAGGGGGGCTGACAGAGGGTATGGGGGCCTGGGAAGATGGGATGGGCCACTTCACCCAAAACAGGGTTTATCTAGGATGGCTCCTGCAGGGGTCTGAGAAGATGGAGAAGAAAGGAAAGAACATGAGTAAGGGTGTCTCACTTACCATGGATAGGGGTCATCCAGAGAGATGTCTCCTCTAGCAGGGTTCACACAGAGCAGCAAAGTAGAGATCCATACAGAAAGCCACAGACCCCATGGACACTGTGTGACTGTGAAAGACACAACACAGGTTGAAAAGGAGGAGGCAAGGTCTGCAGGCCCATCTCCACAACCACCAAGTGACCTGGGAACTCCAGGGTGGGGGCGGAGGCTCTTAAACCATAGCCTGGAGGAGAGCATGGCAAACTTCCAGCCTGGGCATTCCTTCTCTGCAGCAGACACAGCTTGGTCCAGGCCAACCCTGCACTATGCCCTGTATACTGGTTGGGTGGTCATGCACACATCCTCTCTCCCATACATCTGTTCCCTTGGGAAGCTTGGGGCCAGGCCGCAGGGAGAGGGTAAAATCCAGTGGGGTTGGGACTGGAGATCAGGATTTGGGGGAGGGACAGGAGAGGGCATGGGGCTGGAGGAAGGAATCCAGCTAGGAGAGGGTGAGTAGGTCCCACTTACTTCAAATTGGGATTGGCCAGCCATGGCTCCTGAAGCTGGGCCCAAAAGTGACACCTAAGGTGGAGGTCTGCCTGAAGTGAAGCCTAAGGGGCCCTGGGGCACTGTGTCTTGGCAGCATGTGCAGCACTGGTCCTCAACT